>NC_066516.1:10320590-10330590 GCF_024679095.1 Eriocheir sinensis
ATATATATATATATATATATATATATATATATATATATATATATATATATATTTATATATATATATATATATATGATCTGACTGGGCGGGAGGAGACACACCCTCACATCCGTTACTGGCCTACATCTGACATCAGAGAGGCAGGTTTGCCCGCAACGCTTTCCGAATGTCGCCGTCTGAGTGGTGTAAAATTACCCTCACGATATACAATTACGCCGCTACTTTCTGGGGGATCGAGGCGAGGCGGGTGCCGTGGACAACACAACGCTCAGCCACAAGGGCACGAGAGACACTCTTAAAATTCGTTTTGAGGATTGGAGAGGGCTTAATAACGCAAGGAAAGACATATTAATTAACCAATAGATTTCCTAAGACTCAATCGCACGCACGCCAGCAAGGTCTAAATACTGAATCTAAAACAGTTATTCTTAGCGTAAGTGTTATTATATATTCCATAGGTAAAAGTCTAAATTCGGGATGAAAACGCAGCCAAAAATATACACGACTGATTATTTCGCTTCACGGCTCAACGAGACGTGGCGGAGCGGCTGCAAAATAACCCTGAGACGCAGCGACCAGGAAACGTCGCACGCGAGTCTGGCGGCCGCGACGGAGGGCCATTAATCCGTTTTATCTCTTTATCACCTCTACTGGTGTTCTTTGGCGACCCCGAGGCGTCAAGAGCAATTGCCCACTAACTTTTTATACTCTCCTCGCACTAATAAAACAGCGGTGAACATGAGCAGACGATGATGCGAGACACTTTTACTGCCCGAGACGGCATGTTGCTGGTCACCCTGAGAGAATCAATGAACTGGCCGTGTGTGTGTGTGTGTGTGTGTGTGTGTGTGTGTGTGTGTGTGTGTGTGTGTGTGTGTGTGTGTGTGTGTGTGCGCGTGTGCGTGTGTGTGTGTTTCTCCAAAGTTTCCTAGTGTATCAACAGAAAAAAAACATCTTTCTAGTGTCAGATTATATTTTTTCGTATCATGTCATTACGCCGCAAAGAAACACTGGATGCGGTTTCGACGTGACCTAAATCCTCGACGACTTACGCAGTAGTTTTACGACACCGTTCATTTTACACAGATCTTCCTCCGTCCATGGGAGCACGCTCTTACCTTCCTTACTTTGAGCCGAGGCAATACGGGTGAATGCTGCGATTAACCTCATACGGAGTTTTTGACTCTTTTTCTCTTATACAAAACGACTACGATTTACGTCTACAGTATATGATTACTTTTGTAAGATTCCTTCTCTTTTTTTCTTCTTTATATTTTCAACCCCCTCTTCTCCTGCTCCTACAAACAATATTACTACTACTACTACTACCACCATTATTGCTACTACTACTACTACTACTACTACTACTATTACTGCAACTACTGCTATATTACGACATTGTTACTTTTCCATCGCCACTGCAGCTATCTCTAAAAGTTCCCTCCTCTAGGTCCATCACATCTGCCCCCTGCCCCCGTCGTCAGCGTCGCCGCCAGCAGGGGACATGTCCGCGCACGCCGCACGCCTCGCCGCCTCAATGATGTATAGTGATTGAAAAAAAAGACGCTAAGTAGCCTTTGAGCATTACCTGATAAAGCTCACATCAGCGCAACAGACATACGATATTTACTGAACATGGGAAAAGTGAAGGTAAACATGTAGAGCAGTTTGGGTGTCGCAATAAAGCTAACGAGCCGGGAAACAAGTGAACTCGAGGTGTGCTGTCAAGGTGACCTTTTGCTTGTCACCTGAGTTTGAAAAAAAATTATGGGAGTGCTAACATTTCCCAGCAGTCAACACCTGGCAGCTCAGAGGCTTTCCGGCAGCACAACGCGGCACGACAGGTTTTCCTCTTTGAGGGAGAGCAGAGCGGGCAGTGGCAGTAGCCCAATAGCGGTGGCTGGAGGAGTGTGTCGGGAGTCTTTACTCGCCCGCTGCTCCGCTGTCCCTGGTCGCTCGGTGACGAGACCTCAAACTTGTGATTATTATTATCTTTGCATCATTTTTGAAAATCAATCGTTTAACAATTATGATGGCGCGAATTGTGTATTGCAATTCAACTTCGCTTGAAATATGCAGACAACGAGATGATATGAATACATGTGATGCAGAAAACGTTTTTACAAGTGCCTGAGAACTCTGCGGTGGCGAATCCGTGAGAAGACATTGGCGCGTGTTAGAGCCAGAGTAAGTATCCAAGCCACGCCCTTTTGACCCTCTTGTCATTCGTTGGTCCTTCACGGGACCCGCACTGCATCCTGACGCCCTCGCCTCGCAGGCCTGCACCACCCCCGTCACGTCAACGTAGCAGGACAAACACAGATATCATTGCAGTATTTTTCCCGTCCATTTATCGGCCCGGAGCCCACTTATTCGTAATTACCGACACACTTCTCAGGGGAGGGCAGCCGCTAGTTTAAAAACAGGACAACTTTACTTAAAAGTTACAAGCCGCAACCTTTACTGACTTTGCGGTGGGCGTCGTGGGGGAGTTTTGGGAAAAAGGTGGTGGGTCGGCCTCGGGTACTCTTCCTTCAAGATGGAAACTTTGGACAAATTAAGACGCCTTGGCCTCTCACTTAAGCGTGGTCCTCATCAGCTTGTCTGCTCAGTTTGTCTGTCAGCCATCCTGCCTGCCTGCCTGTCTGTCAGCCTCCCTGTCTGTCTGTCCCTCAGTGTGCCTGTTCTTGACCACTATTTTTTTATTTCAACAAGTGATGATAATAATAATAATAATAATAATAATAATAATAATAATAATAATAATAATAATAATAATAATAATAATAATAATAAAAACAATAGCAACATATAAACCATGATAGTGAATAATGATCAGGCAACATCAGTCCTGCACGATAATAAAGTAGTTGGGAGCATACGCTATATAGATAATGCATACAGACAAAACTCCATTAAGCAGCTTACGGTTGATTGGAGACAAAGAGGCCAACGATATTCCTGCAATGTTTATCATCGACCACCAGAATCATGACGTTAACTAACAGGAGCACCAGCAGCCCTTTACTTCCCTTCCTCGTGCGCCGCCCCGTCTCCATGCACCGGGCCACGCTGAGCCGCTACCCCAGCCGAGAAGCTCCCTAAAAACACATTATGCCACAAAGAAAATAATGACGTCTGAGGGATGGCCGTAATGAAACTCTGCAGGGCTTCATGACCTCACCATCCTCTTAGGCGTCATCTTTTTTCCTCTTCATATTCCTTCAACACTCTCGTCTGCTCTTCCTCTTACTTTCCATTTTTTCCATTTGTTTGTTCTTCTTACTTCTCCTCTCAGTTTTTGCTTTTCTCCTCTTTCCCCTTCTTTTATTTCTTCATTCGCCTTTTATCTTCATTTTTCTTGCTTTCCTCTTACGTGTCAACTTTTTTTCCCCCTCCCATTCCTTCAACGCTTCTTTCTGCTCCTTCTTTTACTCTCCTTTTTTTTTCCTTTTGTTTTTTCCTCCTTTCATTTTTTTTTATCTTCTCTCCCCTTCTCTCACTTATTCCTTCCCCTCATGTCTTCCTTTTTCTAGTTTCCCTCCTCTCTCCCACTCCATCTGTTCCTCGTCCTACTCCCCATAGATTTTCTTTTCTCTCCTCCCCTTCTTCCTATTTTTCTTCTACTTTTTTCCTTACTTTTCATCCTCTCTCTCTCTCTCTCTCTCTCTCTCTCTCTCTCTCTCTCTCTCTCTCTCTCTCTCTCTCTCTCTCTCTCTCTCTCTCTCTCTCTCACACCCCCACACACAAAACGACTAAGCTACCGAAGGACATGCCGACGAGGGTCCTTTGGTGTCCCTGATGCATGGAGACGATAGGAGGACGGTGGGAAGCAGCATACGGAGGGTAATGGGGTTGCTGCTGGTCACGTTATGCTCAAGGAAATGCGATGGTGATTTATGGGGAGGCGGGAGTTAGTGGTGGTGATGGCGGTGATAGTAGTGGTGGTGTAGAGGGATAAAGTACGAGTATTGTATGGATGGTGACTGAGACCGCAAGATGTTAAGGGAACGGTGATGGTGATGTAATGGGATATACTTGTTGTGGTTCTGATAATGGTAGTGATGAGTATTGTGTTTATGGTGATGATTATCGATGGTGAGAACATGAAGTAGTGGTGATTGAGGCCACACCAAACGAAGTAAAAGGGAAAGGTGTTGTGATATGGTGTGAGGAGTTCTTGTGGTGCTGATAATGGTACTGATGATTATTGTGCTTATGGTGATGATGGGGATGAATGGTGTTGTATTTCACGGGTCAAGGAGGTGGAAATAATGGGGTTAAAGCACTTTCCGCCCCGCCAGAGAAAGGTAATGCAATACAGGCCTATAATCAACATTTTAATGGCCTCGTAATGAAAACTCTATCAGTATATGTACATGCATATTTATCATCATTGATCCTATTAATCGACGAGGGGTAGACCAGCATCACCACCACCACCACCACCACCACCACCAACAACAACAACAACAACAACAACAACAAAAACGAAAACGCTACAACCACCACCATCATTACCACTCCTTCTATACGTCTCTCTCTCTCTCTCTCTCTCTCTCTCTCTCTCTCTCTCTCTCTCTCTCTCTCTCTCTCTCTCTCTCTCTCTCTCTCTCTCTCTCTCTCTCTCTCTCTCTCTCTCTCTCTCTAACACACACACACACACACACACACACACACACACACACACACACTCAAACAAGCAAACACACACACACAGAAACAAACAAACACGAGTCAAACACCGGACAAAAGCGGCGATCAGTTTTCACAACACGGCCGGTTTGTGTTCTTTTGTTAATCTGCGTCAGCGGCTCCATTAGCGACCTTTCAAAATAAATTACGCTTTTGTTGGACACCTCCCTCCTGCACCGTCGCTGCGAGCCTCACATTCTATTAAGGGGAGGGAGCATGCAAATTGTTATGGTTGTTACTGGCGTCGTTGTGACTATTGCCTTTGTCGTTGTTGTCATCGGTGTTGTTGTTGTCGTTGTTGTTCTGACTGTTAATGTTAAATGGTGGTGGTGGTGGTGGTGGTGGTGGTGGTGGTGGTTGTGCTTGTGGCTGTGGTGGTGGTTTTGTTTATAGATTTTCATTTTTTTCATATTTTTTCACTTCTTGCTATTATCGTTCTTGCTATTATCATTATTATTATGTTAGTATCTTCATCCCCATCATCATCCCTACTACTACAACCACTACTACTACTACTACTACTACTACTACTACTACTACTACTACTACTACTACTACTACTACTACTACTGTTGTTGCTGTTGTAATTATTGCTGTTGTAATTGTTAGTATAAAGAAAATTGACAGTATTGTTACTGCTTGACTTTTGTTGACAGGTTTCACATTTTTTATTCCTCTTTTTTTCAAATTAATTGTTTATTTGTTCGCTTTTTTCCACCCGATTTACTTCTTTCGCGTTTTCACTTTCTTTCATTTTCTGTTTTTTTTTCCATTTTCTTCGTTTTCTTTTTCCTTATTCCTTTTCCTCTTCGCATTCTTCTTCTCTTTTTTCCTTCTCTTTCACCTTTGTCACTCTCCCCCACCATCTCCGTTTCTCTTTCCTTTTATTTATACCTTTCCCATTCCTCCTCCTCCTCCTCCTCCTCCTCCTCCTCCTCCTCCTCCTCCTCCTCCTCCTCCTCCTCCTCCTCCTCCTCCTCCTCCTCCTCCTCCTCCTCCTCCTCCTCCTCCTCCTCCTCCTCCTCCTCCTCCTCCTCCTCCTCCTCCTCCTCCTTCTCACACTTTTCCGCCATCTTCTGTCCCACAGGTTGCCGCTTGTTTTGAATGCTCCTCAGGCCTTTCCTTTAAGCTGTCTTCCCTTTCTTGCCCTGATCCTCTTTTTTGAATCTTTCTTTCAGTTCTTGTTTTCGTCCGCCTCTTACCCTCGTCTCTCCTTTACTTCTTTCTTTTGTCTTACTTCCTCCTCTTTCTCTCTCCCTTCATCCTTCTCCTCCTCCTCCTCCTCCTCCTCCTTTTCCTCTTCCCCTTGTTTCTCTTATTTTTTGGGGGTGTTGTTGTTTTATTTCCCTCTTTCTCTTCCTCTTCTTCCTCCTCCTCCTCTTCCTGTCACCTTTCCTCATCTTCATCCTCTTCTTTTTCCTCCTCCCCTTCTTCATCTTCATCTTCTTATTTTTCTTATTCTTCCCTCTCCTCTTCCTCATCCTCATCCTCCCTCGTCATCTTCATCTTCATTTTCTTCTTCTTCTGCACCCCCTCTTCCTCCTCCTCCTCTCCTCCTCCTCCTCCGTGTCCACTATTATTATTCTGAATGTTTGTCTCCTAATTAAGATTTTACTCTTGAGTTTCCACTTGTTTACCTTTTCCCTAAACTGTGTAATTATCACCTGTAATTACCTCCTCTCAAGTTCCTCTCTGTCTAATTATCTCCTCTCCTTCCTTCCCTCTCCTCTCCTTGCCTCTCTCGTGTCCCATTCTTCTCCTCTTTACGTATTCTCTCTCTTCTCCCTTCCCTTGTTCTTCATTTTTCGGCTTGTATTTCTCTTTCTCCTTATATTGTTCCTCCTTCCTTCCTTCCGCCCTTCTCTCTTTTCTTCCGCCCTTCCTCCCTCCTTCACTTGAGTATTTTTCCTCGTGCCATCTTGACTTTTATTTCTCGTTCTCCTTCCCCTTTACCGATCTTTTCCCTCGTGTTACTTATGTCATCCTTCCGACTTCTTGCCTAATGTAGCCTCTTCCTCTTTATCTCCTCTCTTTTTCTTTTTCTTTTTCTTTTTTTCATTCCTTTTTCCTTCTCTCTCCTTTCTTTCTTTCTGGCTTTCTTTCTTTCCATCTTCCTTTCTTTCTTTATTCTTTCCTTTTTTCTTTCTTTTTTTCTAGCTTTCTTTCTTCACTTTATTATTTATTTATTTAGTCTCTCTCTCTCTCTCTCTCTCTCTCTCTCTCTCTCTCTCTCTCTCTCTCTCTCTCTCTCTCTCTCTCTCTCTCTCTCTCTCTCTCTCTCTCTCTCTCTCTCACCGTCGCCAGCACGTGGACACGAGGGCCTAATTATTTGTCCACCTGAGGCATCACGTCACGCTCCTTCCACGTGGATATGATCATGATGATGGTGGTAGTGGTGGTGGTGGTGGTTATGATGGTAGTGGTGGTGGTGATGGTGATTATCATGGTGGTGATGTGATGTGGCGTGAAGATTATATAACGGAGGTGGGCAGTGTGTGTGTGAGTGTGAGTGTGTGTGTGTGTGTGTGTGTGTGTGTGTGTGTGTGTGTGTGTGTGTGTGTGTGTGCGCGCGACAGAAAGCTAATCCCTGTGCGTGCGTGCCTGTGTTCGCGTGTGAGGGGGCAAGAGACGTTAAGGCGACGACGTAAAGAAAAACCTGAGTTAGCGCACCAATCACCTGCTGTTCCTTTAAAGTCTCTAAATTCCTCAGTCGCCGCCACCTCACATCTCGAGTCACCCCGCAAACTGCTCTTCATATTTAACCAGCGCCGCGTCCCCTCGCCGACTGCACGGGGTCAAGAATTCCTGTAACTCCATCTGCTTTTATGTCTTCCTTCCCCTCGTCATCATATATACATTTATTGCCTCTCTTTCATGCTCTCTCTCTCTCTCTCTCTCTCTCTCTCTCTCTCTCTCTCTCTCTCTCTCTCTCTCTCTCTCTCTCTCTCTCTCTCTCTCTCTCTCTCTCTCTCTCTCTCTCTCTCTCTCTCTCTCTCTCTCTCTCTCTCTCTCTCTCTCTTTGGTCTTAGGTAATTCGATCCACTCTTTCTCCTCGTACAGAGAGAGACCCAATCCCTCATCCCCTGCTACCATTCTCCTCACATCCTCTTCCTCCCCTCTCTCTGCGCCATCTCACAGACGTGTTGCCCCTCGCTCTGGGTATTGGACATCTTTTATTATATCCTATACCCTACACCTTCTCCCTTACACTCTTTATGTTTCCACTACCCATCTCGATCCCTGCAAAGTGTTTATCTACATTTTCAGACATACTCGTTCACATCACAGCTTTTTTAATTCACATTCATTCTTATTTTAGATTCACCGGAATTGCTCTAAAACATGATCTCATTTTTCTCTAACCTCCCTTCAGCACTCAGCATCAATATTCCTTTAATCTGATCATTCTTCACTAACCCTTCATAGCTTTATACATCTATTTCCCATAGCGCTGTCCCGAGTCCTTTCGTAGTGAAGTGGTTAGCATGGCTAGTAACGATTTAATAAGGCCTGACTCGATCCTGGTCTAGACAGTCGGTGCACAGGCCATCCAGCTGCTCATCTTTCCTTTCGGGCTTGGTGATACATCGGTGCCTGAGGAGATATGGGGAAGGTAAAGTGTGGTAACCTGGATACCACGCTGGCCACACATCCCAGAGTAATAAGTTCTTACCCGCCACACGATGAAAGGTAGAGGTGCCGGTGATGAAGGCCGACACAACGAAATAGCCCTTGTCCCTGATTACTTTTCACCAACACCTATCCTTCCAACTTTCATTACTTCGTCCACACATCCAATGCTATATAACTGTTGTTTACAACCCTCATACCTGTTATTTCACATAATCACACACCTATCCCACACCACTCGCACGGCCAACAACTGCCCTTCACTCTCAGATCTTGGATACCTATTCCAAACACACCCACAATAACATACCTTTTCTTTTGACCTTCATCCTCCCACAAAACTACCACAAAACTGTTCTTACACGTATAACCACAGCCGTGTCCCACATCTCACCATCATTCATTCAGCGCACCACCTAAATCTCCACACAACGCAGCCTCCACACCATCACTTACTCATCTTCGCTACTCTCTTCTTGTCCCCTTACCTTATCATTACCTGAATTCCAGCCGTCAACAGCAAAACACTACTCCAGCCGCAGCACACTCTCACCCACCGTCAATCTAGTACCGTGAACACACTTCCTCTGCCTGGCGTTTGTTCGTGCTACTTCAGTGTCTCGAAGCTAAGCAGAGCCGAGAAAACACACACACACACACACACACACACACACACACACACACACACACACACACACACACACACAGGCACACTAAAGTAAACACAATCATAAAGACTCGCCAGCCCAGCCAAACAGACGGTTCTCATTTGTGCATCGGAACAACACAATTAAGTGGGCCCGACGTGCTGGCTCACATGATCTAATCCCTCGCGGATACTCTTCGCTTCAAAAAAAATCTACCTTTCTCTTCCCCTATTTCTCTTCTTTCTGCTCCACCCCCTAGTGTTCATGGTGCCTCCCCCTCCTCCTCTTCCTCCTCCTCCTTCTCCCTGGTTGGCGCAGTTCCAGCACGCCCTAAGCAAAACAAAACAAAAAACAGTGCCTGCCTCCCCCGAACTTTAACTCATTCTGGCATGACTGAAAAGGCTGGCTGGTGGAGTGTTGAAAAGAATTGTGAATGAAAGTAGGAATGGAGGGGCGGTGGTGGGCGCTGCGCCGGGTTGCTTGGCTTGCTAGGTATATGTGTGTGTGTGTGTGTGTGTGTGTGTGTGTGGAGAGGTGAGGAGGGGTGTGTGGGTGAGTGTGTTTATGTGTGTAAAGCAAAAATGTATCGCCTTCTCCTGGGAAGCCGCGGGTGTTCGTAATTAACACCGCGATACAAGATCGTTTCACTTAATTGCTCTTCGTTTTTTTGTTACTCTAAATTACCGATCTTATAAGTCTTCCCTTCCCAATTTTACTCCTTTCCCTTATTACTATTACTATTGTTATCATTATTATTATTATTATTATTATTATTATTATTATTATTATTATTATTATCGTAGTAGTAGTAGTAGTAGTAGTAGTAGTAGTAGTAGTAGTAGTAGTAGTAGTTTTCTTGCCGTAAAAGAAGCAGTGATGAAAACATAATCTTGAATATCACTACACTTGTATTCCATTTTTTTCTCATAATATTCAACAACCAGATTTTGCAACACTCCATTCTTATCCACCTAATAACCACCCTTTCTATCTCCACCATCACCTCCACCACCACCATAACAACATAT
>NC_066516.1:10335590-10385590 GCF_024679095.1 Eriocheir sinensis
CCTCTCCTCTCCTCTCCTCTCCTCTCCTCTCTCTCTCTCTCTCTCTCTCTCTCTCTCTCTCTCTCTCTCTCTCTCTCTCTCTCTCTCTCTCTCTCTCTCTCTCTCTCTCTCTCTCTCTCTCTCTCTCTCTCTCTCTCTCTCTCTCTCTCTCTCTCTCTCTCTCTCAGGTATTCTTTCCCAATTTCCTCCCTGCTGCCAATAACCCTTTCCTTCCACTCCCATCTCCGCTTTTGCGCGCCTCGTCCTAAACTTTTCGTCCTTTACATCATTTGTCACGCCCTCCACGGCGTTTTCTGGCCCCCTCCCTTTCCCTTCTCTCCTCAGGCCCCTTCCTTCCTTCCACTTAGTACTTTTTTCTTGTCTAAGCAAAGCCCCGAAAAGATCCCGATCCCTTCCTTCTCACTCCGTCTTAATTTCCGCCTCCCCATCCATCTACGGCCCTTGTATCGTCTTTCCCTTCATCGAGTCTCCTCTTAGCCTACCAGTTATATCTCACGTTTCCTCATTTTCGCTGATAAAAAAATACCCTCCTCCATCTTTCCTGCTCATCTGTCCTCCTCCCCCTCCCCTGCTCCTCCTCCCTCTCTTCTTCCTCATCCATTTAGTATTTTTACCTTAATGTTACTTTCACCATCTCCTCCTCCATCCCTCCTTTTCCTCTTTCTTCTACCCAGCATCTAGTTCCTCCGACATCTTCATATTTCTCCTCCTCGTCATCCCTATGAAGAACGTTACGAGTGACTCAATATCTTAATTTGGGAAAGAGACAAGGATGAGAAGATAAATTACAAGACTCGAATGCCTAAACAAGGTCAGTACTGCCGATCACTCTGAGTTTTGTTTATATACACACCAACCAAAAACTAGAAATAACAGATTACCAATTTAAATAAGGTGATGCAGTAAAGACATCGGCAGGCGCATATTTTTTTTAACCCAAGTCATTGAGCAGTTAAAAAAACATCCTGCTAAAGAAGTTGATGCAAAAGCGATCAACTCCTTTAAAAGTTGCATTGAACGTTGCTTTGTTATGGCACTAAATTGAATGGCCCTGTACGTACCCAGACCAAAAGTTTTAATCTCTTCCGCAGGTCAATAAAGTGGCCGAACTGGTAGCGTACTGGGCCCACATTCACCGCGTGATGGACGACGCGGGTTCGAATCCCCACGCTACCACTCGGATTTTTCAGTCACCGCCGAGTGGCATAAAACTACCCACATGCTGTCCTGAAGACCACCCATCAACCCGGACTCTAGAGGAAGCCGTCCAAGCGAATCAAGAACGAGTTCCGGGGGGCAGCATGAGCCAATGCAGGATGGCGTCACTATAAACACTCGCCTGCGCCAGAACGGGCTGGGCCGACCATCAGGCCCCACCTGGAAGAAGCCTTGGGCCGACCATCAGGCCCCACAGGAAAGATGCCTACCGGCGCATAAGGCAACGTAAAAAAAAATAAAAAAAATAAAAAAATAAATAAAGCACGTAGGCCCCGTTACAAGCGAACAGGATGCCTTATTGCCTGTTATTCTGTATTGCCATTTTCCTCCTTTTTCCATCTCCAGTATTCAAATCCTTATCCCACCAAATCTTGCAGGCATCAATATTTTACCTGTCCATACAAATCCATCACCTCTCCTATTTTCTTTTCATTTTTTCCTTTCCTTCTCACACTTCTTGGCAGCTGCTTCTCATCTTCTTCACTACTAAGTACATTTACTCCTTATCTTTTTTTGTCTTTTGTCTTGCAGGTATCAATAATATACCTGTCTATTCAAATCCATTATCTCTCCTGTTTTCTTTTCAGTTTCATTTCCCATTCGTCATTACATTTCTTGGCAGCTGCTTCTCATCTCTTCCTAAGCCCATTTACTCCTTCTCTCTCTCTCTCTCTCTCTCTCTCTCTCTCTCTCTCTCTCTCTCTCTCTCTCTCTCTCTCTCTCTCTCTCTCTCTCTCTCTCTCTCTTATAATACTACTTTGTTTTCTCCCTCAAGCTTTTTTTTTTTTAACGTGCCACCCTATAGCCCCGGTAGGCTTTCTTGAGGGGCCTGGATGGTAGTCGGCCCCAACCCGTCATGGTGCAGGCAAGTGTTTTTATAGTGGCACCATCTTTTCTTGGCTCATGCTGCCCCCCTGGAGCTCGTTCTTGATTCACTTGGACGGTTTCCTTTAGAGTCCGGGTTGATGGGTGGTCATCAGGACAGCATGTGGGTAGTCTTAAGCCACTCGGCAGCGAATGAAAAATCCCAGGTGGTAGCGGCGGAATCGAACCCGCGTCGTCCATCACGCGATGAACGCGGGGCCCTCACGCTAACCACTCAGCCACCGCTAGCCTCTTATATCCCACATTTTCAGTCTCTTTCTTTTCTTTTCCTTTTCATCTCTTTTCCAGTGCTCCACCCCGTCTTTCTTACTTTTATTATTCACAATATCAGTTTCCCCCTCTTCGTCTGTTTCTTTTCGTTTTTTTCTTTCTCCTTTCTATCTATTTTTGTCGCCTTCCTACGTTCTTCTCTCCACCTCGCCTTTCATTTCCTAGACCATCCTTTTTCCTTCTTTCTTTTTCTTCTCTCTTCCTATTTCTGTAAACTTCCAACATTTTTCTCACCTCCTCGATTTTCCTTTTCTAGATTTTCCCTCCTACCCCTCCCCCCCTCCCATTTACCCTTCCCCTCTCCCTTCCTCCCTCTTACCACACTCTCCCTCCCTCCTTTCCTCTCTAAACTCTCCCTTCTATATCCTTCCCTTCTCCCACCCTCCCTTTGACCCTTCCTCTCTCCCTCCCTTCTTCTTGCCCTTCTTCTTTCCCTCCCTTCCTTCCCTCCTCCTCACCTATCCTTCCCTAGTGCCTCCTTCCTAATTCCCCCTTCTCTCTCTCCCACTTTCCTTTTCCCTCACCCTCCCTCCCTCTTACCCTCTCCCTCCCTCACTCCTTTCCCTTCCCCTCTCCCTCTCTCCCTCAAAGCCTCTCCCATCCCATCATTATCGCAAAGTTTCCTAATCCTAATCACGACTCTTTCTTGCGGGGTACTTATAAGTAATATATCTCGGTGAGTGCAAGATGATCCTCTACGTAGTTTTCTTTCTTATATTTATTTTCCTTGCGGTGGGCGTTTATAGCAAGCAAGGAAGGAATGGGGAACAGATAATGATGATCATGGTGAAGATGATGATAGCAATAATAACAATAATGACTACAGGAAAAAAAAATAAACATAAGAAGAAAAGAATCACGCTGTATTTTTTGAAAGATAATGGATACAGATTGTTCAAAAATTTCTTTCTTTGTTTCTTTTATTCTTATTTTTCAAGGGATTTTGCAACCGACTAATCTTTTCGCTCCACTTTTTCTTTCCGTAGGCGTGTATTTTTAGACGCTGCCTCTCTTGCTCTCCACACCACCACCACCACCACCATCACTACCACCACCACCACCATCATCATTCTCTCTCTCTCTCTCTCTCTCTCTCTCTCTCTCTCTCTCTCTCTCTCTCTCTCTCTCTCTCTCTCTCTCTCTCTCTCTCTCTCTCTCTCTCTCTCTCTCTCTCTCTCTCTCTCTCTCTCTCTCTCTCTCTCTCTCCTCGTCACGCCTGTCATCCCACCCTGGAGGTGATTTAATTAAAGGGCGGCAGGTGAGGCGCGGCGTGTGCCTGGCCGGGGAGAGTCTTACCTGCCGCATCACCCTGACCTATCACGAGGATCAATGCCCCCCTCCTCCTCCTCCTCCGCCTCCATCTCCGCCTCCGCCTCCACCTCCATCTCCTCCTCCTCCTCCTAATCTTTCTTATAATCCTTACACGCCAAGTCCAATTCCTTAAATCATGTCTTCTTTTCCTTTGTTTCTTCTGTTCTTGTTCTTCATTTCGTGTTCTATTTCTTCTTTAATTTCTCTTACTTCCGATATATATATATATATATATATATATATATATATATATATATATATATATATATATATATATATATATATATATATATATATATATATATATATATATATATATATATATATATATATATATATATATATATATATATATATATATATATATATATATATATATATATATATATATACACACACACACACACACACACACACACACACACACACACACACTTAACAGGTCAAAGAATTAATTAATGAAAAGCCTTCATATGCTACCCCCGGAGTAATTACTCAGCACGAAAATGTTATCATCAAAACACAATATATTGACGTCGATGATGCTACAATATTCATAACAATATTAATAATTATTATTCTTTATTTTTATACCAATATTACTATAATTATATCATCATTATTATTGTAGGTATCATTTTTATTATAAATACCGTTAAGAACGCTGCCGTTCTTTTTTTGCCGTTCTAGTTGTCTTTTGTGCAGATCTTGTTTTTATTGCATTGTTTGTTATCGTTTTTTGTCATTATTACAACAATGTTTACTGATAGAAAATTAAGCGACTACAGCACAGCCAGCGACATCAAAACAGGCAGGAACCAGAAGAAAATCCATATTCAAAACAGATCGGTGACAGATGAATCAACATAGACAAAAGTATGTTAATTAGAAGAGGAGCCGTCAAGAAACTTTTCCAGTGTGCCACTAATACATATAAATCTAACGAGAAAACCACTGGGCGGCAGGCAAATAATCACAAGGGGTTAAGGGGTCCGATGAGCCAACAGCCGAACAGAGGGAGCGAGAAGCAGACACAGACAAACCCATCACGGCAACAGACAGACACAGACAGATGCACATTCAGGGCGACATCGATACCAATCATGACCGGCTCCGTTGAGGACATTCACTCACGCACTGTCCAATTCCTCCTCCTCCTCTTCATCTCATCCTCCTCCTTCCCTTCATCTTCGTCATGTCTCCTCTTATTATCCTCTTATTCCTGTTCTTCATCCTCTGCATCAACTAATTTTCCTCCTTTGTCACTTCTCATGCTTCTCTTCTTCCTGCCCTCTCTCTCTCTCTTAACTCTTCAGCCTCCCTTTCCTCCTCCTCTTCCTCCTCTTAACTCTCCCCCGCTCTTCCTCCGTATTTCTTCTCCACTATCCCCGGCACCCTCACCTCTCCCGCCATCTCCTCTTCATATTTTTTTTCTTACCCTCCACCTCATCCTCATTCACTTCCTCCTCTTACTTACGATCCTGCTCCATTTTCTCACAGTCTTCCCCCGCTTCCTCCTCCTCCTCCTGCACCTCCTCCTCCTCCTCCTCCTTACTCTAACGCACCTCATTTGTTGTGTATCAGTAGCAGCGTTCTACAAGGCTCAAATTTACGGCGCTCCTCTTTTTCACAATCTATAATTAATGTTCCATAAAGCACTCTCGCCACAAAGGGAAAAGAAAGATCTGATTATGCGCGGGACGAGGAGTTATGCCGCGCGGTAATTAACATACAAGACGGGCCAAGGAGGAGGAGGAGGAGGAGGAGGAGGAGGAGGAGATTGAAGTGCGAGAGCATGAATAATATAATGAGCCCGGAAGATAAATGTCTAATGAGAGTCAACTAGTGGTAATGGAAAGGTAATATAGGTCGCTAAGAGGTGGCACTGAGACCCAGGTGTTGGCTTGGGTTGGGTAGTGCTGGAGTGTGGAGGGGAAGGAGGGGCAGATGGAGAAGCCGCGGGTACAAAAGATAAAAGGTTTCTTGCTCTTCTGTCCTTTAATTGTAAATGATCAAGGGACGTCTGCTTATCTGTAATGTTGGACTTCCTAAGTTATTTACTGACGAAGATTTATCTTATTCGGAATCTCTCCTTATGACATTTCTCTTTCTTTTACGTTTTCTTCTTCTACTCCTCCTTCTGCTGTTCCTCCTCCTCCTCCTCCTGCTTGTGCTTCTCCCCTTTCTCCTTTTATATATCTACTAATCATTAACTTTTTCCTCTCTCCTCTTCTCCTCCTCATCCCTCTCTTCTTCCTCCTCCTTCTCCTTTTGCTGATTTTTCTTCCCCCTCTCTTATATTTCTCATTCTCATAACATTCCTCTTTTTCTTTTTTTCTTCTCCTCCTCCACTTCAACTTCTCCTCCTCTTTATCCTCCTCCTCCTCCTCCCACACGAAAGACTCCTCAAGAAACTCAAGTCGGCGGGACTAGGCGGCAATCTGACAGCGTGGATCAAGGACTGGCTCACTGGAAGAAAACAACGAGTTGTACTCAACGGACAGGCCTCCGAGTGGCTCCCGGTCACAAGTGGAGTGCCACAGGGGTCAGTGCTGGGACCCATACTTTTCATCATATATATCAACGACCTAGAACTAGGATTGAAATCCAATCTTTCAAAATTTGCCGACGACACAAAGGTGGGTGGGAAGGCCCTCACAACGGCAGACTGCAAAATTATCCAGAGAGACCTGGACCAGATCACTCGGTGGTCAGAAAAATGGCAGATGTCCTTCAACACTGCCAAATGTAAAGTAATGCATATCGGATCCAGAAACAGCAACTACACATACCACATGGGTGGCGAACCACTACATGTTGTGCAAGAGGAAAGAGACCTCGGGGTCACCATCAGCAGTGACTTGAAACAAATAAAACACTGCAAGTCCGCCTGTAAGAAAGCCAATACAATGCTTGGGTTCATATCGAGAAACTTCGAATACAAGACGCCGGGAGTTATGTTATCCTTGTACAATTCGCTGGTAAGGCCCCACCTGGAATACGCCGTGCAATTCTGGTCTCCTAATTACAGGAAAGACATTGAATTACTTGAGAGAGTACAGCGCCGCGCCACGAAGATGATACCATCACTGAGGACGAAGCCCTATGAAGAGCGACTCGAGCGACTCAACCTCTTCACGTTGGAAAAGAGACGCCTGCGGGGAGACATGATACAAGTCTTTAAGTACCTGAACAAGCTCAGCAACGTTGATCACTCCAAACTCTTCACGCTACAAACCAACCTGAGAACAAGAAACAACGGAAAAACAATTCAAGCAAAGCGATGCAATACCGACATCGGCAGGAGTTATTTCTCGAATAGAGTTGTTCGCCACTGGAACAGCCTTCCTGCAGAAGTGGTTAGCGCAGAGACCATCAACTCCTTCAAGAAACGCATTGATCGCCACTTTGCTGCATCGGGAGTGAACTGAACGTTCCCAAGAGTAGATACACAAGTGCTTTAATCCTTCCCTGCAAGCCACTCCTATGGCAAACGGATTGATTGAATCACTGAACGCAGGCAGCCTAGTCATGAGCCAACAGGCTTTCTGCTGCCTGCTAGTCCATGTTTCCATGTTTCCTCCTCCTCCTCCTTCTCCTTCTCCTCCTCCTCCTCCTCCTCCTTCTGCTTCTCCCTCCTCTCCTCTTATATCTCTCATTCTCAAAACATTGCTATTTTTCTTCTCCCTGCTCCTCCACGTTCTCCTCCTGCATCTCCTTCTCTTCACCTTGCTGCTTTTGCTTCTCCCCCTTTTCCTCTTATATCTCTCTCCTTCTCATAACATTTCTCTTTTTCTTCTTTCATCTCCTTCATCTCCTCCTCCCCTCTCTTCTTCCTCCTGCTCCTTCTCCTTTCTCCTCCTCTTCCTGCTTCTGCTTCTCCCCTTCTCCTCTTATATATTTCCTCCTAGCATTTCTCTTCTTCTTTCTCGTTCTCCTCCACCACCATCTCCCCCTCCTCCTTCGCCTACACCTTCTCCTCTTCTTCCTCCTCCTCTCGGTGTCTCCCATTCCTCTTCCTCATTCCTGAAGCTCGTTCCGTGCCGGCGGCCCTTTACAAACGAGCCGCTGTTCCGCTCTCCCATAATGCCTTCACCTGGGAATCAATCGGCGCCCTAATTAGCTCTCGTCTCACCTGAGAGGCGCCTCGTCCGGTAATTACGTTCGGCACCAACTCGCACGCCCGTCTTGGTGAGCAACAACAGCCAGGAACAGATGGTGGTGGTGGTGGTGGTTGTGGTGATAGTAGTAGTTGGGGTGATGCTAGTGGTGATGGTGATGACACTGAAGGTAGTGATGGTGATGGTGGTGGTGAGAATGGTGATAGTGCTGATGCTAGTGGTAGTGGTTTTGGTGATGTTATAGGGTGGTGGTGGTGGTGATGTTCGTGTTGCTAGTGGTGGTGGTGGTGGTGGTATATAGCGGTGGTGGTGAAAATGGTGATAAGTGCTGAAGCTAGTGGTGGTGGTTTTGGTGATGTTATAGAGTGGTGGTGGTGGTGACGGTATATAACGGTGGTGGTGGTGATGTTCGTGATGCTAGTGGTGGAGGTGGTGCTACTAATGGTGATGATGCACATTCCACCTGTGTATGATAAGGTTCGGAAGCGTTAAGCAATTAGAAAACAAGATACAGTACCTTTCATTGATCCAGGTATTCTTTTTCCATTCCAGCATCTCGTTCCAGTATAATTTTTTTCCTTTCTCCCTACCCATATTTCACCTTTTTTCTCGCTCCTCTATTCATTCATGTCTTCTCCACTTACATCACTGTTATGTCACTGCCCTCCATCAGCTACAACCGACTCTTCCTTCGTATTTACTTTTTTTTACATTCTTTCTTCACGTTGTCCCTATATCTTTTCCCGTGACCCTGCCCTCATTCCATCATCCTTTTATCAGCCGCACCTCCCGTTCCCCTCCGCCGTCCCAACCCTCGCGCCAGCCCTCTCTCCGCCCCCGAGCCGTGTACCGCCGGGATGACAGAGAGCCACGCCAGCGACAGCCACTCAAAGCCGGCTCGTGTTGCTTTCGGCCCGGCTTATCAACATTTTAATTGGTTATTGATCCGGAGCGCCGCCAAGAGAACGCACACTTTCATTTAGAGAGAGAGAGAGAGAGAGAGAGAGAGAGAGAGAGAGAGAGAGAGAGAGAGAGAGAGAGAGAGAGAGAGAGAGAGAGAGAGAGAGAGAGAGAGAGAGAGAGAGAATAATTATGAATGTATGTCAAGGAATGAGTTGCTCTTTAAGGAAGTATATTTCATTCAGTCATTCGAGCCTGATGGTAGTGGTGAGGATGACTGCTGTTATTGTTTTCCTTCTCGGGTTAAACTGATGTAATGCTAACTTGGTAATGCTGGAATGCGGTAGTGTTGAAGTTTGTGGTGTGGGCAGGAAGGGTAGATAAACTGTGTAGGGGTAGGGGAGGGGATAAGGCTGAGGTGTAGTAATCTTAAAGAAAGTGGTATATGCAGGAACAATCGTAGCCAGCGTTGGTCTATACGGTATTGCTGCTTAAAGGGGTGATTTCTTGTAGACTTTAAGGGGGGATTTCTTGTAGGCTTGAAGGGGGGATTTCTTGCTGTAGGCTTGAAGGGGGGATTTCTTGCTGTAGGCTTGAAGGGGGATTTCTTGTTGTAGGCTTGAAGGGGAAAAATTTCTTGTTGTAGAGCTCAAGGGAGGATTTCTTGTTGTAGGCTGTGTTGCGTGTAGAATAAGTCGCTGTTATGTGTGCGTGGCCAATAACAGGGCAATGTCTGGACGAGTGGCAGGGGAAGCGGTGGTAGTGTCGGGAAGTGAGGGTGTTGGAGGTTTGGGTGGCGGCCATAACAGTGGGGAGGGTGTGAGCGGGGCTGCAGTCCGGCACACTTGTCTTTCCACAAAGCCGCAGGGAAAAGTTACGATGTAATGAATAACAGGAAGGCAATTTTAGCTCTCCTGGCCAAGATGGAGCGAGATTGTCATCGAATAAATGTTTTATGCTGTAACAAACACAAGCCTGCCTAGTGGAAAGCACCGGTACTATTTTAAAGCCACATGAAAGCCATAAAGAGACAAACATCACAATAAACCAGTTGGGCCATTCATGCATCCTTTGTTGTAGTGTTTTCTCCTATCGATGGCGGGTTTCTATGGACAGTTTTCTCGCCATGTAATAAAAGGGATCTCCCAAATGCGTCTGATTCGTCCTTGGAGAAGTAGTGATGAGAGGATAGAGAGGCACGAGCAGCAGCCATCAAAGAGACTAGGTGATCAGCAGTACCCTTTTATGGCAGCGTCTCCTTTCAGGTTCACCGGAGCGAGCAAGGCCTTGCATGTCACACCGTCAAGACTTGTTAATGTGTAACGAGCGCCACGTGTTTCAGTAGGCGTGAAGGTGAGAGACAATATGATTATCCCAAGTTGTGTTCTCTCAAGACTTACTGATGTTTAATTTACGAGCGCCACGTGTTGGAGCAGACGAGGTGACACAATAAGATTATCCTGAGTTGCGCTCCCTAATGTCACAAAGCATGAGTAAGTTTACGTCTCAACACGATAATGGAACTGGCAGAAGAGCATGTTGCCTGTTGTTGGGTTCTGGAGTCAATGACACGCCACATCTGCGCAGTTCTTCCAGGTAGCAGGGCGTCAAAATCCTGTTCACCAGCGTGACTGTGGTTAGCGTGCCTGGCTACATGTTTGCGAGTCAAGGCTAAATTCCGACCTGGGTAGGCGGCGCGGGAGATTTTCCTCCGTTCATACTTTTCAGTGCTTTCTTATTTTCATATTTCGTTACTGCCGGAATGTCTGTGCTGTCTAATCTTGGCACATTCTGGGATTGAGTGTTTGAATAATAAACCACTTCATAATTTCGCTCGTCCTGTGCGCCTCCGTGGTGCAGTGGTCAGCACGCCTGGCTACGAATTTGCGGGCCGGTTTCGATCCCGGCCTGGGCAGTCGGCGCACAGCCCACCCAGCTGTTCATCCATCCCTATCGGGTTGGTCGATAAATGGGTACCTGGGGAAACCTGGGGTAGCGGGTTCTTACCCAGCACAGGCTCAAAGGGCTAATGGGACGGATATGAGCGCCGCAGCCACGCGCAGCCACTGCGTATGCGCCACACTTTACCTTTACTTTACCTTTTGTGCGTCAGCTTCACGTTCGTTTTTTTATGGTATGTATCTATTTTTTTCCCTATTTCAAAATTTATCTAAACTGTTGTACATTAAAACCTGATACTAACACTTCATTCATTCCCATCATGTAGAAATTTCTCACATCCTCCTACTTTTTCTCTTATGGACAGGTTTTTTTTAAGATCTACAGCTTACATTTTGGCTAACTGATTATACTTTATTTTTTCTGCTCTTCTTCATTACATAATCACATTTGAAAAATACTTTGGTATTTTTCGACCTTCTTGTTCTAGTGCAGTTTCTTTCTCATTTTAGTGACGTTTTCGTAAGTTATCCAATGTCCTACTTCTGCAATTTGTATTATAATACAAAAAAAAAAAAACTAAAGTCGGTAATTTCCTCAATATGTACAGAATGATTACAATTGTTCAGAACAGCTACAAATGAACTACCAAAGCATGACTAATTATGATTGAGGCAAACCTGATTCTAAGAACTGGCTCAACAAAAGAAGACGTGTGAACAAAGTTAGGCAGAACGGTGTACACTTTGGTATCGGGAAAAAAGTTATCCGAAATTGCTGCGGAAATTAAGGAGCTCGAGAGAATGAGTTCAAGAGCAGAGTTGGGAAAACGAAAAAGCGAGAACTTCAAAGGCACTCAAGAACATACGTGGACCCAGATTACACAAGAGAAAAGTTACGAATCGAGTATTTTTTCATAGATTTGAGACGAAAACTAGATTTATATAAAGGTAGGCCTAGCGGAACAACATTAATCTCTTGGTAAACGAACCGTGATAGGAAAGATGAAAGGATGATGATGGATATGGATCGCTATATGAATCAGGCCGAGGAGGAAAATGGAAGGTGGGGGGAAGGGGGAGGTGAGGGGGGGGAATACGGGGGTGGCGAGGTGGGCTCCGGTTGAACTTTGTCTCCACAACTTGGTCCGTTCTCTACCCCCTCCCCCCATACCGTTCTCATATTGAGCAATGGAGCCGCTTCCACTTTATGGTGTGTGTGTGTGTGTGTGTGTGTGTGTGTGTGTGTGTGTGTGTGTGTGTGTGTGTGTGTGTGTGTGAGTGTGTATGTGTGTGTGTGTGTGTGTGTGTGTGTTCTCAGCCGGAAGGACAGTTGTGGAGCGGGTGTGAGCCTCTGGCATCCCTTCCCTCTGCAAGTCTCTACTTTTCGCGTGTCTCTTCGTGGAAACTTCTCTCCTTCATTGTTCTCGTCCTCGGTGGGGCGTGGCCGGGCAAGGCGGTGGAAAGCGTCGAGGCCTGACAGCCCTGCCGTCGCCCGGTTGGGGCGGCTCCGGGGCGGCGGGTGCTCAGCCGTCGAGGCACCTATTTCACGCGTCCCACATACCCTCACGCCGGCAGTGCATGTTTGGAGATGTATTCAGAATATATTCATGAACTATGAATACTTAAGATATGCAAAGAACGCAATAATGCAATATAATGGGAGTGGATATGAGACCTGAGCGTTAACACCAAAGGCTTCATGAAAGTGTGCATTTCCCGATCTTTTTGTAAAGTTTGCCTGAGAGAGACGGAGGCAAGTTTTCATGGCATAAATCTTAAATTTCTTCACTGGCGAATAGTTTCAACTACTGTGAAGAGGCTGAAGATTACCCAAATGCTGACTTTTAAAAATAACATTTATCTCAATAAAAGCACACCTTAGCTGCAAGACGTTACTCCACAAGGGTTTAAAACGTAAAATTTAAAATTACTATGAATTAGTGTCTAACAATGAGAAAAATACCAATATTGATATTTCGAAATCAATAAATATAAAAGCCCAAGCACGTCACACTGCTGATACGGGCTTCCTACATTCTCTTTGTTCTCTACAACCATTGCACGAAGGACGTCTCGTGAACCTCACAAACAGTTGTCCGAAAGATTTGCATACAATGACCTTCCCAGCTTCAAGTGGACTACAGGGAAACACCACGAACCAAGCAAGCGAGGAAAAGAGTCAGTGTAAACAAGAAGCAATAAAAATAATCCGCCAGCATCAAAAAGGCCTTTAAAAATATACGGCACGCCAGCGAAAATTAAAATGAAGGATAAAATATATGAATTGAGTTTGCGCGTGCATGCTATTTTTTTTTTTTTTGTGTGTGTGTGTGTATGTGTAAGCGTCACTGAGACTAAGGGGGCGTGGCAATAGAATGGGTGAAAACAGTCACTTGAACCACAAAGCACGCGGAAGAGACTGTCAGGCAGTGGCAGTGGCGTCACCGAGGGACATGCTGGAGTGAAACAGGTTTATTGCTGTGCGTAAGCAAGGGAGGGTAGGGAGGGGATGTAGAGTGTACAATTCATAAATCCCTTAACACACACACACACACACACACACACACACACACACACACACACACACACACATCCCTCACCTAGAACATAATTCAGCTTCCGCTTAGCATCTCCTCCAGCCCTAAGCAACTCTCGAAAACACTGGTCAGACGTGATGTAACTCCAACCTTTGCAGGAGTCCATATAGTTCAGCCTTCCGCCTATGTGCTTGATAATTTGACGCGTAATTCTAACCCAACAGGAACTCTTCAGATAACTAACATTTCTACTAAACACACTACGCTAAGCACCACTATTCCGGCAAAAGTCACCATGGTCATTATAATCACCACTCCCACCTCGTGCATCGCCTACCCTCCACACCACCAGAATCATCATCACCGCACCACAGCAATACACCGCCCCGCATCGCCTAGACTCAGGGCAGTAGGCGGCATCTCTCTTACCCGGCGGCCGTTGTTATTCCGCTTCATCGGCCACAATCCCTCCCTGAGTGAGCGCCAGGCCGCGGATGCTTCACGCTGCGCCGCCTTAAGTCCCCAAGATGTGCATTTGATCACTTGCGGCGCCAAGCTGGTGGCTGCCTCGGAGAACGTATACGAAGTGGAGACTAATGCTGTGTTGGCACTACTAAGCGTCTAAGTTAGCAGGGAGGCACACTTCATATATAATAAACACGGTTCCTCTCCCACTCCTTCCCTCAAGCAGATAGTCCTCACGTCGACTTCCTTTGCCACCCTTCCCTCATCCAGTTGAGTACCAAACTTAAACGGATCGCGTCATGCAGTCCAACCTTTAGATAATTCAAGTTTACCAAAGCTGTTGCAGTAATTTGGATGGCTGCGGTATTTCAAGTTAACGGCAGTGTCATCCAGTATTTCAAAGGACGTCCATTAAATGTATCGTAACTCGGCCTTAATAGCAAGCTTAAATTCACCTTAACGGGTGAGAGGAAATTAATATTCATACATAGATTTTTAATGTTCATACAGGTTTCCTTGTGGCAATGTATGCACTGTATCATTCATTTTCAATGAAAACCTCATGCCAACCTGACAACCACTGACAACCTGCCTGATACTCTGCCTCTGTCTGCTGGACGGACGCTCATATACAGCTTGTGTCTTAGCCTAGTCCTGCAAAATACTGATCCATAGCTTTACTTTCTTGTATTCCTAAATCTACGGTTACGACACGACCGCTCTCCATAGAGAGGAGAATCAAGACACCTCGTTAGGGGAAGTGTTCTCCTATTTTCTCTTTGTCAGAGCAGTGCTATGGTGAACTTTCTCCATTTTTCCTCTTGAACTGCCTCCACTGATATATGTCCAGAGACCAGAGAAAGAGAGAAAGAGAAAATAAAGATAGATAGATATAGTTAGATAGATTTATACATACAAGCTGTGTCTCTTATACCCATCCCAATCTCATCCATTTATTGGCTTCCTCCTTCCATTTATTACATTCCATTTTTACCTTTTCCCTCCCTCCGTAACTCCATCTTTTCCTCCGCGTCCACAGTACCTCCACCCCCCTCCTCGTCTGCGGGTCGTGTCATACTGTCCAAGTTTTAGACGTCTTGTCGATCTAAATATTCCTCAAAGTTTTAATGTGTTTCCAGCCTTCGATCCCGTGGTGTGTGTGTGTGTGTGTGTGTGTGTGTGTGTGTGTGTGTGTGTGTGTGTGTGTGTGTGTGTGTGTGTGTGTGTGTGTGTGTGTGTGTGTGTGTGTGTGTGTGTGTGTGTGTGTGTGTGTGTGTGTGTGTGTGTGTGTGTGTGTGTGTGTGTGTGTGTGTGTGTGTGTGTGTGTGTGTGTGTGTGTGTGTGTGTGTGTGTGTGTGTGTGTGTGTGTGTGTGTGTGTGTGAACTTGAGTGTGTGTGTGTGTGTGTGTGTGTGTGTGTGTGTGTGTGTGTGTGTGTGTGTGTGTGTGTGTGTGTGTGTGTGTGTGTGTGTGTGTGTGTGTGTGTGTGTGTGTGTGTGTGTGTGTGTGTGTGTGTGTGTGTGTGTGTGTGTGTGTGTGTGTGTGTGTGTATGTGTGTGTGTGTGTGTGTGTGTGTGTGTGTGTGTGTGTGACAGAAACAGATCGAAAGAGAGAGAGACAGAGACAGGAAGATTGGAAAACAAACAAACAAAAGAAAACTAAATAAAGTTTATTATAAGGGAAAGTGTTTGTAAGAGGCAGTGGAAGAATGAACCATTATATATTCCTTGTAAACACTGTATATAGAAATACGAGTGAAGATCTAAGACAAGAAAAAGACGGAGAAGGAGCCATTGTTTTACTATATCATTCAAACAGTAATTCAGCAACATCAAAACTAACGAGGGTAAAACAACACTCTCACATATATAGCAATCTTAAGTTATATTACCTGCGTCATTCTGTCAGGAGCAGTGAGTAGCGGGCTATTTTTTTTTTCCTTGAACTGTCTCCTTTGCTGTAAAAAAATAAATAATTCAACCACATAACGTTAACGAGTACAAAGCATCACCCTCACTTATGTATCCGTCTAAAAACTCTAAATCATTAAACCAGCGCCTCCTTTTCTGTCAATTATTCAGCCACTCAACACTAACGGAAAGAAAACGAAACCCTCACATTTACATTCATTTAAACTAATATCACAAGGCTCACTGTTTCTGCCATTCACTCAGCCATAACAAAACTAGCGAGGACAAAACGAGGCCCTCTCATGTATGTAGCGATCTGAACTAATATTAGCAGTGAGTCTGTTCCTGCCAGTTATTGCTGCTCTAGACTTCCCCGGCCACATCCCAACTTGCTGACAGGTGGGTTGATATCGCGCAGTTCGAGAGAATCATATCGTTTCCATAGTTTGTATTTCTGGTGGTTTTCTCATCCTATATTATTTTTTGTTTTGTTTTGTTTTTAGCTTCCTTTTCCTCACCATAAGTTGTTGTTTTTTTGCTTTGTTTTGCTTTATTTCCTTTTCCTCATCATGTTGTGCACTCCTTTCTATTTACTTTTAATGAATAATAAATGCACTCACTACTTTACATAATTCCTCTTCTTCGTTCTTGGCAAATTTACTCCGTCTTGTTCGTTCACTTTTCAGAGTTGCGTTTTTTCTTCTTCTTCTTCTTTCCCTTGACACAGTTGCTTCTTAGAATTCAGGTTTTTTATACTTTCCTCCATCCTCTTTTTCTTCTATTCCTGCGTCTGTTGTATACCTTGTTTATTGTGCAGTTCTATTACCTTTCTTCCCTTCCTAACTGAGCTCCTTTCTGGATTTTATTTCTCTATATTTTTTCTTTAACCATTCTTACTTCTTATTCCTCTTCTTCTTCTTCTTCTTCTTCTCTCTCTCTCTCTCTCTCTCTCTCTCTCTCTCTCTCTCTCTCTCTCTCTCTCTCTCTCTCTCTCTCTCTCTCTCTCTCTCTCTCTTATCCTTATTTTTCTTATCCTGTTTATCCTTCTGTAAGCTTTCGCCTCCTCCTCTTCTTTTTCCTCCTCCTCATCTTTTTCCTCTTCACCTTTTCTGTCTTTCTCCTTCTCCTCCTTTTTCCGCTTCATCTTCTTT
Source organism: Eriocheir sinensis (assembly GCF_024679095.1). Classification (NCBI taxonomy): domain Eukaryota; kingdom Metazoa; phylum Arthropoda; class Malacostraca; order Decapoda; family Varunidae; genus Eriocheir; species Eriocheir sinensis. The sequence goes on from NC_066516.1 coordinate 10,352,259, forward strand.
CTCTCTCTATCCCTCTTCCACCTCCTGTTTCTTCTCTTGCTCCTCCTTCTCATCCTCCTTCTCTTCCTTCTCCATATTCTATTTATCTCTCTTTCTCTTCTTCTTACTCGTCCTCCAATATCTCCCCTCCTCTGCTCTTCTTCCAATTCTAGTTTGTCTTTCTCTCTCCTCCTCCTCTTCCTCCTCCTCCTCCTCCTCTTGCTTGCAAGCCACTCCTATGGCAAACGGATAGATTAAATCACTGAACGAAGGCAGCCTAGTTAAGAGCCAACAGGCTTTCTGCTGCCTGCTAGTCCATGTTTCCATGTTTCCTCCTCATTCTCTTCTTCCTCCTCCTCCTCCTCCTCCTCCTCCTCCTCCTCCAATCTCCTGTCTCTGCTTCTCTTCTATCCTGTTTTCACTATGCCACCCTTCCTGTAGTCTCCCTGGGGACAATTTAGGACTCCTGCCCCCACCCTATCTTCTGTTCTTCCTGAGGCTTGTCGCTGCTCCATATCTCGTATCTCCTTCTTACTCTGGGCCCCTGACTTCCTTTTTTTTTCTCTCCTTTCTTTACTTCTCTCATACTTATCTCAGATTTTCTTTTTCTTTTAGCTCGTTTCTTCCATTCATCGCTTCTTTTCACATTTATTCCAGCTTTTACCTTGTTTGCTTTTTTTCTTCAATGTGTTTATCTAGACATATTAGTTCGTTTATTGCAGCTGCAGAGTGTTTCGTCTTTGCAGTGTGTTCACGTTGATTTAATTTTAAAGATATTTATTTTTCTTTTACTTCGCGCGGCAAAACGACCAAAAACTCAATAATGCAACAAAAAGTTTTAACAAGTCTGTTTACTTATTCAGGGACGCAAAAACTTTTCTTCTTTATTTGTTTCATGGCGATTGCGGGAAGGGTTGGGAGGAGGAGGAGGAGGAGGAGGAGGAGGAGGAGGAGGAGGAGGAGGAGGAGGAGGTTGAATAGGAGGAGGAGGAGGAGGAGGTTGAATAGGAGGAGGAGAAAGAGGAGGAGGAGGAGAAAGAAGAGGAGAAAGAAGAAAAGGAGGAGGAGGAGAAAGAGGAGGAGAAAGAAGAAAAGGAGGAGGAGGACAATAGGAACCAAGAAAAGGACGACGACAACAGAAATCAGGAAAAAGGGGAGGATAAGGAGCAGGAGGAGGAGGAGGAGGAGGAGGAGGAAGACAAGGACCAGAAGGAGTAGGAGGAGGCGTGCTTACCCCATGGACGTAAGTCTTAGAGAGGTAATCTTGCCTTGAGGCCTCGTGCCGGGAGCGTGAGTGAGTGGGCGGGTGTGGCCTCGTGTCGGGTGTGTGGGCGGCTTAGGGGCTTTGCGAGCGTCGAGGGAGTAAAGGAGTGATGGAGGGAGGAGGGCAGAGACATTGAAGGGGTGATGGGAGATCGCAGAGGAAGGAAGGAGGAGGAGAAGGAGAGTGGCGTTGAAGGGGGAAAAATGGAAAGGGGTTGTGATGGTTAGGAATCGTAGGAAAAGAGAGGAGAACGGGGCTAATGGCGGACGAAAGAATGTTGGGGTGATTGGAGCTTGCAGAGAAAGGAGAAAGAAGAGAAGAGAAGCGATGCAAAAAAATGTAGTGAGTGGGTTGTGGGGGGTTTGGTGTCGTAGGAGGGGAGAGGAGAACGGGGCTAATGATGGACGTAGAATGCTGAGGTGACGGGAGTTCGTAGAGGAAGGAGGAAGAGGAGGAGGAGGAGGAGAGTAGCGTAGACAAAGAAAAAAAATAGTGAATGGGTTGTGATGGTTGAGAGTCGTAGGCGAAGAGTGAAAAACAGTGCTTATGGTGGAAGAAGAATGTCACAGCAGTCACGAGAGGAAGGAACGGGTGGCGTAGAGAGAAGTGAATGGAGTGCAGAGGACAATGATGGGCTGATAAAGGTTGGCTGGACGTAGACGCAGATTTCTGGAAGGTGGGTCGAAGGAGGAGAAAGGAATGGTGTGGGCGTGAATGGAAGGCCGAGGAGAAGGGATAAGAGGCTGTTTGTGCTGAAGGAGGAAGCGTTGAGGATAATGGCCAGACCGTGCGACAGAGGAAGAGGCATAGGTAGGTGGACAGGACACGAAATATTGTATGGAAAAATATGGGCGGCGAGAGAAGTGGAAGCGACGAGGTATGGCGAAAACAAGGCACTCAATCTTAGTCACAATAAAAGACAACAAAAAGGGGAACATAAAAGAAACGACACGACTTCACAAACACAAACACACACACAGAACCCAACACAGACACACACACACACACACACACACACACACACACACACACACACACACACACACACACACACACACACACACACACACACACTCCTCCTCCCCTCTCCACCCACCCACACACACACACACACGAAGATAACATACCCGCGATACTAATCAGACAAGTATGTTTAGAATGTGGTGAGAAGGCAAATTGACATAAGCGAGGAACACAAAGTTTATGCAGTGTTTACCTTCATAATTAAAGCCGGCGCTGCGGGGCCTTCAGGTGTGGTGGGCTCCTCGTCTTCTCCCCTCCTCTTGCACCTCCTTCCTCTACCCTCATCCTCTCTCCCTTCCCAGCAGCTCCGCCTCTTCCATTTCTCGACAGGCTATCGGGCGCGCGGATTGTAATTGGCAGTGTCGTTTTCAGAGAGGGAATGATGCCGGTGAGATGGGTGTAGGGAAGAGGAGGGCCGAGAGACGTATGCTGGAATATGATGAGAATGTTAAGAGTTATTGTATATGAATTACGACACGAACAGAGAGACAGAGATAGACAGACAGACAAACAGATAGACATACAGGAATAAAGAGACAGAGAAAGTAAGAAATAAATCGATATAGCAATACATAAATAAATTCAGTAGACTGACAGAATGATAGACGTGACACCTTACCTAACTCCTTTGTAACCTGATACCACTTCCATCCACCACCCACACCCAACACCCAACGCTACTCACCCACTTCCACCAAGAGACCCATCCACTCACAGCCGCCCACACACTACCATCTAACACCTACCACCGCCTACCACCACCATTCACCACCACTCACGTATTTCCACCAAACGCTCACTACCACCAGTTCCCATCGAGAACATGACAAACACGAATGATGTTCACGGCCTGGCGATGACTGGTTTCGCTATTACACGAACCGAAATATTAAGCGCAAACCGAAACCAGACTAAAAAGTAATAACAAACAGACCTCCATTACATGACTTATGAGCAGGGGCAGCATCTGTTTCCCTGCCGTCCATTGAATAACAAACACACACACACACACACACACACACACACACACACACACACACACACACACACACACGTACAATACTTATAGCCCATTCCATAAATTCGATATTACTACTCCCACCGCCCACCTCTTATCATTCGTTACAGGGTGGGGGCAATATAACCACACACACACACACACACACACACACACACACACACACACACACACACATACACGGAAAACAAAAGATGAATACATAAAAGAGTAAGGTATGAAATATGACACGACGAGCAAAGTATTTGTTCCGTTTGATATGTGTGTGTGTGTGTGTGTGTGTGTGTGTGTGTGTGTGTGTGTGTGTGTGAGAGAGAGAGAGAGAGAGAGAGAGAGAGAGAGAGAGAGAGAGAGAGAGAGAGAGAGAGAGAGAGAGAGAGAGAGAGAGAGAGAGAGAGAAGGGGGGAGGGAGGAAAGGAGAAAGGAAGAGCAGTGGAGGCAAGGAGGGAGGAACAGGAAATGGGAAGAGACGTGGAGCAGACCAGCGGAAAACATAGGGAGCCAGGCACCTTCCGGGAGGCACTGACCTATTCGCCTCCTCCTCCTCCTCCTCCTCCTCCTCCTCCTCCTCCCTCCCTCCCTCCCTCCCTCCCGAACACCTGTATAACAATGACTTGAATAATAAATTAGGTCAGCCCGCTTGTAGTCTCTTCAAAAGCTTCCTCATATTTTATTTTTAAGCCATATTTATGTTCCTCCTCGTGTTCCTTCTTCCTCATCATCCCCCACTTTCCTTTTTTTCTTCTTTCCTCCCGTTCCAGGAGTGAAAAAATAAGAGAGATGGAAGAAAAAGGAGATAAAAGGAGTAGAAGTTAACAACAACAACAACAACAACAACAACAATAATAATAATAATAATAATAATAATAATAATAATAATAATAATAATAATAATAATAATAATAATAATAATAATAATAATAATAATAATAATAATAATAATAATAATAATAATAATAATAATAATAATAATAATAATAATAACAAAAAAGGCTATAACATAAAACACCAGCACAGAGAGAGGAATTTTCCCCCGTGCCTGCCCAGAATCCCGCCAGCCGCCCGCCGGAAATGAATATCCCCTTTTGCGCTGAAGAGGCAAGAGCCCGCCAACACCACGGCCATTTAGGGGCAGTGGTGCAGCTAGATTTTTTAGGACAGTCGCGGCTCAGCTCAAAAGCCAGTGGGATAGCCGAGGTGCGGGCGCCTTCACCATCACGAGGGGCGAAAAAAAGAACGGGGAAAGAGGTGCTACAGTGACCTGGTCGTAGCGCCGCGGTGCAATAGAAGGGAAATGAAGTGATGACCTTGACAGAGACGAAGACCAGCTAAGAGCACTGCCAGGGAGGAAATGGTTGGAAAGAGGGAAAGAAGCAATACGCGGAAGGAAGAGATTAGTCCAGGCTACAGGAAGGTGGACCTTGCATTTCGATATATATATTTTTTTTTTTTTTGTAGAATTCGTGTGGGTGCTGAATCCATCCAATGTATGCCGCCAGACTGTGTTGAGCATTTTTTTTTTTTTTTCTAAAAAAAAAATCAAAATGGAATTACGAAAAATATCAATTCAAAAAAAATAAAAGCTAAAATTAGATATATATATTATATATGAATGAATATATAATATATAGAATTTATTATATTTATTATTTGGTTTCATTCTACGTAGTCTCTGTGATATGGACTTTTTCATTTTTTTATTTTTTTTAATCAAACCAACACAAACACATGCAGTATCATCGTATTTGAGAGATAAGATAGATAATTGTCATTCTCTAGTCACACAAAGTCAAGTTATATTGGGTATTATATATATATATATATATATATATATATATATATATATATATATATATATATATATATATATATATATATATATATATATATATATATATATATATATATATATATATATATATATATATATATATATATATATATATATATATATATATATATATATATATATATATATATATATATATATATATATATATATATATATATATATATATATATATATATATATATATATATATATATATATATATATATGAATATATATATATATATATATTTGACTGTACATATCAAAAAAAATAATTATTGAGAAAACAACACATAAAAATATTATTGACATACTATGATTAATTAAAAGAAAAACATCATGGAACATTTTGGTTTATATTATTGAGAGTGTTGGGAATTTATTAAACATGCAATGAAAGTCCTTATTATAATTCAGAGAAATCCTTCACCACAGAGATAATACACTCTCGCCTCCTCTATCTCCTTTTTTTCTCTTATGTTGCTTTGAACAAGTCTCTCATCCTCATCTTCACAACGTTTTGCAATTTTTGTTCTTGCAGACTACAAACTTCACAGTTGCACAGAACTGATCTTGCTGAGCACACATTGCAACCTGAGTTGCAGATGCACCAAGCTGATGGAGCTCCCTCTGTGCAGAATAGGCTGATATCTCCATCGAAGAAGAGAGGTCTCTCCCAGCCAAACAGGAGGAACCAGCCTGAGAGGCAGAGCAGATGAGAGGAATTGAGAATAGCACAGAAGGCAAGCAGCCAGAAACTCTGATGCAAAAATGCCACAGAACAACTCGGAGTGGGGACCGATGATGGTCTTTAGAGCCGGATGAAGCTTGATGCTGTTGATAGTGTTGGAAGACTGTGAGTCTTATAGAGAGGAGATATTGAGACTATCATTGAGGAGAGAACTTTAGATCTTTTTGTCTGTGACAGAATGTAGTTCAGTTGTAGAGGAATTGAAGAGCTGTTGTCTTGTGACATGACCTGAAAAGGAAGAGAGACTCAAGAGTTTCAGTGCCATTTCCAGACACAGAAGATTTGGGCATGTGCTGCTCAGAATGATTATTTGAGATTATATGTTTGAGCATGACAGTTGGCGCATGGAGGATATTGTAATTGCAGTTTGATCATTTCTTCGTTGTGCATTTTGATGATGGTTGGTTCGGTTGTTGGGAGATTATTCGTGGTTTGGTGCAGGATGGTGTGGCAAGGTGTTTTGGTTTGCTTCAGTTGGGTGACACCACCTTAATAGATGGATGACCAGGGCTTTGTCAGTGGTGAGTGGCCCATTTCAGGACGTTGTGCTGACCACAAAGTGGAGGATCAGGTTGTGTGATCAGCCACCTTTAATTCAGGAACTTCGAATGTTGTCATCCTCTTTCACTTCATCTGTACTGGATGCATGGGATCAGCAATGTTGTGAACTGCTCATCCCTCAGGGGAAGTGTGATGTTCTGGTGTTGAAATACTTCTGCTATGACCATTTTTGCCTTGAACACGGCATAACATGACTTTGTTTGTTTAGTGATAGATTAAATGCAACACTTGAATTTTTTGTGATACATACTGTTGCTTCAAATGGATAATTGTATTTCAATACTGAAAAAGAACAAAACACAACATACAATTGTCATTAATAAAAAAAAGCAACATGTACCAAATACAATCTACTACATTTCTGAATGATTCAATCTGAACACACATATATAAAAGTTATGTAATTCATACAATCAAATCATACAACATAAGCAATGCATGATATAATTGTATTTGATACACATACATATTATGTACATTGATATATTTACAAATATATATTATAATAATATAGAAATTATATTAATTGTATAATATTAAAATATATTTATTTGTAAAAAACCAAACATAGTTTCATACATCGGATTTTACAGGTTATAATACAATTGTATATTTCAGTCTGGTATATGTGTCAATGTCAGGTTTTTTATTTATAGTAATATATACATAAAAACATTACTATTTCGATTGGACTAGATGCAAGAAACGTGAGCAGTAAGGAGGTTCTATTAGTCGCTGATTAGTAAAATTGGGGAGGCTCGGCATACGGGTTTGAATGGCTGAGGACAGGCATTCTGCAAGTCTTTAGTGGGCGACGATACATTGTAAAGATACGGGTCGTCTTGATGTGTGTGTTTTGCATGAGCTAAGAATTATGAAAGCTATGAGAGGAATTATGCAAGAAAAAAAAACATATTGAATCTTAAATATCAATAAACGAAACAAAGATGAAAAAAATAATATATTTTTTATTTACGTTTCGGCCTTTGGAGACAGTAGGCTTTCTTAGTGGGGCCTGATGGTTGGCCCAAGCCCGTTAAAGCGCAGGCAGGTGTTTATAGTGACGCCATCTTGTTTGGCTCATGCTGCCCCTCAGGATTTCATCTTTGAGCTTCTCTTTAGGGAGAGCATCTAAAGTCCCGGTTGATAGGTGGTTTTCAGAACAGCAGGTGGGTAGTCTTAGGCCACTCGGCGGTGACTAAATAATCCCAGCTGTGTTGGCGGGCAGGACTATCCCGCGTCCAGCGGTGACGGAACGCTAACCATAAGGCTACCGCCTCCCCTAAATATAGCTTTCGCGGTGTCTGAATCCGTGTCTCGTACACCAGTTCACGTTAAGGGTTGTAACAAATAAAGTAAAAAGACCGCCTCATATCTCACCAAGACAAAATACAGCGGCAATACTATAACCCCTAACACGGCCCTATGCAATGTTAGACATGCTATGTGGCACCGTTGATTGATTGCCCAGACACCATAGTAGTGCCGTGTTGCATTGGCATGGTGGCGTGTCGCGGCGAGATGATTTGTTCGAGTTTGCGACGTGGCAGCGTGGCGTGACGTAGTGTTCGGTGTTGTTTAGTATATGGGTGTTACGCCGCCCCGTATGTTATGTTATGTTCCTGTGCTTTGCTGAAACACTCTAACACGCTATAGAACTGTTGTGTGTGGCGGCGATACAATTTACCGGAGTTTGTGATATGCCCAATTAAAATGATGTAATATTCAGGGTTGAAGGGCATTTCAGGGCCAGTCTCCCTTCCGAATTATGCTTCCATACTTTGTAGAAACACTGTGGCACACTTTAGTATTGTTGTGGGTCACGGTGAAACGACATATCAGCGTCTGTCATGTGCGAGATGGCTATGATGTAGTATTTGGGGTTTAGGGCATTTAAAGGTTAGTCTTCCCTGTGTATTATGCTTCCATACTTTGCAGGAACACTGAACCGCTTTCATATTGCCGCCAGGTGCTAATAACGTCCTGGCGATGGGGTGCCGCGGTGCTGTGTGTGAGGTGTGCGGTATTCCCATGTTACGGCGAAATTTGGTGTCGTGTCATGCCTGGCAATGATGGTGTTTGTTAGGTTAGTTTAGTGTCAGATTTGGTGATGCGTGTGTGAAGCGAGGGAGGGAGGGAGTGAGCTGTGCCGGGGCAGAGAGAGTGCTGGGGTGTGCTTGAAGTGCAGGGAGAGTAGAGAGCAGAGGGGAGTAAAGAGGACTGAAAAGAGAGACGAAGGGGAAGGATGAGTGTACAGGAGAGTGTGGAGGGGAAAACTGATGATGAAGAGTAAAAGGAAAGTGGCTGAAGAGAAGTAGGGAGTGGGAAGCTGAAGAGTATGGAAACGAAGAGGAGAACGTGGGGAGAGTGGAAGAACATGGGCGAAAATAGTAGTGAAGGAGAAGGTACAGAGAGAGAAAATGAAGGCAATAGAAAAGTATGGATGGTAAAGAGAAAAAGACGTGAAACAGATAAAAACAGAGACACAGACAGACAGGCAGATAGGAACGCAGGTTGTGGTGTATGCGAGCAATCTGGATGAAAGTAACTAAGTAGAGAAAATAATAGGAGAAGGTACATAGAAGGAAAACTAAGAAAATTGAAATATATGGATAGCAAAGAGAGAGAGAGAGAGAGAGAGAGAGAGAGAGAGAGAGAGAGAGAGAGAGATATATACCGACACACAGGCAAGGGTGTATGCAAGCCAGCGAGATGAATGAAGGAAAATAAGTGGTTGCGTTGCTCACTTCGTTTCCAGAATTTACTCACGGAAAGTAAACACAGTCACTCAGGACAAACAGCTCCTGAGAGACGCTCTATCAAGTTAGGGCGGCGGATAAAAGCACGAAAGGAAAAGAAAAATATATACATCAAGGCTCATAATGTTCCCTGGCTACTGGGGACGGAGTGAATGCAGCGGCGAAAAAAAATATTTGCAGACATGTTGAAATCTTGTTTAAAAATGGATGGAGTGTGTTTGTCAGACGCTTGAATTGCATTGTGATTTGAGAGACGAGAAGTAAGAAGAGAGAGGTATTAAAGGATGCCTCGTTCGCATATCAGACTAATAGGAATCAGACAGACAGACAAACAGACAGACAGACAAACAGACAGACAGACAAGACAGACAGACTCCATCTTTCCTTACTACCGCCTTTTTATGTTGAAACCGTATGAGGAGGGATGAGGGCAGAGACAGTAATATACATTCCTACATAAAAAAAGATCTCTCTCTCTCTCTCTCTCTCTCTCTCTCTCTCTCTCTCTCTCTTTTTTCTTTCTTTCTTTCTTTCCTTCTTTCTTTCTTCCTTTCTTTCTTTCGCTCTCACTTTCTCTTTATTCCTTCCTTTCTTCCTTTACTCCTTAATTTCTTCCTTCCTTTATTTATTTTCTCCTCTCTCTCTCTCTCTCTCTCTCTCTCTCTCTCTCTCTCTCTCTCTCTCTCTCTCTCTCTCTCTCTCTCTCTCTCTCTCTCTCTCTCTCTCTCTCTCTCTCTCTCTCTCTCTCTCTCTCTCTCTCTCTCTCTCTCTCACGTCATTTTTCTTGCTGCAACATCGTCACATATATCACAACATTGATCATCTTAAATTTCCTAACTGATGCATTTTATTTTATTAACCACCACCATCACCATTTTCACTACCACTAGGACTGTTACCAGCACCATCACACTTACCAGCAACACCACCATCACAACCATGATAATCACCACATACAACCACCATCATCTCTTCCCCACCACCCCAGAACGATCACCACCTTCAACTCCAACACCATCAGAGGAGCTCCTTATCAATACCTCCACCACTTCCGTCAAACCTATCGTTATCTTCCATGTCCTGAGTCTTTTTTCCCTTACGTTCCCTTCTGTCAGATCTCAACACTTTTTTTTCATTTTCATCTCTTTTAAAGATCTGCGGCGAATCTCTCTCTCTCTCTCTCTCTCTCTCTCTCTCTCTCTCTCTCTCTCTCTCTCTCTCTCTCTCTCTCTCTCTCTCTCTCCATATACACTGCATTTTCTCCATTTTTTTCCCATATACAAATAGAGAGAAAAAAAAGTATATCAAATCAGAGTCTGTTTATTTTGATTCTTTTATTCTATTTTCGTCACTTGGAGCGGGCGGAGGGGCGCGGGATATTGAGCTTCGAAATAAGATTATCAAATTGTATTAGTGAAGGGAAAATTTGTTTGTGGATTTGCGTGTGTGTGTGTGCGTGCATGTGTGTATGTGGAGGGGGGGAGGGTTGAGTGTGGGTGTGGGGGAGGGAGGTTGAGTGTGTGTGTGTGTGTGTGTGTGTGTGTGTGTGTGTGTGAGTGTGTGTGTGTGTGTGTGTGAAAGATAGATAAATAGAGAGAGGGTGAGGGAAAGAAAGAAAGAAAAAAAGGAGAAAAGTAAATAAATAAAAGTGAAGAAGAGAGAGAGAGAGAGAGAGAGAGAGAGAGAGAGAGAGAGAGAGAGAGAGAGAGAGAGAGAGAGAGAGAGAGAGAGAGAGAGAGAGAGAGAGAGAGAGAGAGAGAGAGAGAGAGAGAGAGAGAGAGAGAGAGAGAGAGAGAGAGAGAGAGAGAGAGAGAGAGAGCTCGTATCATAAGCTCTAGAGGAGAGAAAGAGAGAGAGAGAGGGAGGGATGGAGGGAGAGAGAGACCGAAAGGGATGGAGGAGGAGGAGGAGTGAGAAAGGGAATGAGAGAAGCTAAAATGGCAGGGCTGAGTGGGAGGGAGGAGGAGGAAGGAAGAAGAAGAATGGGAAGGAGGAGAAAACGCACAAACGAAGACTGTCATAAAATTAAACGGGAAGAAATGTGAGGCGAAAATGACGGAGGAGGAGGAGGAGGAGGAGGAGGAGGAGGAGGAGGAGGAGGAGGAGGAGGAAGAGGAGGAAGAGGAGGAGGAGTAGGAGGAGGAGAAAGAAGAGGAGGAGGAGGATGAGGAGGAGGAGGAGGAGGAGGAGGAGGAGGAGGAGGAAGGGGGAGAAGGTGGAAAAGGAGGAGGAGGAGAAAGAAAAAAGATGTCGAAGAAAAAGTGGAAGGAAGAAATAAGGAGAAGGATAAAGAGAAGAAAGAGGAGGAGGAGGAGAAAGAGGAGGAGGAACAGGAGGAGGAAAAAAGATGTCGAAGAAATAGTAGGAGGAAGAAATAAGGAGGAGGAGGGTAAAGGAAAGGAAGAAAAGGAGGAAAAGGAGGAGGGAGATAAAGATAGATAAAACAAGATTGAAGGAGGAAAGAACGATGGGGAATGAGGAAAGGATAAAAGAGACTGGGAAGAGGAAGAGATATTAAAGTTTAATGATAAACTTTAAAAAAAAGAAGAGATAAAGAGAGAGAGAGAGAGAGAGAGAGAGAGAGAGAGAGAGAGAGAGAGAGAGAGAGAGAGAGAGAGAGAGAGAGAGAGAGAGAGAGAGAGAGAGAGAGAGAGAGAGAGAGAGAGAGAGAGAGAAAATTACATCAAGCTGGGGCCGAACAAAGTACAAGTAATAACAGACAATAAATGATACGATTAGGATAGCGTTCATAAGAGGAATAAAAATAAAAATAATCTGAAGTATTAGAAATATATTTGAAAACGAGAGAGAGAGAGAGAGAGAGAGAGAGTGACTGAGTGGCTGAGTGAGTGAGTGAAAGCTGCAAATTTAGATTGAAAAACAGTGATATAGATAGATAGCTATAACTGATAGATAAATATAAAAATGAGTTATTTCACCGATGTCAAACAAAACTAGGTAATTCAATAACTCTCTCTCTCTCTCTCTCTCTCTCTCTCTCTCATCTACTTTAAGCCACTAGAACAAAAAACTTTCCGCCCAGATGTACTTCAACATTACACTCCTAACACAACTTTATGCACGTAATTCTACCCCGCAGCGAGGCATAAAAAAAGAACTACGTATAACAAGACTTTTTAAATGGGTCCGGTTAACACTTTTCTTTTACCACCTTCTCATATGTCAATTTCGTAACCTTGCACCTGTTCCCTATAACGATCTAGCTATTCCTGGGAAGCATTGCTTGATAAGTGATTTCCTGTTAAAAAAAAAAGTCAGGTACCGGTGAATATATCGCTCTTTAGTACCCATACGTTGTGCCTCAATATGCAAAGGTACATTTATATATCGAATACGGATAGTTAATGCCATCCTAGTTTTCTCCCAATTACAACACGCTAACTGAAGTCACCGGCGTGGCAGCCAAGACGAAGCTCCTTACGGAAAAGCAGATCCGGGTGAAATTTTACATAAGACCCAAAATTATGCAAAAGTTAAACAACTCTTTAGTGAGATTAGGCGTTGGAATTGCGTGCTGAATTTATTGTACAGGTTTAGCCTCTAAGGCTGCGTTACGGCGGTAAGTATTCATGCAAACAGAGGAAGAAAGGAAGGAGAGTAAGGAAGGAAAGAATGTAAGTTGCCTCTTTAATTTAAGTTTCTGGACGGAAGAGGAAATAGTTCATTCATACGTTTAATAAGTTTCGATAAAGCCGCCATTAATAAGGAAACATCCCGGAGTCTCCACCAATGCCTTACTTTTACAGTGTCCACCAATGCCTTACTTTTTTCCAGCAAACGTAAGTCTTCATTAATGCCTTACTTTTTCCCTTCAAATGTGACTGTCTCCACCAATCCTTACTTATTTCCTACAATTGCCTTCTTTTTTCTTACAAACGTGACACTTTCAACCAATGCCTTCCTTTTCCCTCCAAACGTAAGTCTTCATCAATGACTTACTTTTTTCCTTCAAATGTGACAGTCTTCATCAATGACTTACTTTTTTCCTTCAAATGTGACAGTCTTCATCAATGACTTACTTTTTTCCTTCAAATGTGACAGTCTCCATCAATGACATTTTTTTTCCTTCAAATGTGACAGTCTCCATCAATGACACTTTTTTCCTTCAAATGTGACAGTCTCCATCAATGACATTTTTTTTCCTTCAAATGTGACAGTCTCCATCAATGACACTTTTTTCCTTCAAATGTGACAGTCTCCCCCAATGACTTACTTCTTTCCTACGCATGTGACAGAGTTTAACTCAACGACTGTCGATGTGGCCGCTCGAAATACTTCACAAAACTATTGGTAAGTCTCGGGATCACTTCTTAATTACTTTCCACGACATTTATTACAGCACAACGCAATAACAAATAGCGCTGTGACGATATATCAATTTTCCACAATCCATCGTTCGTAAAAGGCAATATAGAAATGCTTGAAAAAAAAAATTGAGAAACATAACTGCGTCAAGTTTTCAACATCTAGCTCGTTATATATTAATTTACTGGTCGGTCCCAAAGTGAATATAATATTATTTCCACTTGCCTTCATCTTCCTTCGATTTGACCGGCGACTCGGGGCGGAGGATGTTTGTTTGCCGCGCTCATAACCTTGACGGAAATATATATAATATTGGCTTCCCCAGCACAGGTTATTGGCGAGAGCGTTTAGTGCCGCCAGTTTACGGAGTTATGACCTTTCTCGAAACACATTTCATTTTTAATAGATTCGGGCTCGAAACGACGCCCAGTTTCTCCCTGCGCCGTACGTAATAAATGACCCACACACCACAGCCGAGAGAGAGCACCGGAGATAACACATACACGCAAACATACACACACACATACACACAAACACACGACCTCAGGTAACAATAAAGCCCTCACAAAACCAGCGCCGTGTGTGTTTTCAGCTACTCACTCACAGCTCACAACGTTACCCACAAAGAACTACACCCCCACACCGCTACCCACGACACACCACATTACCACAACCCTACCACAACACACCGCACCACCACAACACACCACAAACACATCACACACACACCCTGTATACCATCTTTATACCCCCCGTCTAACAAACCGTCCTTCAGCCTATTACATGACTCAGTCCCTCAAGTTCTTTCCTCATTGCTCCAATTTTTCCTCTCTCTCATGCGAGCTCCTTGGCAGAAAACTAACCATTCCTCCTTTCCCACGGCATGTTCTTCCTTTCTCTATTCCCCTCCTTCGCTCACCGTTATTTTCTACCTCTCTCTCTCTTCCTCCTGAGTTATTTTATTTGTTTCCTGTCACACACTCCGCAGTTCGTCTTTCAGTTGCACTTCTCTCTCCTCTCTGCTGTCGACACTTGCACCGCCACCCCGCGTTTCCTCCCTTCGTTTAACACATGCCAGCCTCATTAGTGCAACTTGACGTCTCCTCTACATCACGGCCGCTCTTCACCATTACAAGGCAGAACCAGTGTGTGTGTGTGTGTGTGTGTGTGTGTGTGTGTGTGTGTGTGTGTGTGTGTTCTCTCTCTCTCTCTCTCTCTCTGCGTGTGTGTGGGTGGTGTGGAGGGAGTTCTGTGTGTGTGTGTGTGTGTGTGTGTGTGTGTGTGTGTGTGTGTGTTTGACTTTTAGCAACAATGTTTTACCATCAACTTCTTCTCTTCCCCAGAAATGACGTACGGCAGGCAGGCTTCCGTCATATGATCCCTGGCAATGAACTGAGATAAGCCAGACAGCCGCCCACCAGGAGCTCCCTAACGCGAGGACGATTGAGCCAGGCAAGTGCAGTGCAGAAAGGTAACGGAATAGGAAAGAAAGGAGAAAGACAGTGTATGCGCCGTTACGTGAGGTGTGTCCGTAGAGTAGTGTGTGAGAACAAAAGACAAACAACAACAAAAGAAAAGAACAGTGAAATCCATGTTGAGAGAGTAACGCGTAGGTGTCTTAACGTTACCTTTACAATATAGAAAACTTGAAACCAGCAGCTGCAAAAACACTATAAGCATCAACACGTAAACAAACTGCAAAGGGAAGAAGAATAACATAAACCAAACACCATCACCAACCACAATCACCACCATCTCCACCTCAAATGACGTCAGTACGATAAGGAACAACAGCAGCAGCAACAACAAACAGCGACGAACAAACGACGTCAACTTCAGCAACATCAAACGTCAAACTCCTCCGGTCCCTTCGTCTCCTTTCCACCAACGTCATTTGCCGCGACAAGCTCCTAATAAGCCTCCAAGATTTTTCCTTTTCCCTTCCACAAGTTTCCCTCCCCGACCATAATCCCCTCATTCTTCCTCCTCTTATCCTCGGCCGTCCACTTTTTATCTTCTCACTCTCTCTCTATCTCTATCTCCTCGTTTTTTTGTTCTCTTCTATTTTACTGAACCAGAAATTGATTTGTTTTCTTTTATCTTTTTTCTAAGGTTGTGCTTGAAGTATTTCGTCCTGGACTCTTCTTTCGCTCGTCTTCTCATGTTTCGTTCTTTTACAGTGTTTTCCTTTCTTTGTTTGGTCAAAAACTAGTTGTTTCATCTCTGTCTCTTTCTATCTGTCTAACGATCTATCTATATATCTAACTAACTATCAATCTTTCTCGTTTCAATTTGCGCATCGTTCTGTTCCACGCTTTCCTTTGGTGACCCAGACAGTCTTTCTTTCATTTCATTTCGTGGCTTCAATTCTCAGGCTTCCATCCTTTCACCCTCGCCTCCTTCTTTCCATCTTAATTTTATTTCTTCGGCTATTCTTCTCCCGCTAACAAATTGCTCTCCAACCTTTCTCCATCAGCAGTGTTTTCTTTCCAACCCGCCTCCCGTGCTTTTTCTTTTCTCCACGCGCCTCCGCACCTCCCTCCTCGTTACACAGGTCTATTCACCGCCCACCTTAGCCCCCCCTAAACCCCCCAGCGCCCCACCTTCCGCTATGCTCCGTGGCGCCCCCTGGCTGCCGGCGCTCCTCCTGGACACCCTTCTCTCCGTGCTGTCCGTCGTGGGCCACGCCTCAGGAGGTGAGTGTTAACCCTTCCCTTCAGAATAACCCAGCTATCCAAAATTCAGTAGCCATTCACGATAAATATCTGACTTCTTATATGACTAACTTTTTTCTTTCATTTCATTTTATCTACAAATATATATATATATATATATATATATATATATATATATATATATATATATATATATATATATATATATATATATATATATATATATATACATACATACATCCGTTATATAAACAACTATATCATAGATTTTTCACGGTATAATTTATGTCTTTATGCATTAATTAAGGACGGAAAAATATAACATAATATTCTAGCTTTTATACTTTACTCTTAACC
Source organism: Eriocheir sinensis (assembly GCF_024679095.1). Lineage (NCBI taxonomy): Eukaryota > Metazoa > Arthropoda > Malacostraca > Decapoda > Varunidae > Eriocheir > Eriocheir sinensis. Next base: position 10,368,803 of record NC_066516.1, read on the forward strand.
GCTGGCTGTTGACTCTTGTTGTCACTAATTATGGTTCTTTTTCTGAGCCTCTCCTCACGTTTCTTCTCATGTTCACGAGCCACTTGTTACGCGGGATCCTTTTCGTGTGTAAAGACCCTTGTTTCTATACAGACAACCAACACTTCCTGGCCCCTCCCCCCTTCCTTCACCCCCCCCCCCACCCTCCATTCTCTCTCCACTCTTCTCTTTCTCTCTCACCCACCCACACACACACACACCAATCTCAAGCCCTAACGTCTTCCTACCTTCATTTCCCGCCCCCGCCAGGCTTCACGCTGGAGCAGGGCATCCCACACTTCAACACCAAGCCCTACTTCCTCCCGCCTCCCGCCCGCAACGTGACGGCGCTGGAGGGACAGTCGGCCTACCTCCACTGCCGTGTCGCTCAGCTGGGAGATAAGAAGGTGAGGAAGAGAGAGCCAGAAAGATACGGGAAGGTGTAAAGTGTGTTTAGGAGTTGTTGTATGGCAGAGAGCGTTGGGAGAGGATGTGATGCTAGTAAAGTGTGGAGAGGGAATGGTGGAGGGAGATATGGGAGGGTGTAAAGGGAATGTGGAGAAGGAGGAGTTGGTGTGTGACTGAGAGAATGCAGGTGAGGGATGTGGTATCAGAGAAGGGTGGAAGAGGAGATACAGGAGAGTGAGAAGGGAATGTGTTGGAGGAGGAGATGTTGTGTATCACAGAGAGAACACAGAGAAGGGATGTGGTGTCAGAAAAGGGTGGAAAGAGACATGGGAAGGTGAAGAGGGAATGTGGAAAAGGGAAAGACGGAAAGGTGAAATAATGTAAGGCAATGATATGTAGGTGTCTTACAATAATGAATAGAAGGGTAATAAAAGGATGGTAGAAAGGTAACTAAAAGGAAGGAAGAAGATAAAAGAGTGTGAAGAAGAAAAAATCATATGAAAATGGTCGTAGGGAATAAGGCGGTATAAGAAATAGATAAAAGGAAAGGAAAGGAAAGGTCACAGGTAAAAAGTTGGAACAGGACAAGATTTGGTAAGAAGAGAAATGTAATGGTAAAAAGAGAATGTGAGGCGGCAGGAAAAGAAAAGAAGAAAGAAGAGATTAGATAAAGGAAAAAGAAGAGGTAAGAGGAGACGACGAGAGAGAAGGAAACAGTGAAGGAGCGGCGGCCCGAGCGAAAACGTATAGAAAGAGAAAGAGTAAGAGAGAGAAAGCGAAAGCAAAAGAATAATAAAACGAAAAATAAAGAAGCATTACGAAAGAGACGTGACAAGAGAGGAAAAAGACTGATGCAACAAGAGACACGTAAATGGTTCAAAAGGGGAAAAGGAAAAGTGTGAGAGTTCTGAGGGACGAAATACTCAACCAATGATAGATATAAAATGTTGTGAACCTTATTACGCCATGCAGAAAAATATACTTATGAATGTGGTCGCGATGGCGGTGGTGATGATGAGAAAGAAACGGAGGTTGGTGTGGGTCGTGTTATAATGCGAGAGGAAATGTAGAAGTAGTAGTAGTAGTAGCAGTAGCAGTAGTAGTAGTAGTAGTAGTAGTAGTAGTAGTAGTCAGACAGAGGTTAATGGACAAGGTAATAAATAGTAACAGACCAATACTAGGATGTTGAATTTGTATTACAAGTGATACATCCACATTTTGAAGTGTAATAATAATGGTGGTGGTAGAAGTAATGGTAGTGAATGGTATTGCATTGGAACTGTAGTCGTGACGAAGTGATAATGAACTGATAGTGTAGTGGTAGCATAATGGTTGTGAAGTGGTGCAGGAGTGACGTGGTGGTAATGGTAGAGTATGGTAATGTAGTGGCGCTGTAATGGTAGTGTAGTGGTGATTGAAGTGGTAGAGCAGAGGTAGTATGACGGTCGTTTAGTGGTGGTGAAGGGCAGGGTGGTGGTAAGAGAGAAGCCGTAGTAGTGCAGTGGTAGTGTAATGGTCGTGTAATGGTGGTTAAGGAGAGGCATGGTGGTAAGAGAGGAGCCGTGGTAGTGCAGTGGTAGTGTACTGGTCGTGTAGTGGTGGTAAGGGGTGGAGTGGTGGTGAGAGAGATCCGTGGTAGTGCAGTGGCAGTGTAATGGTCGTAAGGGGCGGCGTGGTGGTAAGAAGGAACCGTGATAGTGCAGTGGTAGTGTACTGGTCGTATAGTTGTGGTAAGGGGCGGAGTGGTGGTGAGAGAGATCCGTGGTAGAGCAGTGGTAGTGTAGTGGTCGTGTAGTGGTGGTAAGGGGCGGCGTGGTGGTGAGAGAGATCCGTGGTAGCGCAGTGGTAGTGTAATGGTCGTGTAGTTATGGTAAGGGGCGGCGTGGTGGTGAGAGAGATCCGTGGTAGTGCAGTGGTAGTGTAGTGGTCGTAAGGGGCGGGGTGGTGGTGAGAAATATCCGTGGTAGCGCAGTGGTAGTGTAGTGGTCGTAAGGGGCGTAATAAGGTGAGAGAGGAACCGTGGTAGTGCAGTGGTAGTGTACTGGTCGTAAGGGGCGGGGTGGTGGTGAGAGAGGAACCGTGGTAGTGCAGTGGTCGTGTAGTGGTGGTAAGGGGCGGCGTGGTGGTGAGAGAAATCCGTGGAAGTGCAGTGGTAGTGTAGTGGTCGTAAGGGGCGGGGTGGTGGTGAGAGAGGAACCGTGGTAGTGCAGTGGTCGTATAACGGTCGTCGCGTGGTGGTAAGAGAGGAGCTGCAGCAAGAAAGGAGGGTCGCCTTTACGCCACGCCGCCCTGGATTCTCCATCGCGATTTTCTGGAGCACCAAAGCGGAAAATGGCACTCGGTTCTGCTCCCTAGTGTCCCCGGGGGTGTAGGTTGGCGGCCGTGGCGAGGGTGGGGACGAGGCGGATTCTCGGGTGTCACCATGCACGGGGTACGACGGGGACCCAACATGCACCCTTGAAATACTTAAGCTCTTGGGGTTTACGGTCTTAATAGCGGGTGGAACGACTGCAAAAGCTACCAGGGGAATCAGCCAGGCAGGGGCTTCCCATTGTGTTCTCATATACCTCTTTCACGCCATATTCATCTCCTTGACTTTCTGTGGACCGTCCAATCGACTTAAAACTTATTCTTTCTTCCGTCTCTTCCCGTGCAGGTGTCGTGGATCAGGCGACGGGACCTTCACGTGCTCACATCCGGCGTGCACACCTTCGCCTCTGATCAGCGGTTCCTAGCACTGCACGCCGATCGCTCCGAGAACTGGACGCTACAAATCAGGTAAGGCGGAGGAGAGCGAGGACTGGGCGGAGGAGGAGCTGATAAGAGAGCCTGGAAAAGGAGATGGGCCGGGCACGGGTTCGGGGGGTAGTGGGGCTCTTCAAAGGACGCAAGACGAGGAGGGATTTCAGAAAGGTGATATAAAAGAGGATGAATACTAAATTGAAAGTTGAAGCCAATGGAGAGAACCCAATTTCCCCTCGCCCAGTGGCTCGGTGCAGCGGTCACCTTCACGCCATCAGAAGCTGCACGGATTCATGGACATTTGATTTTAAACACACACACACACACACACACACACACACACACACACACACACACACACACACAAACACAAACACACACACAAACTCAACACAAATTCCCACTTCGTAATGTTTTGTTTCTATTCTCTTGCTCTAAATACTTCTTTTTTTAATAAGGGCAAGTACAAATTTATGGCCGCAGAACAAGAAATCGACAGTGATAAGATTTGAAAAAAAAATTGGATTGTATGTGCAACAATTCCACAAAGTATTCCGACGAATCCCAGACCAAAAATAATGGTACTCACCGCCAGATAAAAACACCAAGAATGTGTGTGTGTGTGTGTGTGTGTGTGTGTGTGTGTGTGTGTGTGTGTGTGTGTGTGTGTGTTTAAGGTGGGAGAAGACTAAAAGAGTATGTTCCTCTGTTTGTCTGTCTGTATATGTGTCGATCGGACGGTAGTGATAGTGACAGACGGACAGACAGACAGACTGCAACATAAAAGAACAAACAGGCAGAACGAAAAATCCTGAACGCAAAGACAGCATGAAGGACAGATGGAGACAATCATGCAGCCCGGGAATAAAAGAGGAGAATGCAAAATGACGTAGGGAAAAGGGAAAAGGAAAGACCAGGAGAGGTAACGGAAATTTATGCCAAGGAAATAAAGACATACTACAAAATTTCCCTTCCTCCAATTTGTAAAGAAAAAGAAAATCACATAACACGAATAAAACTCATGGAAAAAAAAACATATATATAAATTTATAATTGAAGAGACGTGCATCACACAGGAATGAAAACGAAGCAGAGAGGATGAGGAAGTGGGAGAGGGCCGGCGGAGGATGAGGAGCGAACGAGGAGGAGAAAGCTACGGAGACAAAGCACAACAAAGGAATGGAAGCAACAATAGACTTACGGAACATTACGAGCTTCTCACGGCGAGGAAGAAAAATGAGAGCGAACGAAAGACATGGCGGCGCTGGGGTCGAGATACAAATAAGCTAAACATAAAAATAGTAATAAATATAAGAATGTAAAACAACACTTGTAAGAGAAAAGAACCATCCTGTTATTTTTTCGGTCTTGCGACGATACCATCTCAGAGGAACTGGAGAGGATAACATTTCCTTTTCTCACTCCTCTATTTTTTTCACGGAAGCGGAATTACCTTTTTTTTACTTTTCTTTTTTCATCCTGTTTTTTTTTCCCCAGCACTTCTTATTCTCCTCGCCTTGCCCTCGGTCACACCCCATGAAGCAGGGCGCAGGACGCTTCCCAACATTAGGGGAGACACATGTGCCTCAGCCGACCGAGCATAAACCCGCCCCGACTCCTTAAGGGGGGAAGGCGGCGGAGTGGCGTATTTAGACATGGAGAAAACGGCGGAAAGGACGGGAAGCGACGAGGCGAAGCGTGGAAAGGGTAAAGCTGGGGCGAATAGGAGAGCAGGGTTGAAGAAAGGAAAAGGAAATATATATAGCGAGGAATAAGAAATGTTGAAGTGTTTAGTGTGGAGGGCGACGGAGCTTGCAGGGCGCGGAGGTAGGGTTGATCTAAACAAGAATAAACATTTGACCAAAGAGCAAAGGGTGAAGATCAAATAAAAACTAGGGAACAAAGTTATACAGGAACGGAAGGATTGGTCTAATGATAAAAATGTGATGACGGAGAAAGGAAGACAAATAGAAAAAAAGATATATGACGTGAACAGGGAAAGGAATGAAAGTGAGAACAGAAAAAGGGAGGACACAAAATGAGAAAAAAATGAAACCGTGAAAGAAGAGGACAGCTGGAGTATGGTGATAAAGAGAGAACAAATCGTGAAGGAAGATTCAGGAAAACGTGGTTGAGAAGAGAAAATACAGAGAACAGTAAGAGAGCTCGGGATGTGCAGGAGTAGCAGGGACGAGCACTAGACAGAGGTTAGGCTGAAAATTGCCTGTTTCCAGCACCCAGAAATGGCCTCTCTACCTCTGTTCTCCAGCAGATTGAGCTCTCGCCGTCGAGCATTTGACACTAATTCGATTTGAATGCCGCCTCCAAAATCCCATTAGAAGAGGGAAGTGCGAGGGAAAAATATGAATGAACAGGTCTGTCCTGATTTTCATACCAAGTTTAGGAAGAAATATTTATTTATAAGAAAGTCCTTATTCTTTTGTAAATTATTACCATATTTCTTTTAGTGAAGATAGAGGAACCTATTAACATAAGAAAATAAGAACATAAGAACGTAGGAGTCTGCAAGAGGCCGACAAGCCTGTACAAGGCAGCTCCTTTAAACCTAAGCTCCCGTAAATCTAACCCCACCTAATATCACTGTCCATGAATTTATCTAATCTATTTTTTAATGTCACGATTGTATTGGCACTCACCACATGACTGCTCAGCCTGTTCCACTCATCTACCAATTTTTGCCTATGTCCCTGTTGAATCTGAATTTATCCAGTTTAAACCCATTACCACGTGTCCAACCCTACGTGTCTTACCGACATAACCTTATTAATATCCCCCTTATTAAAGCCCTTCATCCATTTATAAACCTCGATCATGTCTCCACGCACCCATAACAGATGTATAAAATATGACTATGTATTGTATAATTACATTTGGGCTTTTAACAACATGTATAGGCTCCAAAAATGTTGAAAAAAAGAGATTATGTAAAAATCAGCAGAACAAACTTTCGGAATACAAATAAGGTCCAGAATACAACGAGTCTTATAGGCGTGGAAACAAACACAGGGAGGACGTGCGGGGAGGGCGGGGAGTGGAAAGAGACGGGACGACAAGCTTCGGAGTTTTTTTCAGATTTCCATTTGAAAGTCACAAAAAAATAAATAAGATGTTCAAACTTTTTCCCCCGAATACTTCCATCCTCGCCTTGCCGGAAGTTTACTCGTCCCATATTTCCTTCTTTAGAGGAGTTTTCTACTTCCAAGGAGTTCCGAAACACCCCTTCAGTGGATATCACACCCGTAAAGCTTTGAATTCCCGGCGTATCGGTAAATACCACGCGGCGAAACTATGTACAACTTTGGCGTCGTTGCAAGCCTCGAGGGCCTCCAACACACATGGGCTCGCCGCGTCACGGAAGGACACGATAGGGCAACAACCTTAATCCAAGAGGCGTCCACTGCCACTGAGAACCAGACGCCCCGCAAGGCTTCTGATTGCTCTGCCCGCATGACGTGAAGCACCGCCACTCCAGAAACAATTTCCCGCTGCACGCCACCTGAGTGTCTTCTCGGCGCCAGGTAACGCGATGGCGGCGGAAATCAGTTCTGATTCAATTACAGCTTATCAAGGTAGAGTAGATTAGACCGAGCACTTAATAAGGTTAGATCAGATTGAATCAAGCTGGGAAAACAAAAAAATCTAATTGTAAATATGCATCACTCGTGGACTCGGCGGACACCTCAACTGCACGGTTAGCTTCGTTGCTGGCCGGAAGGGTTTGAGTTAATGCTTTTTTTTACAAACTAAAAATCCAATACTGGAAGTACCGTGATAAAACTAACAACATAAGAAATAGCTGAATAAGAACGGCATCCAGCCTCTCCATCCGGAATGACTCGACAACACCACTTCTTGCACTTTGACCCACACACTCTTTGCCTTGCCTGTGCCACATCTGCCCCCCTACCGCCGTCTTGGGGACACTCGGGAATGTAATCCAGCGACCCGGTGCCTCCTGTGTCTGTTCTTGAGGCTATCTGGGGCTGCCAGTCTGCGTGTGGCCGCGTATTCTCAGGGGAGCTCTCTGACTGGGAGGGACAGAGGCAGGCAAGGTCCACTACACTTGCAACAACAGGGAGGTGGAACTAAAGGAGAGCGAAACACTGCTAAAACGAATAAAAAAAAAACAGATTTCGAAAAGAATTGAATAGGTAAGCCGGAACAAAAAGGAAGAAAAAGAAAATACTATGAAAAGGGAAGTAGAGCACAGAAATATGACGGAACAAAGCGCTGGTAAATTCAGTTCAAGATTATATAAATAGTTCGTTGGTAGAGAGACGCGAATTTGGAAGAATAAAAAATATTCAAATACATGAAAGTCAGCAACTTATGGTATAAATCAACAAATAATAACCTCACTTCATTGTATAAAAAGTCTCAGTTGTGAGGAAGCAAGAATGAATTTTCTGAGTCGAGATGTATAGTAACTATTTGGGATTTTGTTAGGTTAGGTTAAGTTTAGAGTACCTTCAAACACATGATAGCCAGCACCGTATGGTATGTATCAACAAATAATGACCTCAATCTGTATACATGAATTTTCTTTATCAAGACCTATAGTAACTGTTTGGGGTTTAGTTAGGTTAGGTTAGGTTAGGTTAAGTTTAGGGTATCTTCATACACATGATGATTGCCAGCACCTAATGGTATACTTTGACAATACTATAATATTGGTTTTACGTTCTGTTTCTCCTCCTCCTCCTTCTCCTCCTCCTCCTCCTCCTCCTCCTCCTCCTCCTCCTCCTCCTCCTCTTCCTCTTCCTCTTCCTCTCTTTCTCTTTCTCTTTCTCTTTCTTTTCCTCTTCCCCTTCCTCCTCCTCCTCCTCCTCCTACCTCGCCCTCCTTCTAATATTCACGATGGTTCCTCCCACCCCCGCCAGGTTCAGCCAGGTGCGCGACACGGGCGACTACCAGTGCCAGGTGAACACTGACCCGAGGATATCCATGCTGTTTACCCTCAACGTTCTAGGTGAGTGTGATTGATTGATAGACAGATAGAAAGATAGAGTGTGTGTGTGTGTGTGTGTGTGTGTGTGTGTGTGTGTGTGTGTGTGTGTGTGTGTGTGTGTGTGTGTGTGTGTGTGTGTGTGTGTGTGTGTGTGTGTGTGTGTGTGTGTGTGTGTGTGTGTGTTTCAGTTATGTGCTTGTGTTAATATTGTGTTCCGTGTACTCGTATCTTATGAAACACAACCTCTAATACCCTCCCGCCTTCATCCCTTCTTCACTACCTTACCGTTGTTATTCCTTTCCACGCCGCTTTCATCCCTTCTTCACTATCTTACCGTTGCTCTTCCTCTCCCTACCGCCTACGTCCCTTCCTCACTATCTTACCTTTTCTATGCCTTTCCCCGCCCCCAGAGGCCGCCACCCTGATGGAAGGCTCGGACCAGCGCTACGTGAGGGCGGGCAGCACCATCCAGCTCACCTGCAGCACGTCCATCGCCTCCCAGCCCCCAGGTAAAAATAGTTCCCCTCCCCCCTCCCGCACACCCTCACAAACGCCTATTTTTTGCCTTCTCCCTCTATTCAACAGCCAAAATTCATTCATACTATTCCTCAGCTACTTATTCATTCACCGGCTTAATCATTCATTTATTAATTCATTCATTTATTCCTAATTTCCCTTATTGCCTGTCGGAGTCGTCGTGTGGAATCATTAGTCCGCCTCACATCAAGCCTCTCAAGGTTAGCGAGATGAGAATAACGGCCGTCTGCAGCTCACTTTCATCAACATCAATCACTATGTTAAACCCATGCATTATTAAAGGGTATTTGTGATGAGAAAATAATCGGTCACCAGGAAACATGATAGATAAATAAGCGAGAAAGAAAAGAATTATTATGTGTTACTGTTTAGGAGAGGAAAGGTGTGTTATCGTCTTTGCTGTTATGACTTATATTTCCTTGCATTGAAACTTGTTGGTGAGCAGTAGCACCACCAAGCAACCGAGACGATAACCAGTGGGAGAAAACTTTAGCACTAGACAAGCAGAAAATTAAGAACCGCTTCAACAAAGGAAAGTTGTTGACGAGTAGCACCACCACCAATCAAAGTGACGCAAATGAGAGAGAAAGCTTAATTACTAGTCGTGCACGAAAAGTAGGGACCGCGCCAACCAAGGAAAAGACGTGACGATGATACAGGTGGACAATATGTTTACCTTCACAATTGTCGTCCCTAAACTTACGTCTTTCGTTTGCCGTTTCTACACAAGGTTACATAATATCTCTCTATCCCCACAAACAGTTGCTGTTGCCATAGTCACGAGAAGTCCCCCCCCCCCTCTATGTCCCCTACTGACTCTCCCATTTCTCCCTTGATACCCCTTCCTGGAAACTCTTGTGACTGGTTATCAATGCAACATCTTAATCCGATTATTTTACCTGATTCATTTTATACCTTAAAGCTGGATCCATTAACCTGTATATTATCTTATTCATCATCCAGAATTTATTTATCTGCCTCTATCTAAATAAATATCCTTCTTCACATTGACTCTCTCTCTCTCTCTCTCTCTCTCTCTCTCTCTCTCTCTCTCTCTCTCTCTGTGTGTGTGTGTGTGTGTGTGTGTGTGTGTGTGTGTGTGTGTGTGTGTGTGTGTGTGTGTGTGGTGTGTGTAATTCACCTCACCTCTTGGTCTGCTGCGGGTCTCGCTCGAGACAGCCAGCCGTTCCCCTACGGAAGAGCACAGAGCTCGTAGTACCGATCTTTGGGTAGGACTGACTATGACTGTGTGTGTGTGTGTGTGTGTGTGTGTGTGTGTGTGTGTGTGTGTGTGTGTGTGTGTTTAGGGGTGTGGGCGAGTGTGTTTCAGACTAGCTTTTAAAGGGAATCTTTCAGCATCTGTTATTAACTTTTGGCCTGAGGAAATGAATTACGAAACGCTGTTTGAAAAGGTCGCATAGGTCATTTATAAATACTAGGCGGCACACAACACTGAAATCATTGGCAAGCTAAACAAAATATAAATGAAACGGTCATCCAGATTGATATCTTAAAACATAAATGCTTCCATTGTAATGGAAGCATCTCCCTGATCCTCGTTCTTTTATAAGCAGATGCTGTGGCTTGCAAATATTTTTCCAACAAATATAAATATGCAGAAGGCAGCTTGGCAGATAAGATGAAAAGGACCAAAAAATTGTCAAAACATACAGAGCCCCAAAAGAAAGAGACACGTGTCTAAAAGAACATGGCTTGTTGGAGTCTGCGAGGCATACGCTCCCAAATAAGACTCTTCGCGGGCTTACTCACGGCTGTCTTCACAGCGCGGATCCGCGAGCTGCACGGCGCTCGCTTTCATAAGACCCGGACGAGGCGGCGGCTAGGAAATGCTTCATTGCCTGGGATCCCCCGCGCGGCGCTGATCAGGGAAGGCGGTCTGCAGGGAACGAGGCTAAGATGCGCGCGAGGACGGAGTGCAGAGGCTTTAATAAAAAATATATTTTTCACTGCGGGCGTGGGGATGATGTGGGTGTGGCAAGGGGGTGTTGTATGTGGGTTTGATGGGCAGACCCCCTCTGACATAATGTGCGTCCCACTTACGTACTGAAAATTAGCAGTGTATGGCCTCATCTGTCCGTGCCTCTCTCCCACGCCCCTAAAGAAAGTGATGAGGTTAAATTAACTTTATGTAGAACTTCTACAGCAATGAATTAAAGTAACAGTATGGCCACAGAGTATTAGTGAGCCACACGACGCAAGACTCACTTATGCGGCCGGCACAGCGGGTGGGACTAATTTATCTCTTAGTAACATTGGATTCGACAAAATAATTGCACAGTTAATCTGGTTAATTAACAACGTAACGACCCGCCTCATTTAAATAAAGCCACCAGGCTGGAGTCAACTTCTGGGCCCCGCGTTAGCTCGTCTAATTAACAGCTGCTGATTTACTGGCCTGATCAGCCGGCCGGGTACTGATGGCACGTGCAGCAACATAATTCATTTTAGGATACTTACATTTTATCCGTACTGCTCTCTTTTAGATAATTGTCATATGTAAGTAGTGACTTTCATCCTCTGTCCGGATCGTTCAGCCTTTGCTCTTCAGGGAAAGACAGCGAACAAAAAACTCCTCTGCTGTGTGTCCCTGAGCTATCCTTTTCTTGCTCCACGATGTGGTAAAGGGATAACGGAACCCTTGGACAAATCCCACCCTTTCTCAGACAAAGAACAACCGGAACAAGTCAGAACAGATATATAATGGAATCTCACCATCGCAAAGGGTAAGAGCAAAGCTTACGTGGAAAGTTTGACGTTATAGCAGCTCTAGAATTTTTGGAATATTATTTTGTCGATAACCTTCACTGACGAAGATAAAAAAAAAAACTTATATGATACGTTTTAGTTAGGAAGAACAGCATTGAAAACACAATTGTTGACCGTGCAACATGCAAGAAAACAAACACAAACAACCTCTCCTTGAGTCGTGGAAGGAGCCTGACAGCTATAACAACTGCCAGCCGGAGCAGCGAGAAACAAAAAAACGACGGTGGCTTCGGCCAGTCGTCCTAACAAACGGTTTGCTCAACTCGACCTATTATGCCGACAAACATTTATGTGGTTCAAGAGAAAACTGAAACCCACAAATCATTTTACGTATTCTGTAAAAAATAAATGGTTTCACTTGAACAATTTTATAAAAAGAATAATTGTTGACCTCCAAACGCTTCACTCAGGCAATGAAAGATATTTTTTAGTGTAATTATTTTTTTTTTATTCTGCGGCTGCGGGAGTTAATCATTGGAAAAAAAAAAGATAAAACTGGAATCATTGCTTTGGAATTAATGTGAATTTGAGCATTTATTTTATCTTAATCATTTGCTGCAAAATCATGAAGCCTACGTCCGTTCAAATATTCAAACGCTTATGTTTTTAATGATTATAAACTTCATGTGTTAAGAGGAGGAAAAATCAATTAAATAATGCTGTTTTCTTCAACGTTTTTGTCATGCTATTCTACCGAGCTTCTATTTCCATCACTTCCTCTTCCTTTAAATGATTTATTCTAGTGTTTCAAAACATAATTCTTCATTACATCGCTTTCCTCCATCTCCTGAGCCGTTTTGTAAGTCTGATCAGTGTTCTCTCTCTCTCTCTCTCTCTCTCTCTCTCTCTCTCTCTCTCTCTCTCTCTCTCTCTCTCTCTCTCTCTCTCTCTCTCTCTCTCTCTCTCTCTCTCTCTCTCTCTCTCTCTCTCTCTCTCTCTCTCTCTCTCTCTCTCTCTCTCTCTCTCTCTCTCCAGTTTCTGCAATTTCTAAAGTTAAGTGTCTCTCCCATTCTTCGGTGTTTTCTGCCTTCCCTTCTCCAATCGTTTCATCTTTCTTTCAGCTCTACACACTTCCCTCTTACTTCATCCCTCTAATCCTTAAATACCATCAACATTCAAACCTTTTACATCTTTGCTAATTTTCCCTGCTCACCTGCTCCGCTATTTTGCCTACTACTTCTTTCTGCTACTTTCAATATGTCCGCCAAAACCCACCGCCCCCCATATTCTATATCTTTCAGTATCTTTCTATATCTTTCTCCTCTCTATCTTTCTCTATTTTTCTGTATATATCTATATCTTTTTTTTTTTAACATCCTCGCCTATAGCGCCGGTAGGCCGTCTTCAGGGGCCAGATGGTCGGCCCAAGCCCGTCGTGGCGCAGGCAATTTTTTATAGTGGCACCAGTTATGCTTGGCTTATGCTGCCCCCCGGACTCATTCTTGATTCACAGGACGATTTCTTCTAGAGTCCGGGTTGATGGGAGGTCTTCTGGACAGCATGTGGGTAGTCTTAGGCCAGCCGTAGGCCACTCGGCGGTGACTGAAAAATCCCAGGTGGTAGTGTGGGGATTCGAACCGATGTTGTCCATGGCGTGGTGAATGTGAGCCCAGCACGCTAACCATTCAGCCACCACCTAACCACACACCACCTCCTCACACTAGTTTGCATGCTCCTCTCTCACTCTGCTATTTTCATTATGTCCACCCCACTCCACCCACCACCTCCCTACTTCAAACACTCCACTCCTCGACCTCTGAATAGCCGCCTCAGCTCGCCTCTTTGTTTTCGCCTCCCTCTTCACCTGCAATGTCCGGCCCGGCTCCTCGTCGCCTAAAGCGTCACCTCCGAGGCTCGTCTGTCAACCTCTAAAGTTTGAACATAAATATCCCACGTCGTCCATCTTCATCCCTCTTCTCTCTCTCTCTCTCTCTCTCTCTCTCTCTCTCTCTCTCTCTCTCTCTCTCTCTCTCTCTCTCTCTCTCTCTCTCTCTCTCTCTCTCTCTCTCTCTCTCTCTCTCTCTCTCTCTCTCTCTCTCTCTCTCTCTCTCTCTCTCTCTCTCTCTCTCTCTCTCTCTCAGTCTATTTGTACTATCTCTGTGGCACATTTCGAGTTCATGACATTCTTTACACTTATCTGTTTGCGGGTGTATCCTCCTCCTCCTCCTCCTCCTCCTCCTCCTCCTCCTCCTCCTCCTCCTCCTCCTCCTCCTCCTCCTCCTCCTCCTCCTCCTCCTCCTCCTCCTCCTCCTCCTCCTCCTCCTTCTTCTTCTTCTCTGCTCCTCCTTCGTCTTTGTTGTCTATAATATATCTTGTCTTCTTAGTGTTTATCTTAATCGAGTTCTCTTCATCGATCTCTTCCCCAAATATAACCTTCTGCCCACCATCTGTCTTGCTATCGCGAAGCAATAAAGACTCGAGTGGAACGCAATACCTTCTTTTTGATGATCTCATTGGAAGATTGTACAACATAAAAATGAGCGATGGCCATTTAGTATTGTGAAGTGATGAGGTCTTAAAACTACCATGAGGTTATTTTTCTCTCGGTGTTGAGCCGCTCTGGTGCTTAATATTCTTGCCAGCAGGACCTAAGGAGCATGTCACTCGCTTATAGCTCTGAGACACTGCGCATCGTTGCAAAAACAGCTCTCTTCAAATACTAGTTACATGACTGGGTGATACTGGCTGACTCTGACCTGCTTTTCAGCCCTGGTGATTAGGTACGGGGAAATTGATAACAGAACTAGCAGGACAATATTTATGGTTAGTTTTACAAAGAACCAACTCCGTAGTGTAGTTGCTAGCATGCTTAGCTGCAAATTATCGGGACTGGTGGCGCCCAGCTCAACCAGCTGTTCATCCTCTCCCTCTATGACTAGCAGATAAATGGGAACTTGGGGAGGGTAAAGTGTGGTAAACCGGATGTCACACTTGCCCTGTGTTCCCAGGTAATGGATGGGCTCTTACTCATTTCATTCTTACACCCTTTTCATTGGGTGACTACAGAACAGCATTAGTTCGCATTTCTTCCTTTTATGAAGTAAAGAGGAGTTAAAGTGAAACTGATCACGTATTCTTCAGTTTCCTCTTCGTAAGAGCAGCTGGTTTTTTTGTCCTTGGCCTGTCTCTTTTGTCATAAAATAACGGAGCTGTTTACATAGTTGCGGTTATTCTTCTTTATAGATCTTTCACCGAAGATATGTTTTGTTCACGTGTACGATTTAAAGGCAGAGACATCGACATGTTCGCCTACAAGACCAGGATGCAGCAGGAAGGTCGCCTCCGGGTGGCCTGTTGGGAGGCCGCGACCCTTTGATATGTCACTCATCATCTTCCTCTTGCCAGACTCACCTCTATCCCGTTTGCTGCTCCTCTCGCTTCACGCAGACCTTCCCTCACCTCTCCAAACCCTAGCCTCGCCAGCCACCCATCCCTGCTGCCTTCTCTTTATCTTATCAGTGCCTGCAAGCGTGTCATCCCTTCCCATCCCCTTTGAACCTCTCCCCAGGTCACCCACGCAGCTAATGAAACCATGTGTATATCCTTCACCTTACACCTTATTCTGCCTTTCTAACCTCCTCTGCCTTTCCTTCACATAATAACACACCAAAGCTGATTCTTAGTCCATTATCACACCTATAACAAATAAACCACAACTCATCTTCTACATTCACCGCCCCTTTTTCTTACTCCCCATCAGGACTCCTCTACTGGTATCGCGACACGGAGATCCTAAAGCACGGAGGGCGCGTCAACATCAGCACGAGCCTCGAGGATGAGACCGTCAGCAGGCTCCTCGTGCACGGCGCCTCTGTCAACGACTCCGGCAACTACACGTGCTGGCCCACCAAGTTTCTGCCGGCCTCCGTCATGGTGCACGTGATACCGGGTAAGGCGGAGGAGCAGGCGGGGAAACAAAGGACAAGAAGGAGGGGAAGAAAAGGTAGGAGGGTAAGCAGGAGGAGCAGGCGGGGAAACAAAGGACAAGAAGGAGGGGGAGAAAAGGTAGGAGGGTAAGCAGGAGGAGCAGGCGAGAAAACAGAGAACGGGAAGGAGAGGAAGGAAAAGTAGGAGGGTAAGCCGGATGAGCGGGCGAGGAGATAGAGAATGGGAGAGAGGAGGAGAAAAGGAAGGTGTGACTACAGGAAGGAAAACTGGGGGTATATGTGTATTGTTGCTGTAAGGTAGAGTGGAGAACAGCTGGTTAGGGAGACTTAGAAAAAGTAAGGGAAGGAAGGAGAGACGGAAGGGGTTAAAGGAAGGAGAAAAGGACAAGAAGGCGATGGAAAGTGAAAGAGCAGAGCAGGAAGGGATGAAAAGAAAAAAGGAAACTTGGTAAAAGCTTAACAGTAAGAAATATTAAAGCAGAGAGAAAGTAGAAAGATAGACAAATAGAGAGAGAAAGGCAGACAGATAAATAGAAAATTACAGACGAAGAGACGGACAGACAGGCGGCCAGATAGACGGGTAGAGATAGAAATATACAGAAACAGACCAAAACAGACAAAACACAGAAAGACAGGGAAACAAATTAAGTCAGAGATGAAAGAGAGAGAGAAGGGAAAAAAATGAAAGAAAAGATAAGAGGCCAGACAGACACAGAACATGACAAAGGGACTCGCACACAAAGACGTACAAAAAAGAGAGCTGGCAGAAAACAAGGGAATTAGGTCCTGTTCTCTCTCCTTCTCTGCGTCTTTTTCACCATACCCTCATCGCCACCCTCGCCATTTCTTCAGACCATCTTCTTACACACCACGCATTACCTATACACTCCCTACCATCCCTCTCTCATAACCCTATACAGACTGTAACGCTTATTTTGTATTAATCAAAGGCATAACAAGAGGAGTGAGTGGATTAGTAGAAAAGGTACAGTAGAGGAAAAAGGAAAGACAAAAGGAACGTAGCTTGTTAATTACTCTGATGTACGAGGTGTTTATAGGGTTATCTTGCTGCAATACCTACAAGAAGTGGAAGTGGATTAGTAGAGAAGGTACAGTGGGGAGAAAGGAAAGACAGTAGGAGTGTAAAGGTGTATAAGGTAGATTTGTTAATTGTTATAACGTACGAATTGTTTCTCGGGGTATCCTGCTTTACCGCCCGCCCTCAACACGGCTTTCCCTCTCTATATCTCACAACAGAGGAGAACGCAGCTGCCAAGTCCCATAGTACAGCCAGCAACGGCGCCGGCAGCTCAACCACCTCCACGGGCACCACGGCAAGAGCTTCCTCCATAGCAACCCGCGGCCTCCTGCTCCCCTTCCTGCTGTCGCTCCTATTCACCCTCCCAAAGCTCACCACTAGAACCGAGACAGCCACCACAC
>NC_066516.1:10388090-10525590 GCF_024679095.1 Eriocheir sinensis
CACGTGCCTCGGAGCACAGGTTGTCGCAAGGCTCTTGCTTCCCAAGCCTTGGAGGTGTTAAATTAACCGAAGTAAAGCTTGGAAATATGCGAGTGCCAAACGGTGTGACCCAAATTATGCAGCACTTTTGTCCGAGCAGTACGAATGTCACCGAAGGCACAGTGGCGGCGTTCGGATAACTGATGGTGAGGATTACCCTGAAATTTAAACTAATATCGCTATACCTCAAGGGACAGACGTGAGTAGGAGAAGGCACGAGGACCCTGTTTGATAGACCTGGGAAATAATAACGACAGCTTGATTATCGATAACTCCAATATCGTGCCAGGACGCGAGAGCCATTCATCTGCACGCAGGCGGAGGAGACACTGGTGGAGGGCGTTGAAGAAGGGGGGAGAGAGGGCTGGCGCTCTCCCTTGCTCTTCCCGGAGACACCCACACACCGGCAGAGAAGACCAAAGTGCCACGCGCAGAATTAGTTAAACAGGGCACTCGGAACACTCCCACGCGTTTATGGGAAGAAGGAAATATAGAACTGAAGAAAATTAAATGGAGGAAGAGAGACTCCAAGAAAAGCTAAGAGAGAGGTACGTGTGTGTGTGTATTTGTGTAATGGAATAAGAGAGAGAGAGAGAGAGAGAGAGAGAGAGAGAGAGAGAGAGAGAGAGAGAGAGAGAGAGAGAGAGAGAGAGAGAGAGAGAGAGAGAGAGAGAGAGAGAGAGAGAGAGAGAGAGAGAGAGAGAGAGAGCGCATGGTAAAATTCCCGGTCGCTCCCGATTACCGAGAGCGTCTGGGAAGGAGGAGAAGAAAGAGAAAAAAGGCAAAAGCAACGTCGTCCAAATGAAAGTGTTGATTGTTAGAGTTCTGTACATGGCCATTGGGAGCAGCCGTAGTACCAGCAAAAGGAGCAACACAACGAGCAAAAATATGTGAGCAAATTTTGTACCAATTAATTTACAAAACGGCGACATAAAAGACTCAAAGAACTACCGACCAATTTGTTTTCTCCTTGTAACCTGACAGACAAAAATAAATTGATATATAGATAGATAGAGAAAAAGAGAGAGTGACGGAAGAGAGGGTAAAGACAAGAGCCTGACACAGACAATAGAGATAAAGATAGATGGCTTCAAGGATATAAAGTACTCGCACTATACAAACAAATTGGAAAGAAACGACTGGAAGGAAAGGCGCGAGGCTTGTAAACTAACTTCGACTTCCCACGCGACGTCCCTGATCCAGAACGATAAGCAGCGGATTATCCACGGCTTATACCTTGGGATGGCGACCGCACAGATTGGATAACAAGCCGCCCAGGTAAGCTGATACTTGGATCGTCCGAATGATTACGGGACTGATGGTTGTGTCTGAATAGAATACAAAATACACAATTGTTGCAGCCAGTCCGTGCATGCAGGGAGTTAGTTAATCGTTTTAAAGTAAATACTCCAAGCGATGTATTTGTATGCCAGTTTTCGACGTCAATTAAGAGAAGTTGGCATTAAAAGTAGTAGTAGTAGTAGTAGTAGTAGTAGTAGTAGTAGTAGTAGTAGTAGTAGTAGTAGTAGTAGTAGTAAAAGTAGTAGTAGTAGTAGTAATAGTAGTAGTAGTAGAAATTGTTGTTGTTGTTGTTGTTGTTGTTGTTGTTGTTGTTGTTGTTTTTGCAGCTGCTAATGCTGTTACTGTAAGTGTAGTAGTAGAGAAAGACGAAAGGAAAGGTCGTAGCAGTAAAAGACACCACGCCTAACACTCGAGTTAATTGAGATGCCAATGTACGGATGTAGAATAAATATTTAGTAAATGCAGCACAGGAAAAGAACTGGATATAAACATGCAATTCAATCACATCAGAGAAGCAAAACGAAGCATATGAGCATGTGTTATATCATGTGCTGAGAACCCAGGGTATTCATACTGTCAATCATGGACCGTGGAGTAATGTAAACCTGGCTGGCTGTGTCCGTAGATTTGGGCGCGGAGAGATTTTTCGTTCCTTGGTTGGGTGAGGTAGGATAGTTAACTTTTTTGCCCTTTTCAATCGTGTGTGTGTGTGTGTGTGTGTGTGTGTGTGTGTGTGTGTGTGTGTGTGTGTGTGTGTGTGTGTGTGTGTGTGTGTGTGTGTGTGTGTGTGTGCGTGCGTGCGTGCGTGCGTGCGTGCGTGCGTGCGTGCGTGCGTGCGTGCGTGCGTGCGTGCATGTGCGTGCGTGCGTGCCTGCGTGCGTGCGTGCTCTCAATGGGAGTCAAGGCTCAAAACACACTTGATTGGACCTCACCCGTGTTAGCTTACAACGGGAGAAACAGAGCAGTGTCACCACGTGAAAAAAAAGCATTGCCAAAGTTGTGAATTGGCAGTTGGGAAGAATAAAAACTTTGGCCCAAGGAACGGAATTTTAACAATCCCAATAACTTTACGCCCCTGCCCACCCGTCACAGGCACCTCGACCTGCCCCCACGTGTTACCTGCCCCTCGCAGCGCAACACTGCCCCATTCTTTCCCTACCTTACGACTCCACACTAGTGTCTTTCCTTAGATCCCACAACATTATCTTAAGACTAACCTCAACATGCTCTCTCTCCATTAATCCTTGTATACCACCTATGAAAAAACAGTTATTCACCAAAATACACCATGCAAAAGGCGAAGTTATTCGTCCTTTCAGTTGAACCCAATAACCACGCCTACACTCACTTTCCACTTGTGACACCCTCGTCAAATTCTATTCGTGTCTCTTTGCATCAGTCACACTCAGCCTTGGTGACGGCGGTGAGTGAGGGTTCCCAGGGTGCAGGCCAATACGTCACCGGAGCCCAACAGATGCCTACGACCTTCCCAACCGTCCCCACCCGCCCTGCATTCCTTGGGGAGAGTTAGACTTGCCGGAATGTTACTCAATAGTCAACTGAAGTATCACCGTTGCATTCACGCAGCTATATTGGTATCACGCAGTCCCCTCGCAGCCGTGTGTTTCGGTCGTTGACATAGATCATCCAAAGCCTCATCCTCTCGTAAGTCTGGTGACGAAACAACGCTCTTTATTTAACATTCCTGCACGACTCAGAAAGCATCTTCCTTGAGCTCTCTTGAATGTGCCCGCAGCAGGAAGACGCATATTCTTCTTAAAGTCTTTCTCGTGCCACATCCCTCACGAGATAGCCACGTAAACACACTCGAGGCCCGTGACGTTACATTAATTGAATTTTTAAGAAGTGAGGAAAGTGACAGCATTTGGTTCCTACCGAAATTTTATGGCTTATGAATCACAACACACACTTCTTTTGTTCATCTCTCGACCTTAAGAATGCTGTCAACCTATGAAAAATTTAAGAACAAGTTCAGAGGAGACTTTATACATGATATTTTCTGTATATCGTTTCCTTGACAGCTTCAGCCTCCGATCGATCCACAGTCATCAAAAAGAACTTACGTATATTTGGACCAGAGACAGGTGGGATGATATTTACACAAAACCCGGACACCTTCATTTGTCGTATCCCTGAATCACGATATAGGCATGGAGCTCGACATCATAATAACGCTCCCCGCCTCGACGTGTCGCTCACAACACTTGACGGAGTAATCTGCGGCGGAGTTCTTTATGGAGGTATTCATGGCGCGTCAAGTTTGCCGAACGTGCCGCCTCAAAACACTCGATGGTGCACGCGCGGCGAAACGGTGCCAAGCGGTGCAAATTATGTCTGTTTATCTCCCGCTTCCGCAACTCTCTCTCTCTCTCTCTCTCTCTCTCTCTCTCTCTCTCTCTCTCTCTCTCTCTCTCTCTCTCTCTCTCTCTCTCTCTCTCTCTCTCTCTCTCTCTCTCTCTCTCTCTCTCTCTCTCTCTGCGGTAGTCGTACCCTGAATTACTCAGGCACTGATGGATGACCTATGGAATCTCCTAACTGTACGTCTGCTACAAAACAGTTACTGCTTATGGCTGATATTTCAGTTCATGTGTTAGTCGTCAGGTACTCAAAAAGTGACCCGAATAAAATTTACGTAGATTGAACTATCTGTGATGGTAAGTGATTTCGAATGTCCGACCACCAACTTTTGTTTGTGTTCATTGAATGGTCAATATGTGTCCCATGAAAAATGAATCTTACGCCAGACGGACGGGCGACAGCTGACACAGGTAGCCGTCATAATTGTTAGAGACAGGCGAGACAGAACAGGTAGCTGCACCGGCACGTGGAGAGCGTTACCACTAAATCCACAGTAGCAGCAGAAGACGATTTTCCCGGGCCTGCGAGTACCTCACACACTCCGCATCGACAGTAGACGATTTTCCCGAGCCAGAAACTGCTGCACACACCCCCATGCTCGATCCACGGAAATGAAAGCAATCTTGTGTTCCCTTGTGCCATATCTGCCTGTCCGCCTACCTGTTTGTCTGTCTGCCTGTCTTAATGTGTCTTTCTTCCTGCCTGTCTGCTTGTCTGTCTCTCTGTCTGTCTCTCTATCTGTCTGTGTCTGTGTGTCTCTTTATCTGTCTGTGTCTGTCTATCTGTCCGTGTGTGTGTGTGTATATATATATATATATATATATATATATATATATATATATAGATATATATATATATATATATATATATATATATATATATATATATATACACACACACACACACACACACACACACACACACACACACACACACACACACACAGTTACACACACACACACACACACACACACACACACACACACACACACACACACACACACACACACACACACACACACACACACACACACACACACACACACACACACACACACACACACATGTAATAAAAAACAGAGGTTCAAAGTTAAATGGAAATGCAGTGATTCCACCTCTTCCACTCATTGCGCTCCACACCCTTCGTTTTCTTCCGTTCGAAAGAAAATGATCCACGACTTCAGAGTTTTGCCCCAAGTTGACCGATAACTCACCCCGCCGCCACCCAGCCGCCGCCGACACAGAGGCCAATTTCACGTATTTTTACGACCTGTCGACACTGAGACGTCAGGCACCTCAGTTATGTAAAGGCAGTTAGAGGAGGATTCTGCACATTTCCTGATTTCCTCCAGCCTTTTACACTTTTCGCACTTTCCTCTCTTATGTTGTTTTCCTTACACCATAATGCTATGCCATGTTTCCATCATTCGTAACCATAATGTGATCCTGCTTCCTGGTCACCTGCACCAATACCTTTCCACCTCACTGTTAGCAACCTTAAACGTTTCGGCTGTGGTTGGAAGATTACACCCACCCACCCAACAACCAATTCCTCCCCCCACACACATACACACACGCACATACACACACACACACACATTCTCTCTCTCTCTCTCTCTCTCTCTCTCTCTCTCTCTCTCTCTCTCTCTCTCTCTCTCTCTCTCTCTCTCTCTCTCTCTCTCTCTCTCTCTCTCTCTCTCTCTCTCCACACACACACACACACACACACACACACACACACACACACACACACAGCATGATAATTGTAGCAAAATAAATAAAAATTATAACAAATCTGTCCCGTCTGAACCTAACAAAAAAAAGAAAATATATGTAAATGAAGCATAAGAAATAATACAAGTGAGAAATACAAAAATATAATCAACGTCAAAAAATATTCAGCGGGAAAAGACTAATTTGCTGCCATTTGTTTCATTCTTTTCCGTCGATTATTTAACATTTTACCAGCTCTGGGAGGCAAAACATTCGTGATATAATTTGAAATGGACTGTGAACGTTCCCTTTGCAGCCAGTACATATTTGTCCCTCCATTCTTTTATCCAATCTTTTTTTTTCAGAATCATTTTATCGTATGTCTGTTTTTTTTTGTTTTTTTTACAACAAAGGAGGCAGCTCAAGGGCAACAAAAAAAGAAGAAGTGAAGTTGGAGGAGATGTTTTTGGCTAGATGCCAGAAGTCACGGGAAGAGCTAGAGAAAGCAAGGTTTTGACATTTTCTATTAATGAAAGAATTTTTGATTAGTCGGAGAATAGATTTGGCACGATTTCGGGCAGAAATGTAAAGTTCATAATTAGCATTAGTTTGAAGTTTGAGTGTGTGTGTGTGTGTGTGTGTGTGTGTGTGTGTGTGTGTGTGTGTGTGTGTGTGTGTGTGTGTGTGTGTGTGTGTGTGTGTGTGTGTGTGTGTGTGTGTGTGTGTGTGTGTGTGTGTGTGTGTGCACGCGCGCGCGCGCACGTGCGTGCGCGCTGGACTAGTGTCATGTGTTTCTTTGCCAACATATTGCGTTCCTCTTCTCTGCCTTTGCTCTTTTCCTTTTCCTCCGTCTGCGAGGCCTCGGTGACGAATGAACGTTCCTACTTCTTTCAGACCTCCCGGACTAATGGTGTGTCGGCCGGGCTAACACTCTCACTCAAAGTCGCACTGAATACACAAACAGAGCTTCAGACCGTAGTCGATGGATGTTGCGGCTCCTTCGGGTACCGAAGGGAATAGAAAAATAAATATTTTGCCGCATTTAAAAAGCATGTCGGTTTTTCAGAGAGCATCTTCGTATTTGAAGATAAAAAGAAAACTGCTCACACACACACAAAAAAGAAGAAAAGAATGCGAGGAGTGGTTCGTCTTAAGACGAAACGGCGCCTCCCAATAAAAGTGTGTGTGTCAGTCTGCGGTATTCCCGAGCGGGAGAAAACTGAGTATCAGTAGGAAGATGAGAAACCATACGCATCAGCCAGCGCCTCACAGTAGCACCAGGCAGCGTGGGCAGCTGGGCGTCCCAAGCCTACGTTGGCTGCCGGGCGTCGCGTGGCAATCGTTAATCACAACAGACTCCGTCGCGCCTTCCTTTGAACATAATTCCGACAAGTGTTCAATAAGTCCTTTGATGGTATATTTGTTACTTACCTTCAAAGCCGTGTCATCCATCGCCCATCGCCTCTTTTTTTCGTGCCGCGCTGCTCTGCACGTTGCAACATTACTGATTCCTCTGCAGCAAAAGAGACATTCACAATTACTCTCAGATTTTGCCATTTCTTTCAAAAATAAATTAAATACAATATGTAACTAAATACTAACTTATCGTGTTGAGAGGGATACCAGAACAGCCTCTCCTCTAATTTTCCTACCCTATACACTCCTTCGCACCAACCAAGGCAGCCGAAAAAGAAAGATGAAATTTGAGTAGGACACGGCTCTGAAACCAAAAGTGTTCCTATAACGTTCCACTTCATTAACCACATCAAGACACTGCTGGGTGTTAAAAAAATATCTAACGGCGGAGAGCATCCAAATTAGTACACACTTGTTATGAGCAGGACTGAATAACAACATTTGACATATGTGTTAAAAAGTAAATAAAAACAAGTCGAAGAAAACAACAACAACAATAAACTATAAAAATAAAATCTATGTGTATACGTATTTCCCTCATATACTCGCTGCAGGGAATGTTGAGGACACAAGGGGAGAATTTAAAAAAAAAGTTGCCATTTGTAGAAACAGAAAGGATGAAACAAAAACGAGGGGTTGAAATATTGAAGAAGAGGGGAAGGATCACACAGAGGATCGAGGTGCAGGTGAGTGATGGCAGTTTCGTTATACGTACAATTACAGAACGTCTTCGCAATAGAGACAACACATAACGAAAAAGAAGAATAAGACGAAGATAACTATTTCTTCAGATTACGAAAGTCCTGTGGGTGTTCAAACAAACAGAGAAATTCTTCCGATACTAAGAAGAATATAGATGAGGTGCACAGAATACTCACACGCACATACTAAAAAAAAAGTGATCTAAGGCCCAGCAACCATTAAAAGGAAAGGGGAAGGAAGGGTCGCCGGCGCCCATCATCCCGACAGGCGAAGGAAAGATCTAAGGGGCGGTAGACGTAACATAAAAAGGATGGAGCAAAAATACTTCGCTTTGTCGAAACGATATGTAGGATCAAAAGGCCCACCCATATAGAGGAATCATTGACAATGGAAAGTGATCAAAGAGGAAGATTTTTACGAAGTCATCGCTGTAATGGAGGCCGCCAGACACTCAGAGGTTCTCGCGGCTGTGATCACGAAGGAAGGAGGAAACGTGCGCGCCATTAAGAGTTGAGAGGCGGAAGTAATGGCGCCATAACACTCACTCAACCACGCTGGATTTTTTTGTGAATTTTCACCATCAGAATAAATCAGTAGAATAAAGTATGTTTATAGAAAGACGAAGCTCATTAAAATCACAAAAGAACATTCTAGGAGCACAACATTGATCTAATTAACGCTTCGAAAAAACACCTGCTAATGAACTAGATATGTTGTTGAGACAAAGCGCCGGAACTCCCGGGAAACTCTCAAGATCATTTCCTAAAACCTGTAGAAAAATATAATCCAAGCAGTCCTTACAAATAAAGACACACAAAGAGAGACGGTGCCAGTACAGCCTTCGTTACGACAGCCTAGACAGAACGTGTAAGTGTAATGTTTGAAATGGACAACAGAAACTGAGATTGTTCATTTACCAAACCAAAATATAACCTAATCTCCTTGAGACTTCGGCAATTCGCTACAGTTAGATTATCTTCTATGAATAAGAGAGAGCAAGTGCCTACTTTTCTTGTGTCTATCAGGTTCCTCTCAGGTGACTTTACTCTTAGATCACCTTCCATGTCTAATATCAAGGTTTTTCTGGAGTGGAGGGCCAACAACGCAACCAGTGCCTAACGGTCGACGCGCTGCAAAAAAATGGAGTGATGTCTGTGCTCTGAACCTGTCCCCATAACAAGGGTTTTACGGCGACCACATAACATTTATTTTTAAGTGCGACCCACAGCGCCGGTAAGCTTTCTTGAAGTGGCAAGGTGGCAGGTCCTCGCCTGTTGGTGGCGTGGGCAAAAATTTATCATAGTGGCTCGCTTCTTGCTTGAGTCGTTGTCACATGTCCCTTCCTTTCCGATTGTCTGGGGGCTCGTGTGGTCACAAAAGATGGTGAAATGCCATAGACGTTTCGTCCTTACACTTAGGATTCAAACTTACTTTTCTGGAGAGACCCTCGGGAAAAAGTAGTAGTATAAAAACGCCAACATCCTGAGCTGTATGTAGGAAAGCGAAGCTTTTCAAAGAAGAGATAAATACACACGAAAACAAGGAAATTCTCTTCTATATGTATGGGTACACGAAAAGACACGGGATACAAAACAAACCTGCATGCAAATAAATCCCCCCCAAAATAGATTAAATGGAAAGGCATCAACTCGTTTTTTTTCCAAAGACAATGCAGATCAATACAATAAAATATCATAGATTTGAATAAAACGAAGCTTTTCTTATCCTGAAAAAAATACCGTTAGGCCACAAGTCAAATGTACTGAAGGCAATCCTGAATCCCCTGACGAGACTAACGGGGGAGCACAAGGGAATACGAAAGATCGCCCGCTCCCTCACAGATTATGGCGAGCAGTGGTGGAACAGCAGCGACACCGGCACCAAGAGAAAGCAATAAACGCAACAAAAGCGGCAGAAGCAGCAGTAACAAAAACAAACAAACAAAACAGCAACAACAACAACATGTGCGGCAACAACAAGCAGGAGAAAGGAAAAGACCTGAAACACTTCACCACAAAATGACTATTGTAGGTCCTGTGTACTTACAATGCTTTCGTATATAACCTCAGTTCCAGATACAATATTATCACGAAGCAAAGTACCCGGACGAGCAGCGGCAGGGAGTGGCCGGAGAACTCGCTTATCATACCTCGTGATCCTAAGCCTTTACATAACCCTGATAAAAATATATAAGTTTTGCAGGAAGCCACAGAGCTCTAAACTTGATCTTAACTTTAAAAGGAAGTCTCGTTTTTCATTGGTGGGGAAGAGGGGACAAAGCAGGATTAATATTCCACATAAATGACCCTCAGATTATGGGCAATTATGACAAAGAAAATTGTTCTTAAATTTCAGGAAGTTATATCAATCAATAGCGCTATACTAAGACCCAGGTTAATTGAGCGGGAGAGTCAGCGGAAATATTTGCTTCCAATTCGTGTAAAAAGGAAATATACGCATTAAGTGAGTCTCAGCCATGCAGCCATCCAGCTTACACCAGCTTAACCTATTTCTGCCCTCACTTGTAAACATGATTATAAAGTCAACAGGAAGGAAGACATGACGGCACCAAGGACGGCGGCAGTGGAGGTAAACATTTAATCTCTTCACTCGCTCTCGGGTATTTTTGGAAATAAATTGCCTCAAGGTAAGAGGAAAAGACGAAACAAGACGGCACATCAGTCTCCTTTTGCAGAGTTTGCGAGAAAATAGCTCAAACATTTCCATGATTAAAGTTAAGGATTTTTATGTGGTTTCACCTTAGACGGAAAAATCAACGCTCAGCGCTAGAATATAATAAATGAAATAAAATTTGCGTATCAAAGACACAGCCACCCTGAAAAAATAATCCACTTCGTCAAAAAATTGTGCACCTGGAATTCCTCAAGAGGAAATGAAAAACTGAAAATGAGAAAAAAAAGACAGCCACTAAACAAAAGGGACAAAGAACGGAAAAAATAATACGTTGTTATAGAAAAGTGAGTTAGAAAAAAACCCTCAAATGTCAACCACGAATTTCACGTAAAAAATCCGTCTTTTCTTTTTACAGTAAGGGAAACAGCTCATGAGAAAAAAAAATAGACCACTGCGCGCTGTTCCAAGCACAACAGTGTACTAGGGACGAGTAACAACACGATGCCAAATTAATACTTGTACAGGGCATCTTACTACACAAAATGATTTAGCGGTTAAAGTCCCCAAAGGCAGCCTAAGTAAGAGGTAATGAAGCGAGTGTTCGGTGAGCCCAAGAGTTCAAGTTCTGCCCTTCACGCTTGCTCCCCACCTGACTGTGAGTGATTGTAACGACCCACGAACACGCTGCGAGCAGAATTACCAAGGTGAAGACAGCCGCAGTAGTTGCTGTTGTGGTGTGGCGGAGCGTTAAACAACAGGGGGAGAGAGCGAGCGAGAGAGAGAGAGAGAGAGAGAGAGAGAGAGAGAGAGAGAGAGAGAGAGAGAGAGAGAGAGAGAGAGAGAGAGAGAGAGAGAGAGAGAGAGACAAACGGACAGACAGAAATATAGATAGATACAGATACAGAGAAAGAAGCCTACATACAGACAGACAGACCCAGACAGAAACACATTGACAGGTAGGCAAAGCAATGGAATCAGAGACAAAAAGAAACACTCACTAACAAACAAATAAACAAATACAACAAACATGACATAAGCACACCAGAACGACAACAAAAAAATACAAAATATATCATTACGAGAAGAACGCCACTCCACTCAAGTTCCACAAAGCGAGAAGAGGAACAGCAGAGCACAAAGAGGCGGCCCCCGCGAGGCACGTGTTCGGGGACATTGACACAGACAGGTAAACCAAGACTCGCCTCCTTTTTCAGGTAAACTCCTTGACTTGTTTAACTCATAACAGGCAAGCCGAGTGCGTGTTTGTCGGCTGGTCGATTTTATTAGTTTGCTTATGTTGGTCGGTCGATTCTCTCTCTCTCTCTCTCTCTCTCTCTCTCTCTCTCTCTCTCTCTCTCTCTCTCTCTCTCTCTCTCTCTCTCTCTCTCTCTCTCTCTCTCTCTCTCTCTCTCTCTCTCTCTCTCTCTCTCTCTCTCTCCGAATTCAAGAAAGGTCCAGGATGATGCAGTCTATACCCTTAAACTCCTTCGATATTAAAAAAAAGCGAGATTCTCAGTCCTTTCACGTCCCGATTCAAAATGTCCTTCCAGAATGACATCGTCCCTAATGAGTTATAGGTGGCTCACATTACACAGATTTCTAAGGAAGGAAACAGAAAGTATCGAGCAATTATAGGCCCTACCTAGTTGTGAGTTACTAAAAAGCCGTTCACAGCCGTTCACTAATTAAGGAAATCCAAAACGGGTTACAAGAGATCCTGTTTATCAGACCTTTCATCACGTCATCTTCTTATTGTCTACTATGTGACCTTATTGTGCTGTTCCCGATGAGAGAGAGAGAGAGAAGATTTAACACACTCTTATGTTATCCCGCACTCCCCAGACATCACAGCCACAATGGAGACCTTTCTCAATTCCACCATTCCCACCAACTTTGGGCATATTCAAGGGTACTCTAGATGGCACCGAAGAGACCGAGCCCACGGTACCTTCGGGGGAATCGCAGTCTGCTTCCGTGACGGTCTTGCTGTGGAGGCCCTCGATGTCGACATGGAACGCCACCTCGAAGTGGCATTCTTCAGGCTGTGGACAAGACAACGCGACTCCATCCTGCTCTGTGTATGCTACCGGCCACAGTGGCAGGAGAGCGACCCCATCCACTTCCTCCAGACAAATCTCGACACCCTTCTGCTCCAGCATTCCTGCAAACATCTCATTGTGGTGGGAGACATGAATCAGTACTTGGTGGCAAGGCAGTTCGAAAACCTTCTGACCATGTACGGCCTCACGAACCACGTTGATTTCCCTACACATATCTCCGGCTCCTCCCTGGACCCAGTCATTACAGACCTGCCAGAGGAAGTGGTCACCTGTCATCCCCTAGGTATGGTTGGTTCCTCTGACCATTCTGCTGTGCTCACCACCATCAAGACCTCAATAGAACACGACGGAGCCACAGCCCGTGTGAATTGGTTGTGGTCCCGGGGAGATTGGAACAGCCTGAAGGCAAATCTGGACTCCATCGTGTGGACGGATATCCTCCACGGGGACGTCAACACCCAAGTGGAGAACTTAACAAAAATTCTTCTGTCTCTGCAACAAGAATATGTGCCCAGCCAATCATATAAATCAAAACCAAATGATCAGCCCTGGTTCGGCTATTAGTGCAGGATAGCCGCGGACACCAAGAGTAGGGCTTGGCTGCGTTACAAGTCTCATCCTTCTCAGCATAATAAAACCTTACACAGAGAAGCCTGCAAGAACATGAGCTGGGTGCAAAAACAGGCTATACAACGCTAGAAGGAGGTAATGAAGACCAAGCGGCCAGTCTGTGGGTAGCAAGGAGTGGTGGAGTGGAGTGAAACAACAACAAGGCCTCTCAGCCGACAACGCCATCCCACCCCTCGTCAGGCCAGATGGGTCAGTGGCTATGCGCGACAAAGACAAGGCGGAGCTACTGGCGGCCCACTTCTCTTCCAAAATGTCAGTACCTGATCCCCTTCGCGCCCCCCCGAAGCTGCCATCCCTCACCAGGGCCTCTCTGGAGAGTCTCACTGTCACCACAGAGGAGGTAAAAGATCTGCTGCTGCAAATAGACCCCAAGAAAGCCCTAGGGCCTGACAACATCAACCCTCACCTGCTAAAAAAAATGCGCTGGCCAGCTCGCCCTACCACTTACCACCATCTTCAATAATATCCTTTCCACCTCCAAGTGGCCCACACTTTGGAAGAAAACAAGAGTGGTGGCCATATACAAGAAAAGAGGCAAACAGGACCCAAAGAACTACCGCCCAGTATCCCTCCTCTCCACTGTTGTGAAAATCTTGGAGTCCCTTATAACAACCAAACTCACGGCCTTCCTCGATGCCCACCATCTCCTCAACTCCAAGCAATTCGGCTTCCGGCAGGGAAGATCTGCTGCAGACCTGCTGCTCCTTAACTCTGCCTCATGGAACCACTCGCTGGACAGGGGACTCGACACCTTCGTCGTGGCTCTTGACATAGCCGGAGCCTTCGACAGGGTTTGGCACCAACGCCTCATCGCCAAGCTGAAGAGCCTAGGTGTGCGAGGCGCCCTCCTGCAACTCATTGGGGACTACCTCCAGGACAGGGCGTTACAGGTGGTGATTAACGGCCACACGTCAAGCCAGCACCCCATCAATGCAAGCGTGCCCCAGGGCAGCGTACTAGGACCTCTACTGTGGAATGTTTATTTCAATGACATTCTCCAGCTCATCCCTGAGGCCCAGGCGTACGCTGACGACTGCACCCTTGACTTCACCAGCGACAGACAGGGCTGCCCAGGCACAGTGTGTCGTATCAACATGGCACTCGACAAAATTGTCGCCTGGAGCGGCTGCTGGCAAGTCACCCTGGCCACACAAAACACAAGCAATGGTAATGTACCGCAGACGAGATATCAACAATCTAGCCGTGCCGGGATACAACTGGAGGAGAAAACGCTACCCCTTCAAAACTCCATCTCCATTCTCGGAGTGGAGTTCGACGCAGGACTCTCCTTCACCAACCATGCTAAAAAAAATATCAAAAAATGCAGCATGAAAACTCAGCTGTGTACGGCGCATCTCCCATCTACTTGACGCCAAAGGGACTGAGGTGCTCTACAAGCCACCAGTACGCCCCCTCATGGAGTACTCCCCCCTCGCCTGGTCCTCCTGCCCTCCATCCTACCTTGCAACGCTGGATGTGTCCAGGCCAGAGCCCAGCGTCTGATACAGCGCACAGGTCCTCAGCACGCGCGTGGCTCCCTGCAACCTCTCCAGGAGCGCAGGGATGTGGCAGGCCTGTGTGTAATGTTCAAGGCACAAAACCTAAACACACCCCACCTGGCAGCTCTCAAGCTCCCCTTCTCCAGGACAGAACACCACTTCCGCTCCTTCCAGCCCCGCTACAGCCGCCTGTGGAACCAGCTTGTTCGCCACACCGACCTCCACCATCGCGCGTCACTTCAAAATTTCAAGCGGGAGGTGAACAGCTGGATTAGGACTTCTAGGCAGTAATTCAATGTGTGTCTTGTATGTAGCTATAAAGATAGATGAAGCTTAAAACCTTCAACTTTAGCACAATCTTCTGTAAGCCCTGTTTAAATATATAAAAAAAGAGACAGAGGAAGACAGAGGAAGACAGAGGGAGACAGAGAGAGAAACAGAGAGTGCACAGAGAGACAGAAACAGAGAGAGAGAGAGAGAGAGAGAGAGAGAGAGAGAAAAACCACAGCCTCAAACAGTGGTGTTCGTGACAGTACGAGGCAGAGCGTGGTGAAGGGGGACATAAATTACCAGGTGTCACTCATATGGATTCGGCAGGTAAGGAAGAAGGGGGAAGGTTTTGACTGACTGCGAAACTTCTGCACGAAATACGAATCTCCTTACCCCAACCAATCGTAATTTATCAAAAAGTTGCCTAAATACTTTCACTTCACGCGATTATTTTCTTATATTATCTCACTTATATAACAGTTTTTGTAGAGTCATAAAAACAACACGGAAGACTAAAAACAGAAAAAAATAATAAGACAACTAAGATAACGAAGAAAATTAAGATAACTAAGATAACTAAGATAACTAAGCAAAACTGTACAAGCTTGAATGAAAGAGAAGACACTGAACATTTTCGACGCCGAGGAGTTGATGGATTTTCTCTCTTTGAATCGAACGTGAAAGACGCAACAACACAACAAACAGCCTTTCCGTGCGAGATCCCAAGTTCTTCCTGAATGAGGCGTCTCGTGAATGTTCTAGAGTGGAGATGTCAGCACAAACGGAGGATGCGAAGGCGATGTGTGTGTGTGTGTGTGTGTGTGTGTGTGTGTGTGTGTGTGAGAGAGAGAGGAAAGACTAAATTCCTCTCCTTCATCTGTCTCTTTCCCTTTTTCTTCCTTTCGTTCCTTCCAGTTTCCCTTGCTCTCTCTCTCTCTCTCTCTCTCTCTCTCTCTCTCTCTCTCTCTTTTATTTAAACAGGGCTTACAGAAGATTGTGCTAAAGTTGAAGGTTTTAAGCTTCATCTATCTATAGCTACTTACAAGACACATTGAATTACTGCCTAGAAGTCCTAATCCAGCTGTTCACCTCCCGCTTGAAGTCTTGAAGTGACGCGCGATGGTGGAGGTCGGTGTGGCGAACAAGCTGGTTCCACAGACGGCTGTAGCGGGGCTGGAAGGAGCGAAGTGGTGTTCTGTCCTGGAGAAGAGTACAGCCACTTGTTCCTGTCTGTGGGGTGCT
The DNA here is from genome assembly GCF_024679095.1 of Eriocheir sinensis. NCBI lineage: Eukaryota > Metazoa > Arthropoda > Malacostraca > Decapoda > Varunidae > Eriocheir > Eriocheir sinensis. Next base: position 10,403,977 of record NC_066516.1, read on the forward strand.
GCTCGGGTGGAGTGTATGGGGATTGGGGGCGCAGGGAGCTTGAGAGCTGCCAGGTGGGGTGTGCTTAGGTTGTGTGCCTTGAACATTACACACAGGCCTGCCACATCCCTGCGCTCCTGGAGAGGTTGCAGGGAGCCACGCGCGTGCTGAGGACCTATGCGCTGTATCAGACGCTGGGCTCTGGCCTGGACACGATCCAGCGTTGCAAGGTAGGATGGAGGGCAGGAGGACCAGGCGAGGGGGGAGTACTCCATGAGGGGGCGTACTTGTGCCTTGTAGAGCACCTCAGTCCCTTTGGCGTCAAGTAGATGGGAGATGCGCCGTACACAGCTGAGTTTCCATGCTGCATTTTTTGATATTTTTTAAGCATGGTTGGTGAAGGAGAGTCCCGCGTCGAACTCCACTCCGAGAATGGAGATGGAGTCTTGAAGGGGTAGCGTATTCCCCTCCAGTTGTATCCCCGGCCCGGCTAGATTGTTGATATCTCGTCTGCGGTACATTACCATTGCTTGTGTTTTGTCAGGGGCCAGGGTGACTTGCCAGCAGCCGCTCCAGGCGATAATTTTGTCGAGTGCCATGTTGATACGACACACTGTGCCTTGCCAGTCCTGTCTGTCGCTGGTGAAGTCAAGGGTGCAGTCGTCAGCGTACGCCTGGGCCTCAGGGATGAGCTGGAGAATGTCATTGAAGTAAACATTTCACAGTAGAGGCCCTAGTACGCTGCCCTGGGGCACGCTTGCATTGATGGGGTGCTGGCTTGAGGTGTGGCCGTTAATCACCACCTGTAACGCCCTGTCCTGGAGGTAGTCCCCAATCTCTCTCTCTCTCTCTCTCTCTCTCTCTCTCTCTCTCTCTCTCTCTCTCTCTCTCTCTCTCTCTCTCTCTCTCTCTCTCTCTCTCTCTCTCTCTCTCTCTCTCTCTCTCTCTCTCTCTCATCCAGTACCTTATTTTCTTTTTGCTGGAGTCTCCCTTATCCCGTCTTTCTTTCTCCTCTTTTCTCGCCCTTTCATTGCATCCCTCTCCATTTCCATTCAGTTGCTGTTTCTACTCTTTCAGTTTCTCTTTTACCTTTTTTTGCACTTTTCCCTGCTCTCTTCATTTACTGTTCGCTTCACTTTACCTTTCCGCTCTCTTTCCTTTCCTTTTTCCCTTTTCTCGATTCTTTTATATATATCTTTCATCCCCACCTTCATCACCCTCCTTTCTATTCCCTTCCCATTTCTCCTTTCCTCCTCTCCTATTTCTCCCAACCTACTCTCTCGCCTCTCGTCCTTTCTGCATTATTTACTTCTTCCTCATTCGTCTTCCTCTTTCCATTCTTCATGCTCCTCTTTATCCCCTCTTTACTTCTCTTTCGCCTATTCGTTACCTCTTCCTCCTTTCAATGCCTTATTTATTCCTTTGCCCCCTCCTCTCCTTCGTTCGTTCGCCTTCCTACTACTTTCTCACTGTATCCATTCTTTCCACCTAAAACCCTCCCTTCCTTTCCTCCCCTTCCCTCCTCTAGTCCCTCCCCCTCCTCTCCTATCTTCCCTCTCACGCATCATTCTTACTTTCCTCCTTCCCTTCTCGCCCATTGCTTTCTCTCCCTTCTCCCTCCAGCCCTTCCCCCCTCCGTTCCTATCTCCTCTCCCACGCAATACCCTCCCTTCCCTCCTTCTCTTTCACCATTACGTTTCTCCTCTTACTTGCTCCCACGTCCCCTCTTCCTCCTCCTCCCACACATCACCCTCCCTTTCCTCCCTCTACCCCTTCCTTCCCTCCCACGCCTCTCTCCTTCCTCGTTCAAAGCCCAACTGGAGGAATTCGTAGTCTTAATAACTTTCCCGAAAAAGAAATATCCTCCTCGCCGTCGGTGTTGGTGGGCGAGGAACGCCGGCGAGGGAATACTTCACGGGGGAGCAATATTTCCGTCGTTTTTACCTTCATCTATGGAGGGAAGAAAATAGCCCAAGCAGCTGTATATTCCACACCACCTGATAGTTCCTCCACAGCCCCTTCCTCATCTCCCTCCACCTCACTCCGGCCCACTGTTGTTACTTCTCTTCTATCTTAAACACAGACAAACACACACACACACACACACACACACACACACACACACACACACACACACACACACACACACACACACACACTCCCTTTAAATATTTCGTGTGTGTGTGTGTGTGTGTGTGTGTGTGTGTGTGTAAGGTGAGTGGGCGCGTCTGTGAGTGTATACATACAGAGAGAACAAACACAAGCCACAAGACTCAAACATGCCACGATAACAAGCAGGATCTCGTTGTGGATGCTCAACAACTTCCCACATCCACGACATTACCAAGTTGTCGAAAAATCTGCCGAATACATAACTTTTCTCGGCTTTCATATATTACGGGAAAACATGACCCAGTTAAAACTTCACTAGTCACGCAGGTACTCAGGAGGCAGAGCGTACATACAGGTATTGGAGGATGTATATAGACAGCCCGGCAACCATGAAACTCCACAGGAAAACGAGAAAATCCAATTAAAAAAGGCTATAGGCAAGGTGATACTGACAACACAAATTCGATGAAAAATCACGTCCACTTCTTTTCAACGGAATGGCAAAGGCAACAAACAAACACACGAACGAACGTAGCACACAAATCAACGTAATACAGATCATTTCATTGTAATAATGTTACGATTGCGGATACTCATGCTACGAGTGCTAATCTCCTCCGCCTTTTGACAATCAGATGTAGTTGTGACTCTAATGGACAGCGAAAATTAATATATACGAGTGGCGGTGTAGTGGTGGTGTCTGAGGTGTTGGTGGTGGTAGTGAAGGGTATGCTGGTGGCGATGATAATGATGATGACGGTGATGTTGATGATGATGATGGTGATGATGATAGCGATAATGATGGTGATGATGATGATGAATGATATATAAGGCACTACACACTCCCCACCTAGAAATCAACACCCACGGGAGCCCGGTTGCGTCCAGGCTCATGATGTCTCGGGGAACTTAAAAGAAATAAAACATCCCGTCACGCTAAGAAATTTTAACTTTCCTCAACTCTTTCATCTTCTTCCTTCTCCGAACCGCCTTTTTACACCTATGACTCAATCTCCTCAAGCTCATTCTCTCCAGCTCCTCCTACGTGTGACGAAAATTATACCACCCTTAAGGGCTCAGCCGTATGAAGAACGACTCAAGCGACTAAACCTCGTTACGCTGAAAAAGAGAAGCTTACGAAGAAATATGATTCAGGTCTTTTAGTACCTGAAAAAAATCAGTAACGTCGATCACTTTAACCATCACCTCCTTTAAAAAATCAAATCAAAAGTTATTTCATTGCATCAGGAGTAAACTATACATCCGCACCGAAATGTTTTGATCTGCTCAGCAGGCACAATGTGACTGTCGAGCAAATTGAAATTACTAGAGCGGGTTTTTTGTTGCCTTCTTTTCCATGCTCTATATTTTCATGTTTCGATCTCATCTCATCTCATCTCATCTCATCTCATCTCATCTCATCTCCTCTCCTCCCCTCCCTTCCCCTCCCCTCCCCTCCCCTCCCTTCATCTCATCTCATCTCATCTCATCTCATCATATTATATCTACTCCTCTCCTTTTTCTTCTCTAACTCTATTTCCGTCTCATATATCTCTCACGTATATATCTCCCTTCATCCATATTCACACTCCTCTCCACTTTCTTTTCATCATCCTTCACCTCTTTTTCAGCAGTTTCCCATTCTGTCCAATCCTTCCTTCCTTCCTCTCACGTCTTGTCTCCTCGCTCTATCGGTCTTCCGTTTGCTGTCTACTTATCCTCTTCACCTCCATCTCGCGGAAGAAGAAAAACACAGACGAATAAATATGTGTTGCAGGATGGACCGCGTGAACCGTACTGGAGGAGGGAAAAGCAGCGAGGAGAGAAGAGGAGAGAATTGAGGAGGGAATACAAGGAGGGCTAGAGGGCGACGGAAGAAAAATGATATAAGAGTTGGGAGGTAAAGAGGCGTCAGAGGAGAGAAAGGAGAAAAAAATCGTGACAGAAAGAAATAGGAGTGAGAGAAGAAGTGGAGACACGCAAGGACAAAAAGTGTGAGGAAGCGGGAGAGAGAAAAGAAAGAGCTAAAAAGAAGAGCTAGGTGAAGGTTGCAAAGGATAATCACTCACTTAAGATGGGTATGAATAATATCCAGAAAGCAGTGAGAGAGAGAGAGAGAGAGAGAGAGAGAGAGAGAGAGAGAGAGAGAGAGAGAGAGAGAGAGAGAGAGGTAGTTTTTCTTCCTCATATTTTCCCTTCACCCTTTTTGCTTCCTTACCAGCCATGTTTTTACGCGTCCTTCATGCTCATCATTCTAAGTATTCATCCAGTCACTCACTCACGGTTCATTTCTTTCCTCCCTTCCTTTATTCCTTCCTTTCTTCTTTCTATCTCCGTTCCTTGCATCTTTCCCTCCTTCCGTCCTTCATTTCCTCCGACCTTCCTTCCTTTTATCCTTCATTCCTTCCTTCCTTCCTTTCTTCCATCCTTCCTTTGTCCTTCCCGCCTTCCTTCCTTCCTCCCTTACACCACCTTACAACCTCCAGCTAGTGATTATATGCCTCGACAGATCTTGTACACACACACACACACACACACACACACACACACACATCGCCCACATCAAAACAGGCTTTGGTGTTACTCAGTAGGGGATGTAGATAATACTGGAAGAGAGAGAGAGAGAGAGAGAGAGTACCTGTTTACACCTGCACGGCCTACCTGTGAGAGGATGTACTAAGGCAGGAGAGCTGGTGTTTCCTGGCCGTGTAATGGCCCCCCCCCCCCCCCCCCAGCCTACGTCCTCCCCTCCCCCTTGCCTCCATCCTCCTTTTTGCTTTCACTCCCCCTACCCACACCACACACCACCTCCCTTCTAATACACCTCTGGATGGAACATATTGTACTTGTCACCGGGAGCACTGATCAGCCTCCTTTCCACCCTTCCTTTCCTGCCTTCTTTTCTTTCCTACTTTTCCCTTCTTCCTTCCTTCCTTTATATCTTCCTCTTTTTCTGTCTCTTTTCTTTTCTATGTTCCTTCCTTCCATCCATGTGTCCTTTTTTTCCTATTTTTTTTCTTTCCTTTATCTTCCTCCCATCCTATCTATTCTTCCTTCCTTCCTTTATATCTTCCTTTCTTCCTGTCTTCTTTCATTTCTATCTTCCTTCCTTCCATCCATGTGTCCTTATTTTTTCTTTTCCTTCCTTTCTTATCTTCCTTCCTTCCTTTCCATTCTTCCTTCCTTCCTTTGTATCTTCCTTTCTTCCTACCTCCTTTCCTTTTTATATTCCTTCTATCCATCCATGTTTCAATACTACTTTCTCTTTCTTCCGTCTTTCCTATCTTCCTTCCTCCTCCCTCCCTTCCGCACTTCCATTTCCTCCTTGCTTAATTCCCTCCTTTCAGCCCCGATCTCGCACATCCTCTGCTTCGCGCCCCACTTCCGGCAACTCACGCCCACCACACAAGTAATGAATTAGTAGTCAAGACAACGCGCTCTGTTTCCTACCTGCACGAGACGGACGGTTGACAGAGAGCCTTTGAATCAACACTCCCTGGAAACCTACAGCAGACGGGTGACAGAGAGGCATAGAATCAAAGGTGCCAGATCGTCCTACTCAGCCTCTTATATTTACCGATTTCCGACCCAAAAATTATCTCCTGTGCACCAATAAGTAGATTCATTTGTAGCTATCGATGCATATAGTCATCACCCCCAAGAACTTATAGGAGACGGGTGACAGAAAGGCATTAAATCAACACTCCCCAAGAACCTGCAGCAAACGGGTAACAGAAAGGCACTGAATCAACGCTCCCCAAGAACAAAAACAACGCAAAAAGTACACAACAGAAAGCATAACAAGACGCTTTCCTTGCCCCCTCAATTCCTTTACGTTCCCGGGAGGTGGCGATGCGAGGAGGAGGGCACTCGTTAATCTGCGAAGTGGATCACCGACGTCCTGCGTAACGTGGCATCCGAGGACGAGGACGAGGAGCGCTGGGAACGTGGAAAAGAATGGGCAGCGGCACCGAAGGCAGAGGCATAATGCCCATACTGGGGAAGAGGGGGGCAGCAGGTGAGAACCCATTGGGGAGGCTGGCCGGGGAGGAGAAGCAGGAGGACGCGGGTTGCATGAAGACGGAGGGCGGCGCGAGGTAATGTAGCACCGCAATATTCCGGGATATTATGATGCAAGGCGATGCTGCGGGGCGGATCGGAGGAAAGGAGCCGCGTCGGGGTGAACAATGGCCCGTGTGGAGCTGCTCTTAGGGTGGTGGTGGTGATGGTGGTGGTGATGGTAGTGATAATAATAATAATAATAATAATAATAATAATAATAATAATAATAATAATAATAATAATAATAATAATAATAATAATAATAATAATAATAATAATAATAATAATAATAATAATAATAATAATAAGCATAAGGATAAGGACAACAGCTCTCATAATTAAAATATCACAGCCAGCACTCAATACCTTAAAGCGGTATTTCTCACATAAGAGGAACATCGAAAGACACAGCGCTGTCAAAATCAATATCTTCTGGATTAGTTCACTTTGTCTGGATATGGCCTAAATTATTATCACTCTTCTTATTTTTAGTTTCATTATCATCATTATTATTATTGTTATCATTACAACAATAATGATGATAAATCCTCCTCTTCAGTCTTTACTCGTCCACTTCTGAGCAATGGCCTTTCCTCTGTCTAATGTTGTGTACGCCATTCTGCCAGGCAAATGCTTCAATCTCATCTTTCCATCTGGTCCTGTTTACTGATCTGTCCTATAATGTCGGGGTTGCCACTCAATTACTTTGGTTGTTCATATAATACCAGTTACACGAATGATATGACATGCCCACAGCCATTTCTATATAATAATCATTGAAATGCCTTTAACTCTTAACTGATCCCTAATTCTTGATGATCGCTTCTGTTTCTCCACGTAACGTCCAGCCTTTTTTTCGTGTGCGTCTTAGTTCTCTCCTAAATACTTTGTAAGGCGTCAAGTGTCTGAGCCGGATTTTAGGACTGGCAGGATGCTCTGATTGCACGCATCAATCTTCGCGGAGTGGCGGCCGTTAATAGTTTTGGATGCACTGTATCACCTTGCCCAACACCTTCCTGCATTGGAGTTTTCTCGTTTTTCTTGTTGAGTTTAATGACTGCCGTGCTCTCTCTCTCTCTCTCTCTCTCTCTCTCTCTCTCTCTCTCTCTCTCTCTCTCTCTCTCTCTCTCTCTCTCTCTCTCTCTCTCTCTCTCTCTCTCTCTCTCTCTCTCTCTCTCTCTCTCTCTCTCTCTCTCGAGGAGAGGTGTCCTGATACCCTTCACTTGAAAGAATTCAAGTCGTAGGCAGGAGGAAATACAGATTAAGTTTTGTATTTTGTATTTTCTTCAATCAATCGATTCAATTTAGATATGAATGTGGTTTATTCATATTGCTACGCAATATTTTTGAACTAGTTAAGAAAATCAAATATTCAATTGACGATGAAAATTAAATAAGTACAATTTTCACTTCACTTTTGTGCCGGGGTTTCCTATATCGTGCAGGTTCCGGAACCGCAGCCAATACAGATGACCGTGATGGCTTCCTGTCCAGGAGCCATTCGGGCACGCCATGCACCATTGGTTGCACCGGTGATATTTCACTGTACATCCGCTCCTCCTCCACCACGCTACTGCTGCTGCTGCAGGAAATGAGAAGTACGTGCTGTATGACCTGACTGTCGTGACGCAACACTGACTCGGCAGCAAACACTGGCCATGACAACACATCCATCCACAGTGAGCAGCAGCAGCAGCAGAGGGAGGCACAAGCAAACACGCAAGCAAGCACGTCGCTTCCTGCAACACACACAAAGTCTTGATTAATAGTTAACCTCGTCAAAAGCAAATGATTTTAAAAGAAACAAAAGGTTTTATACAAAAAGACTATATGTGACAAAAGTGAAGGTGAATAAAATATATATATTCAAAGATTTACAAATATCATACTATTAAATATAATAGCATGTGAGCAACTAGATCATTTGATAACAAATTAAACAGAAAAAGTTATTGAATTAATGATTTTAAAACACGACGACTTTTCTCCTGGAATTATTAACCCGAGCACAACTGTCTGTACTCGAAAATATGGAGCCAGGTGTGCCCACCTTCTTGCCGCCCTCGCGCCACACACCCGCCACAACGGGTGTGTGTACTCTTGTTTATTAATTCTGGTCGCCAGTCAGCCACAAAGCGTATCTTGGCGTAGTTGCAATATTTATTGGAACAACAAAAAGACAAGTAATTAGTTCCCTTTGCAAGAATATATTCACGCAGCGTTAAAAATCTTGCAGAAAACTGAGAAGTATTGATCTAAATTGTATATCCTCGCTTTATTTTAATGCTATGGATAGTAATCATATAATATCATTAATCAATATTTTTTTCTAACAAACGACCCAGTCAACTGAAATAATACAATGCAAGGCTGGAAGCTACAAAACGATTAACCTCTACCCTTGCTATTATTTCCAAGTGGGGCAGAAGGAACTTGATGTCCTGTAATGGGCACCTGAAAACTAGACAATCTTCAAAAAATCAATCCCCTATTCTTTAGTTACACACACTTAGCCCCTTTTTCTACGTTAAACATTAATGGACTGTCTTTAACTCACAATCGTAACTGGGAATTGTATAGATCATCTCAAGCTAAATCTTCTACCTTAATTAGGAACAGGTGTTCTACATCGTCTTCACTAGTTCTTTTCCCCTCTCACTGACGCTAACAATATCTAAGATGCTCCCTTCCATTGTTCCATTGTGAAGCACCCTTTAGTTGTGTGTGTGTAGGTGGGGGGGGGATGCGAGGGGGGGGTCCACACACGCAGCTCTTTTGGACAGAGAAGTCAAAGGTTATCGCCTCATCAGCTCAGAATAGTTAAAACCTTCCAGCCTCATCACCTCCTTTCCTTAACTTTATACCGTCACGTAGATTAAAAATATATTCGTATTTCTCTATTTAACTCCCTTATTACAAAAGATGGGCAATTTTCTATTATATCATTAGATTAATCAGGAATTTTACCATTACAATATGGCTTTAAGAACTCGATAAGGTTAACACAAAGTAATCACATCAAATAATGCAAACCAAATTTGGCTTTATTGTGTAGTCGGTGAGGTAGGTAAAGAAATATGAATATTTTCTGTGCCTACGTGAACCGAGCCACTGCAGGAGATCGAGTTCAAGCGAATGGACTTCAGTAGCCTCTCAACACCGGCAAATACGAAAAAAAAATACAAAAAGCAATATTAAACAAAAAGATGAAAAAAGATTTGAAAAATTTGTGAACCCTAAGAAGGAAATGCTAGAACACTTCTGCATCATCTAAACAATAAACCATATATCAAAGTAAAGAAAATCTTTAATCACAAAATACTTAAAAAAGCCACCAATCCTACCTGCAGAGCTACCTCAACCACCCTCAAAACCCTCCACCGCACACACAGCCACACCAGAAGAAAAAAAATTAAAGCCTCCCCTCTCTGCTAAGTTGAGTTTTAATTCCCGCGGCGTTGGAAATTCGTGCAGGTGGCACAGAGTGATTCAGGAGTTTGCGGGTGGCATGACTCAACACTTACTCATGGGCGAGCTGCAGGGAAAGGGAAAAAACGAAAGAAGGCGAAAAGGCAAGCAGACAGGCAGGCACGCAGGCAGGAGGGTGGGCAGGACAGGCAGGCATACAAAAGGATGGGCAGGGATGTAGATAGGCAGGCTGGAAGGCAGATAGGTATATAGGCAGACGAAAGGGTGGGGAGGAATGTAGGTAGGGAGATTGGAACACAGATAGGTAGATAGGTAGGCAGGCAGAGAGAGAAACAAAGTAGCAGGCAAACAGGCAGAGACAGGGAAGTTGGTAGGCAAAGAGCAGGTGAGCAGAAAAGTATGCACACAGGCAGAGAGGCTGGCAGGAAATGGACAGTGAGACAGGTGGGCAAACAAGCGGGCATATGAATGAGAAAACAGACAAGTGGGAAATTCATGATCAGGGCAGCGGACATCGATTCGTTCAGGTGTAACATGCGTCTCCTCCTTGTACTCCCAATGTCACTGAGTGCATTTTCTTATGTTAGTCTTACAAACGTCTGTCGAACGAATTGCTAATATCCGTGACTCTGTAGCAGTCACCGCTCGAAGTGCGTGCTCCTTCCCCTCAGTGACACGCAAGAAAATGGGCGCTGCAGAGCAGACTAATTAACTGTATTAATATTGTCTCAGTCCGTGTCGCGTCTTCATCGTTAACTTTCCTTGTACTCGTTTACCTTTGACTGTCCGTCCACGTTCTCTTGTCGTCCACTCGTACACATTGTTCCACACATACACCAACACATAAATATCACCCACACTTCATAACATTCACACAAACGCATACCCACACAAACACCTATCCTATGTGTTGTCCTTGTCGTAATGAGCTGTGTATGTTTTGTCCAATAAAGTAATCCTGGCGGATATGACTTTCTCTATCCGTGAGCTGATTAGCACTTAGAACACTCGCTACCAACAACTCCACTGTTACCAAAAATAAGGAACAAAGAATAATAAGGAAAATCATGACAGAACAACAAAACAAATTAAATCTGCTGACTTAGCAAATTAGATAAAACACTTCACATTAGGTTTCCAGCTCGCATCCTATATCAAAGTGTTAAATTGGTCGTGAAATGCTGGAATTATCGAAAAAGAATTGTAGAACACGATCTTTTTTTTTTTTTCATCAGTGTAATATTGCATTAATGGAAAATTAGTTATATTCCCTTATCCAGAGTACGATCTTATAATGCAATTTACGCTTATCCGAATACTATATCGAACAAAGAAATCACGAAAAAAAAAAAATATTGAAAAACGAACGAGCAGTCCAAATTGTGAATCAAACAATGTGCGTCAAACTAATGTGAAATAAGATGTAGTGTGTGATTACGAAGAAAATGGACCAGGCGATGGAAATAATAGTGTATGACGGTAATGGGTAGAAAAGGCTGAAAGGGAATAATGGTGGAAATGAAACACACACACACACACACACACACACACACACACACACACACACACACACACACACACACACACACACACACACACACACACACACACACACACACACACACACAGTGGATTAAGCACAGCTATGTCCCCTGGTAGGCTGAGGTTCACGCCTTGCCCACACCGAAACGCTATTTTCCGCTGACAGGAGAGGTTACTGTCCCCTCTTGAGCAAGGGTAGGGAGGTATAGCGTGTGAGGTCCCGACTGTAACCATAGATCGACTAACAAGTGGGGTGGTGATCACGAGCCCTACCAAAACACACACAAAAAAAGAAACACGGATACAAATAGAAAATAGTAATACACACATATATAAAAAAGCAAGCATATTCACACACAGACGGAAATATCAGCATAGAGATGTTAAACGGTAATACAGAGGGAATAACATGTAGCTAAGGAGGTAGGATATTCAAAAAGAGAGATAGAGAGAAGCACATAACCGAGGAGGAGTGGAGGGGAGGAAGGTGTAAGAGGCGGTGGGATGAGAAATACGGAAAAAGATACTAAACGGAGGAAAGCAAGTAAAAAATAAGATATTGTTTAGGGGGAAAGAAAGACGGGAGGTGAGCATGAGTATAAAGGGATAAGCGAAATGCAAGTAGGCACGGCAAGTGGAGGAGGTGGTTGAAGAGGAGCAGGAGTAAGAGGACCAGGAAGAAGAGGAGGAGGTAAAGAGGAGGAGTGCATGGAGGAGGAAGAGAGGAATATGGTAAAGGAGGATATGGCAAATGAGTAAGAGAAAGAAGGGGAGGAAGAGGAGGAGGTAGAGTAGGAGAAGGAGAAGGATGAGGAAGAAGAAATGTTAAAGGAGAAAGTGGAGGACGGGGATTAGAGGAGATGGTAAAGGAGGAGCAGAAGACGAAGGAGGAAGAGGAGGAGGCGAAGGTGGAGCAGGAAGAGGAAATAGTAAAGGAGGAGGAAGAGGAGATGGAAGAGGAGAGGAGGAGGAGGGGAGTGGCCGGGGATAGGAGGAAGAAGGAAGGAAGGCGTGGAAAGAGAAGCTAATCACCGTGACTTACTACAACAACAATATCTTGAAAGGAGGCACCGAGCAAGACACTCCCCTAGCCCCGAGGGAAGGAGGGAGGGAGGGAGAGAGGGAGAGAGTAGGGAAGGCAATAAGCGCGGGAGGGAAGCCGAAAAGGGGAAAAGCAATAAAAGAGAGTTAAGAGGAGCCGAGAAGAGAAAGGTTAATTCCCTCCATCTAACCTTTCCTCTGAGGCGGGAAGAGGGAGGAGAGAGAGGAGAGGAAGGAAAGGGAGAAGAAAGGAAAGACGGAAAGGGGGAAAGGGAGACGACGGCCTTGACACAGTTCGGCGCGCGGTGAACAAAAGCCGACTCGTCCTTATCTCCAAATTAAATCAAGGTGAGTGGCTGCCAGGGAATTAGTGGGCAGGTGAGAAGCTGACTTACCTGCTAACCCACTTCCCATTCACCTTTTCAATCATTCGACACTTACATACCCATCCACCTATCCATCCATTTATGATTTTAACACTTCACCTTCCTTCTGTTTTCACCCACTAACACTCATCCCATCGCACAATCCATAACACTCCCTTCACTCCGCCACTCATTCATTCATACATTCAAAAATCCTCTGAGCCATTCACATTTTTAATCCTTCAGCCACTCATCTAATTACACCTCCATTCATCCATTTGTAATTCCAACTATCCACCTTCCTTCTTTTGCCACCCACTAACACACTCATCCAATTGAACGCTTCATAATTAATTCTCCACTCCGTCATTTATTCACCCTTATACTCAAAGATCCACTACGTGACTCCACATCCCTCTCTGACTCCCCCATTTCCGTAATTACTAATCCTATTCTACCATTTGTCTTCCCCCTTTTGCCACCCACTAACCCTCTCTTCCCATGAACCCATGAACCCAAATATCCACATAATAAATTGACATCTCGTCCTAACTCCTCCCTTTCCTTCACTAATCCTGGACTACCATTCTCTGACCATCCACAAGCTCAACCCACAGACTATGACACTGGCTCAACCGGATTCTTCCCTTTAACTCACCCGTTACCTATCACCCTTTTTGGAGGCGCTCCCTGAGATTACCTTACCGTTCTCAAGCCTTCATTAATTAATTCTTTCCCATCAGTTATCCGGCATCTACTTACTATCTTATTCCTTCTATTTTCTTATAATCCCTCTTTCCTTCCTTTCTTCCTTCCTCTTCTCCTTCCGTCCTTTCATCTTTCCTCTCCTTACTTTATTCATTCTTTCCTCTTCATAAAGCACCTTCCTCCTCCTGAGCGGTGCCGCTTTCCCACCGCCACATATTCTCGCCAATACATTCCTCATAAGGATTGTATAAAAACATTCATTTTGTGTGTGTATGTGTGTGTGTGTGTGTGTGTGTGTGTGTGTGTGTGTGTGTGTGTGTGTGTGTGTGTGTGTGTGTGTGTGTGTGTGTGTGTGTGTGTGTGTGTGTGTGTGTGTGTGTGTGTGTGTGTGTGTGTGTGTGTGTGTGTGTGTTGTTTCTCATGAGTGTCAGCAGAGATAGGCAGTAAGATAATAATGAGAAACACAGACAAGACGACCCGTCACTCAGAGGCTGACAGGTGTTCACCTTGAGGCCTGACACACTTCTTGTGTTCCCCCGTCTCTTATCCTCCTCAAAGCGGGACGTGACATGTTTTACGTAAATGAATAATAAATATAGATATATATATATATATATATATATATATATATATATATATATATATATATATATATATATATATATATATATATATATATATATATATATATATATATATATATATATATATATATATATATATATATATATATATATATATATATATATATATATATATATATATATATATATATATATATATATATATATATATATATATATATATATATATATATATATATATATATATATATATATATATATATATATATATATATATATATATATATATATATATATATATATATATATATATATATATATATATATATATATATATATATATATATATATATATATATATATATATATATATATATATATATATATATATATATATTCATTTATAGGTGTATGTTTGAATGTATGTATACATGTATGTGTGTATAATATATACCGAATAAATATTTTTACACAGGAGAAGGCTCGCGCATCACAGCCATTCCCTCGCCCGGTGAAGGGGGGCGCCCTACACAGTCACAAATCCCGGCCAGTCAGCGGGGCACCGCGCGGCTCCCCTACACCCATCAACCAATGACGTAATGGAAATTAATCTCAACCATTCACTGGTCGGCTCGCACTCACCGCGCGGCGCAGATTGATCAGAGGCGTCCGAATAGAAGCTCCATTACTCTGACGCGACGCTAAATGAGGCTATTAATTCATAGAGGCAATGAAACAGCGCGCAGGTGGGCATTGGCGCCGAGGCAAGGCTGGCGTGTGTTTTGGGGCGCGCTGGTGCGTGAGATTGCCTTAGCCGTGGTGTGAGAGGGACGGGGGGGGAAGGGGGGGTAAATGAAGAAGGGTACGGAAGGGAGACGAAGAGTTGGTGAGAGTTTGAGCTAGTAACATAAGATGGTGATGATGGTGGTGAATGGTGTGAGGATTTACTGGGTGGTGATAGTGGATGAGTGATGGGGCCTTTTGCTGTGATGGGGAAGAAAAGTTTGGAGTGGGAAGCTATGGAGAGTATGTTGGTGTTTATAAAACAGAAGAGTTAACGTTAAGTGGGGCGTAGAAGGCAGAAAAGAGAGTTGTGAGCCGCAAAAGGAGATTGCGTGGTTAGGTGGGCTGCGTTGGCGGGCTGCAAGCAAACGAGAGAAGGTTAATGACCAGGAATCTGAAGAAAAGTGATAGCCTTGCAGGGCAGGCTGCTGGGGTGTGTGGGAAGATAATTGACCTGGAGGCGGCGAAGGGCGGGCGTGGATGGGAAAAATAATAGGAAGTGTGGATCGAGTGAAACGGAGAGCGATGGAGTGGAGATGCAGTGATGGCAAAAACAAAAAGATATGAGCCAATAGGATTACTCTTGGCTGTTTTACACGAATATAAACAAGAAAAATACAGCTGAGCAATGTTAGGTACGAAGCCAGAGTGTGGAGGAAGAAACTTAAGAAAACAAAATAAAGAGCACGTAGTTAAATAATAAAGGCAGGAGAAGAAAAAATCCCACCAAGCTCAGGTAACGACCGTCCACCAGTAATATAAAGAAGACGCTATAGCCTTGCACATTGAACAGAAACAGAAAAGGGAATACGAAATATGAAATAGTTCTGAGATGAGGAAGTTTAATGTAGTAAAAAAGGAAAGAAAAACAGAGGAGCAAAGGATAAACGAAAGGAAAAATGACAAACAAAAGAGAAAGAACATACTACAAGACAAACGCGTTAAGAAAGAAGCGGTAACAGGTATTGTAAAGATGACGGAGAAGAAGGTGAGTTGGAAAAAAAGACAAATTGTAATGAAAGACAATAAGTGAAACAGCAAGAAAGAAAGGATGAGTGTGGAGACAAGGGAGGCAGGAATGACTTTCAGGAAGCTGTCAAGGAAGAGAGCGACGAACGGTATTCTCAGACGTTTCCGCCTCTCACATCAACTATTTCCAGAGGCCAAAAAGGAGATCAATCGGGCTCTCATGAGTGTTTTTTTAGGTCCATGGTACAGAAGAAGGGTCATACTACCACCAGGGTCATTGAGCAACCACTGAAAATGCTCGAAACTCCTACGAAAACCGTGTCAAATGTGTGTACCTGGGCGCCGAAATTTTTGAGAATACGGTCTCCACTCCACAACCCCGGAGAGCGGCGGGCAGGTTATGGCATGCGGCTCGTCGGAGTGTGTCGGAATCCTCGCCGCCGTCAACTCGTCGGCCCAAAAAAGTTCCTTATGAAAGCCGGACTTGCTGAGGATCTAATTATCCTTCTTAAAGCAAACTGAAGACAAGACTTTTTACCTCCTCTTGAGCAAATTAGCAGAGAATTTCTTAATAATTTCTCACGCCGGGGGAATTCACAAAGAATAAAAGGAGACTTAAAGATTTGCTGGAGCGAGAAATACTGAGAAAAAGTGCAAAAGGAAAAGAAATGATGTCATAGTAAAATATATCAACTCATTCAATTAAAATATCGAGTCTAAGCAGTAATATACCATAGATATACACCTAAAGAACAAAATATTAACTACACATTTTCATGATATCCTCGATCGTGTAGAAAAAAAATGTTAAATTGTAGCTCAAGTTCTCGATTTCCTTCTAACATTACTGATGCATGTGAAGAAAATAACTGATGGGTAGATTATGCACGATTAAACTGATATACAGGGAACATTAAAAGAGAGAAAAAACGAACTCCATTTCCACAGTCATCCCCACCACCACTACCATTAACCACACACCACCACACACCCACACACCTTTTCTCCCATTCCACCACCTAGCCCTTTGCCACACGCTTCCTGTCAATTATAACCGTTCATCGCTTGAGTCCTTACTGAATGTCAACCCTAATTACTTTCTTCCCCGCCAGATATTGCGTACCGTAATGCCCAATGGCGGGAGGGTGAAGGGAAGTAGGGGCAGAGGAGAGGGCGAGAGGGAGGGCGGGATAGGAATAGGGACGGGGAAGGGGATTGGGAAGGGGATAGGAAGGGAAGAGAAAGACTGGGATGAGTTGGACGTGTGTGGGGTGGTCGCTTATGGCTTAAACGTGCGGTGACAACAAACAAGTGTGTGTGTGTGTGTGTGTGTGTGTGTGTGTGTGTGTGTGTGTGTGTGTGTGTGTGTGTGTGTGTGTGTGTGTGTGTGTGTGTGTGTATTTTTCTTGTCAGCGTCCCTCAATAATACATAAACACAAACCTTCCCCGCTTCGCGTACTGTGATGCCTACCAAACAGTTTATTCCCCCTCACCCCCTCAACCTCCTCTTCATTTTTCCCCTTTTGCTCTTCCTATTCCTATTCCTCGTTTTTTTTCCTTTTCCTGTCTTTCTCTTTTTCTTTCCATCTTCCTTTCGTCTTGATCTTCTTCTTCTTCTTCTTCTTCTTCTTCTTCTTCTTCTTCTTCTTCTTCTTCCTCCTCCTCCTCTTCCTTCTTCTCCTCCTCTCCCATACATCATTGGAGCGAACGGTCTCTTTAATCAATCCCACGTCAACCCTTAAAGATACTTGTTCTTTTTCCCCTTTAAAAAAATACGTATTGAGAGAATTTTTACTCTATCAAACATCTTTTTACCATTAGTCTCTCTCTCTCTCTCTCTCTCTCTCTCTCTCTCTCTCTCTCTCTCTCTCTCTCTCTCTCTCTCTCTCTTGACACAAAGGGCTTCTTTACTCCTTTCTCCTCTTCCTCCTCCTCCTCCTCCTGTTCCTTCTCTTCCTCCTCCTATTCCTGCTCCTACTCCTTTTTTTTTCACGTAAAACTCGCCTTTCATAATGTTCAAGTTACAAATTAGTTTTCTCTTTCTGAGGTTTCTTTCCCGCAACTCGCACAAGGCAACTTCTTCTCTCCCTTCCTCCTCTCCCGCTTCCTCTTCCTCTTCCTTCCTGTATCTTTTTTTTTTCCTGCTGGCGATTCATCTTTATCGTATATTTTTATTAGTCATTTTATTTTCGTTCTCATTCTCTTTTCTGATTATTTTTCTGGTCTAGATTTTTTTTTTCGTTTAGTCTTCCTCTTTTCCTCTTTCTATATATATATTTTTTTCGTTTGCGCTTCCTCTTTTCCACTTTTCCTGAATTTTACGGTTTTCCTCCCTTTTTTTTCTCCCTCCTCCCCTTTTCTATTTCTTAACGACGTTTTCCTGTTTTCCCTCTTTTTCTCTTTTCCTATATTTTACGGGTTTCTTTCTTGCTTTTATCCCTCTTCCCTTTTTCCATATCTTAGTGTCGTCTCCCTATTACCGTTCCCTTTTCATTAACCAAATTCCCCTTCCCTCGCTCTCCCTCATAACGCTATTCGTTTTTTTCCCTTTTTCTTCCTCTCATCTACTTCATTATCTAAAAGTCCTCCCTTCGGTCACTTTTGTGGGTTCCCGATATCTATTCTCTCTCCCTTCCGGCGAGTCAGGGTTTCCGCGGCTATTTTTCATTTGCCTTGGCAAGAGCAATTAAAAATTTTCTCTCAGCGTGATCCAGTTAATCAATTTTCACACAAAAATCTTGCGAAAATAAGGAAAAGAATAAGTCCATCCCGTGAGCCACTTTGACAGTCTCGGCTCGGCGCATCAAGACGCTTAGTGAGAGGCATTTTCATATCCAAATGCCGCTCTTTCTCCGCTCCACTAGAGTTAATTAGCGCCGCTGTACTGGACGGACCCTCGTGAGGCTCTTGGGCACATAAAGGATTCATGGCTGACCCACTTCGCTTCCTTCCTACACTGCACTACGATTTCTGCGCTGCGTGTTTTTCCCGGAGTGCCAACTCATTCAATTTTCACCGGCGAGGAGGAGGAACTGGGGCGCGACTCACGGCCAGCGTTTTGCAACAAGTAATTGTGTGTCGCCTAACTATTGTGTGGGCGAGACCAATTAGGGCGAGGCTATCACGACTTCCTCCGCCCTCGTTCCGCCTCCAAAGTTTGCACCGGGTCACGCACAACACAGTTTCCCGCCACCCGCCAAGCGCCCTTCCTCGTGACACAAGATTATTTACACTAAACAGAACTCGTGCATGACAAACATTTCAATATTAGTTTCATTTTCATTTACTCTCTCAGCCCCCAAAAAAACTGGAAAACGTACATAAGTAACTCATGCTTCTCCACAAGTTTCTCTTTCTCATACATGAGCTATTCTCATTTCACTAAAGCCCAGTTTTGACTACACAGAATCACTACAAAGGCATAAAAACGGGGAAAGGGAACAAGCAAAGTAATTCGGCTACCAATGTGACGGAGTTATTGTTAGCGGAGAAATAGGATGCAGTGGATGAATAAAGAACGTTAAGTATCAAGGGAGCGAGATATCATAAAAAGAAGTTGAGATATTTGAATTGGTGTGCAAAAAAATAATATCAGTATGCAACGGAATAGAAAAGGAAGGCGCAGCAAAAGAGAAAAAAAGAAAGTAAGCAAAGAAAAATCGCAAAATCAACGACAAGGGAAAAAGAACATCGGTTGGAAATATTCAGAGGGAAGAGAAGCAGGAGACGGAAGTAACGGCAGAAAGATATCACAGAACAAGGACAGCGGAAAGGGATGAAAAAGAGTGGATTTCTGGAACACTAAAAGGAGGGATGGAATCGACGAAAGGAAAACGTATATAGGCGGATATAGAGAAGAGGAGGGAAGAAAGCAGTATTATGTACATGTCGAAATAGAAAAATGGAGAATAGAGGTAGAATAGAAAAATGGAAAGTGGTATAGAAGAAAGTGAGACGAAACTGTGTAGAGTAATAGTGAATGAGGAGGGAAAAAGAAAAAAATGTGGATGTCGGACAAAAAGAAACGGAGAAAACAGGTAGAAAAGAGAAATGGAAGGTGGAATAGAAGGAAAAAAGACGAAAACTTGCAGTGGAATACAGAAAGGTGGAGGAATGACGGGAACGGTGGATAATCTAGAAACGTGGATAAATGATGAGGGCGGTAAATAATAAGATAATATATGAAGAGGAAAATAATAAAGACGATATAATAAGATAATATCAAAAGTAGAAACCGTTTACATTCAGCCGAAGAAGGGTGGGGATAAAGGAGTGAAGGGGACGGTGCGAGGGAAGGAAGGGGACCCGCACGAGGTGGTTTATTAAGTGAGCGCTAAGAGATTATTTAGCCACTTTAGGCATTACCACGAGGCTTACACGATCTCCTTTCCTTTGATTCCCTCTCATCATTTCTCACCTCCCTTTTTCCTTTTTCCCTACAACCCGTCTCGCCCGTAATCCCTCTCTCCCTCCTTTGTTCCCTCGTTCTCTCTCTCTCTCTCTCTCTCTCTCTCTCTCTCTCTCTCTCTCTCTCTCTCTCTCTCTCTCTCTCTCTCTCTCTCTCTCTCTCTCTCTCTCTCTCTCTCTCTCTCTCTCTCTCTCTCTCATCCAAGCCCTAAAAATAATTCCAGGCAATCAAAACATTTTATTTATTTATTCATTAATACTTTTTTATTCCTTTTCTCGTGTCGGGACTAAAATAAACACGCGCGAGTATTGCCGTAATTAGTGGAAAGCGCTAAAAGAATTAACTTAAACCAGAAGAGCCGAGATAGTATGCATGTGTGTGTGTGTGTGTGTGTGTGTGTGTGTGTGTGTGTGTGTGTGTGTGTGTGTGTGTGTGTGTGTGTGTGTGTGTGTGTGTGTGTGTGTGTGTGTGTGTGTGTGTGTGTGTGTGTGTGTGTGTGTGTGTGTTGCTGCATTAGGGTTTTTATTGTGATTACACTTCTTTTTTAACCTTTATATTATTTTTTTGCTTCATATCGTTATCACAGACTGTAATTATTTGTCTATTTTTTGCTACATTTCACTGGGAAACGACCTTATAAATAAACTCTCTCTCTCTCTCTCTCTCTCTCTCTCTCTCTCTCTCTCTCTCTCTCTCTCTCTCTCAAACTGCACACATTCTTTCCCTTCCTCCCCCGCCAGTACCGAGTTCCAAGCTCACATTTTTCCAAGCTATTTCCTCCCTCCTATTCCTTACCATAATCGGCTTCCGTATTCAGAGTACGATTCGGACAGAGGAACACGACCCACCATTGAGACCACAAACATTAGGGGAAGGAGAGAGAAAGAAAGGGGAAACGATAGAGGGAGTTTGAGGGGCAGAGAGAGAGAGAGAGAGAGAGAGAGAGAGAGAGAGAGAGAGAGAGAGAGAGAGAGAGAGAGAGAGAGAGAGAGAGAGAGAGAGAGAGAGAGAGAGAGAGAATGTAGGAAATAAAGAGAAAGCATGAATGAACGAAAAAATGAAAAAGAAAGAAGAAAAAGAAAGGAAAGAGAGAAAGAGAAAGAGAGAAAGATTATATGTTCAAATGACTTAGCGCACCAGTTTTCTCTAACGAGCATGTATTTGTCTGTTAACGTGCTTGTCGGTGTATGGGTGGCAGCATGTTATAGCGTGTAATTCACCACGGCCTGATTATAGCCTTGACTCGGAATCGTCAGTACACTTCTGGAGATAATTTTACAGATCTTTTGACCGCTCGATGGGTACTTACGGGGCCTAAAACACCACATCGCGATCCCCCTTGCTAAACAGGGTCAGTAACCGCGCCTTGTCAGCAGAAAAATCTTTCGGCCTGAGCAGACTCGAGCCTCATCCTGTCAGAGCAGAGCCTTTGCCCACTAAACCACGGGAGCGCTGGGAGCGTGTGTGTGTGTGTGTGTGTGTGTGTGTGTGTGTGTGTGTGTGTGTGTGTGTTATTTTACCTGCATATTCTACATTTTCATAACATTTGCATCCACCTCGTTTTTCTCCCTTCGATCTTCCACTTCTTTTTTCTTTTCATCGCATTGCTTCGATCATATGCTTCATTTTTCACTACTTTTACACTTCCTCCTCCTCCTCCTCAACTTTACAGCCGCTTCGTTGTTATCGCTGGTAATTTCCGTTGAAAGTATCATTTGGAAAAGCAAGAAATGTCTCCGACTTTATTGAAAAACTCTAATTAAAATGCCTCATTAAAACTCTTAATTAAAACTCATAACCAAAACTCGGGATTCCAGTAAAGTTTGCCGGAGATCAAAGTTTTGCCAACTCTCATTACGCAAAGTTTCGCGTGACGCTCATTTTGCTGAAGAAAGTCCTCGTTATTTTCTTCAGAGGCGAACTAATCGTGAGTAATCCGCGGAGCCACGCAGAAATAAACACGAGCTCACAAACACACTAGCAAACACACACAAACACCCCCAAAACATACACATAAACAAGCCATCCCACACACAAACAATCAAGCCCCTCCCCCCTCCCCGCACCCCCAACGCCCACAAACAGGCACCCTCGCCCCCCCACAAGCACACTAACAATACCCTCCCCCCACACACAAACAACTCCCCTCGTACCCCCCACACACAGCAAGACCCACCCCGTCCCCCCTATACACACATAATCAAACCCACACACACACACGCACAATTTGATTTCTGGACATAATTAATCTTTATTCATCTCTGTCCGAAACTGCAAAGGCACAAAGTCAATACTGTTCCCGTCGCATCCATCACCGACATGCGCGCCCACTCACGCAATGCTAAACAGAACAAAGAACGAACAGAAGAAAAAAAGCGAGTTAGTTAGAATAAAGCGAACACAATAATTGATAGACGGAAAATAACTATGCTGCGAGCTAACTTTTGGTGCTCTTTAGATCTGAAGACTGACACAGATAATAAAGCAGTATTACCATCATAGTATTATCTAGTATTACCACCACAGTATTATCACCACCACAAACATACCATACAGAGCTATCACTATCTGCCATCTTTACTATCATCACCTCGACTTTCGCCACCACAGACATCAAAACATATCGTAAATTTATTCACAAGTAAGTTTATCCCAGGCGCGGCGGAGCTCACCAGCAGGAGGACCGAATGGACTGATGAGGAAGTGTATTAACGAGAAAGACCAAAGGCAAGTGTTTATTCAGATCCAGGAGACTCGTGTGTGCGATGCAAGTGTGTTGTGTAAGTAGTATTTTTGTTGTTGCTCTTGCTATTGTAGTCGCTGTTGTTGTTGTTTTGGTATCCTAAACATATAGCATTATTCTAAGCATTTATCTCCATAATCATCATCATCATTGCCATCCTCTATCTAATCTTCTTCATTTGTATCTTTGTTATTATTATTATCTATTATTATTATCATCATTATATTATTATTATCATAATTATTATTATTATTATTATTATTATTATTATTATTATTATTATTATTATTATTATTATTATTATTATTATTATTATTATTATTATTATTATTATTTTTATTATCATTATTATTATTATCCTTGACATGGTATTACTGTTGACTTGAGGCTACTGCTCTTGTTTCAGCGTTTGCTGCTAACATTTCTGGAACAGGAATCATGGGACAGCAGCATTATAAATAATGATATGAGTAATAATAATAATAATAATAATAATAATAATAATAATAATAATAATAATAATAATAATAATAATAATAATAATAATAATAATAATAATAAAACTGCTGCTGCTACTAATAATAATATTGATATTAAAACACACACTACTATAACTGATACTAACACTACCTTCCTTGTGGTTACGACCATTGTTGTTGTTCCCGCTACAACATTTCAACACGATTTTAAATTATCTAATGGTAAACTTCCAGGGAGACTGACAGGATATTCTGCCTTCTTCCCAGTAGACACATGCTGTGAAATAGTGTCGCTCTCACTCACTTCCGCCTGTGACTTACGCCACTCGTGATTTCCTCATGACTTATGGAAAAAACGCCTTCCGAATTTGAGAATCCTTTTATCCGTGAGCCAAAATCCAATTCTTACAATGCCACCTCCAGCAAACCCACTCCAGTCTGTCGAGTCACGTGGCCGCGCTGTGAACGCCACTCTGCGCCACTAACGTCCGGCGTTACGTGACCAAGAATGACATCTGACTTTTATCTCTTGTGTATTGTAAAAATAAACTTGGCAACATCATTTATATTTCACATATTTTTTTTATCTTATCAAAGAAAAAAAATATGAGTGTACAGTCGACGATAGTGTCACGGTTTTCAGAATGTTTAGCCTGGTAGCGGTATCTGGCAGCTATACCACGGTGGCGCATTCACTGGTGATGTTAGTGACGCGTATCAATGTGTACAGTGTGTGTGTGACTGTGAAATTATAATATTGTAAAATATTATATTATAATGTAGTTAGAAATGTACCAGATTACATGAATTCAATTTAGAAATGCGATAATGAATGTCTTCTATATGATTGTTATGTCTTTTAACTTAAAAAAATAAATCCCTGAAAGCCGAGATCTTGTTCTTTATTCAAAAGTTCATCACGAACATCACGAACAGTCTGAAACACTTTTTCTTATTAAACTTTGAAAATACCGTGTGCAATGCTGCCCTTCACAGAGGCAGGCAGTGACTAATGCTCCTTACCATCAAACAGCAAATAGGCTTGAGGGTCTGTTAAACTCGCAGCCTTAATTCCCGTCACTATAAAGCCTCAAAGACAATTCAGATCATCAAAAATCTAAAATCATTTCTCCATGAAGATTACTCAATATCTAAGTATAAATACGTGTGTATGTGTGTGTGTGTGTGTGTGTGTGTGTGTTGAGTGCGAGCGCGAAAAAGCCCGCGGTCGACGATCCATCATGTGAACGTTTATAGCCTATTATTACGTATAAATTTTTGAATAAAGAACAAGATCTCGGCTGTCAGGGATTTATTTTTTAAGTTAAAAGACATAACAATCTCCCTTAATAAGTGCAGTATATTTCTAAATGTATCAGTTTGATAAACAACTTAGAATTGCTCTTGACTAAATTTAACTGAAACTAAAAGCTCGTGTCAAAATGTAGTGACAGAGCCTAAAGAAAAAATATTTATTAAGCGTTAGCGACGGGCACTTTTGATAAATATCTATCTTAAAATTATGGAGAGTGCACCTGTGACCACCGATCACCACAACAGTACGATTTCGATAGGATGTAATAATTTTCATGTCGCGTGGAGGGGTTGCCAGATGTCGCTTTCTGAACGAAACTTACTGGACAGTGTGACACTACTCTCTATAGCCGACTGTACAAAAGAATACAAGAGTTTTTAGGCACCAAATATTCGTAGATTTTGTATTGTATAAAATATACTTGAAAATAATTATGTTCTACATGTTCCCTGTGACCGAAGTCGGTCACTCAATTGTTATAATTCCTCTGCTTGTTTTTCCAGAGCCAATTGAAGACTGAAATGTCTGAGTTGAGTATGATGCTTTGCTGGACAACAGAAAGGTGCACCCTCACTGATACCCACACCCCACTGAGCTGCTGCACTCTTCGCACCTTTAAAAGAAAATGTTTCCATTTACTGTGTTAGACGAGAGGAGGACGAGGAAAGGGAAGAGGAGGAGGAAGTAAGACTGTAGAAGAGTGACGCTCTTAAAAACATATTAAGGCCATGCTAATGCCCGCCACACATTCTCCATCTAAGTACCTTTTCATTACTCTCCTTCCCTCCATCTTTTATTTCCTCCACATTTCATTACCTCCGTAAGAAAAGGGATGATTAAAGTTTAATGCTCTCTCTCTCTCTCTCTCTCTCTCTCTCTCTCTCTCTCTCTCTCTCACATATGTATCCTC
The DNA here is from genome assembly GCF_024679095.1 of Eriocheir sinensis. Taxonomy (NCBI): domain Eukaryota; kingdom Metazoa; phylum Arthropoda; class Malacostraca; order Decapoda; family Varunidae; genus Eriocheir; species Eriocheir sinensis. The sequence continues at coordinate 10,429,406 of NC_066516.1, forward strand.
GCACGCACGCAAGCACGCCCACACACACACACACACACACACACACGAGATGGAAGTTCACGGTAATATAATTTAAAAACAAGTGATGTGTTTTCGAGCCGTTTAAAAGGGTTGGGGAAAGACAACATCAGAAACTGTTTAAATATATATGAAGGCTGCGAGGAAACCCAAAACACTGACAATGAGCGTGGGAAGAAAAGTGCGTGGGAGTGGGAGGGAAGAATAAAGAGAGGAAAGAACGGGATACGAACAGAGCGGAGAGGGAAAAAAAATGATACCTCACGAAAATCTAAAGATGACGTAAAGGCAAAGCAGAAAAGGAAGGAAGGAACGAATGGGGTGGTGCAATGAAACAAAAGAAGCAAAAATAAGCATAATGAAAAACACTGAAACGGAGCACAACATAAGGCAAGGAAGCGGTAGAGGACGAGGAGGAGGAGGAGGCGAGGAGGTGACGTATAGGGAATGCACGCTAAGCTATCGGTGTGGAACAATAGAACAGGCGACGGTAAAAGCGCATGGAAGAAAAACAAGAGAAAAGAGGAGCGTGTATTTTTACCAGGAAGAAAATCAATGGAGGCGAAGAATGACGAGAGAGAGAGAGAGAGAGAGAGAGAGAGAGAGAGAGAGAGAGAGAGAGAGAGAGAGAAAATGGACAGTGAGGTCAAAGCCGGCGTACATCATCATCAGAACCGTAATAAACAACGAGCAACAAAGACAAATATGGCAACAACAAGGTCACTAACAAGAAATTGTCAACAACATCAACAACAACAACAAAAACAACAAAAACAACAAGGCGAAGAAGAAGAAGAAGAAGAAGAGTAGAAGTATTAGTAGTATTAGTAGTAGTAGTAGTAGTAGTAGTAGTAGTAGTAATAATGAGTAGAAGCAAATAATAATGAAAAACTAAAATCAGCAACACATCTTAATCACTTCTTCCTAACACAAAAAACAAACAAAATAAAACACGAAACCGAGATCTATCCATCATCTCCAGCCCAGACACTAAAGGAAAGGCACACAAGAAAACAACAACAGCCAGGATGGAGAACAAAAACAGCGCCGAGGAGACACAGAGAGCCCAAGAGGAGTCCGAGAACACCTTGATCACGGGAAGGCGAGGCGGCGGTGTTGAGGTGCTGACGACGACGGGACGAGCGACAAAAGACACCACCACAATCATGACTCACCACTTTCATCACCACCACTATCATGAATCCCCATTATTAACACCAAAACCATCATGAGTCTCCACTATCACCACCACCACCACCACCATCATGACTCACCACTATCATCATCATCATCATCATCACTCACCACTATCAACACCATCACCATCACCACTCACCACTATCATCATCACCACCCTTAACAACATCACGAAGATTAGCGACACCACCATGACCATAACAACGACGACCACCATAACCACCTTCACCGCAACTGCTACCACAATCACCACTACCATCATCGCCACAACCACCATCTTTTATTTTAACATTCACTCTCGTTCATTGAGTCACAGAGAACTATGTGAAATGGAGGTCTTTTGTAGTTTTTCTTTTTTGGCAGGATATGTACCACCACTACCACAACCACCAATCTTCCACAACCAGTAATTTTCCACAATAACGCGATTCATTACACTACGGAATGGACGGAGAGAAACACACCGAGGCGGCAGTTCATCACGCCGCACTGCTTGATCGACTTCCTCATTGATCGCCTTCATGAGTTTACTTTTGACACGGAAACAAAGATGATCATATTTTTAAAACAAGCTTCGTATTTTTTTTTTTTTGACAGTTTATTTTGCCAAAGTCAGAAACTTATTAAGTGGGCAGGTATTGACAAGCGTAAAACCTCATTTCCACGTAACGAGACATGGTAAGCAATGTTATTAATTCTTACGATAGCTAGAAAAATCCATAATTAATAAAATCATATGACGAAATATCAGACGATGATATCGATGAAAAACTTCCATAACGACAAAACTTCATAATGAAAGTTGCCTGCGAGTTTGTATTCTTTTAATCATGTTCATAAATATTAAGAGCGACGCACATGATGTAATATGAAAATGTGAGAGACGGTTATTCATCTTATGCGCAATGTTTTAGATGAGTAATATGTTTGATCCCTAAGGTGCTCAACACGTGTCTTTTTCTCTGTCTGTCACCGTGTGTATGTCTGTTCCACCATCACACACACACACACACACACACACACACACACACACACACACACACACACAGTAGATCCCTCCCACATAAACCCTTCATTCCTTCCTCGCCGCCCTCGTGCATCACTCCGTCAAGGGCTCGCAAGGGCAGGATCATTCTCCTTTCCGGAAACTCAAGAAGCTGAGCCACGACCAATTTTCCTTCGCGGGGCGAAAAAGAAGCCTCGTCTGACGTCTTTCTCACAGTAACGAGGCTATATCCCAGGCTTCAAGGAGGACTGTTTGCGTACCTGTCTACCTTACCTACTCACCTGCCTGCCTACCTCCCTCCCTCCCTCCCTCCCTCCTTCCCTACTTACCCATGCCTTCTCCTATTCCTTTCGCCGAATCTCGAGCCCACCGTATCCCTTGTTATCATCATTATATCCATTCTCTCTCTCTCTCTCTCTCTCTCTCTCTCTCTCTCTCTCTCTCTCTCTCTCTCTCTCTCTCTCTCTCTCTCTCTCTCTCTCTCTTACATAAAGAAGGCGGTGTTCCTCATTATAGCGCTGCGGATAACGGGAAGGTAGGGGCCTAGGGATACGCACAGCTTGGCCGATCCGAGAACTATGGAACGTGTTCGGAGAAGGAAACACAGACACATGGAAGGACAGGCTTATATCAAGGCTGTGAACGCTAGTGGTGCAATTTATTTTCCAGCCACTTCAGTGATAAGCAGAACAGATTTAAGCCCTTAATGAATGTAGGTAACGGAATTTTGAAAAGAGGTGATCGTTTTCGCACTAAATACTTTGCAGGATGGTTGTTCCAGCTCCGAAGAAAATGTCTGACGATTTCTAAAGTGCGTCGCCTCTCTTGAATCTCCGTCTCGTTTCTAGTTACTGGGTACTTTGGAGGTCAACGTTACGTGACTCGTTGAAGGATGTAAAGACCAGCACAAAATCCTCTCGATGTCCTTCCAGTAACTGGGGGATCAAAACTGCGCCACATGCTCCAGGAGAGGTCTCACCAACGACTTATACAAGGATAACTACTCCCGGCGTTTTGCACTCGCTATTATATTAGACAGTCTTACAGGTCTACGCACGTATGTTTCAGGTTTTTTCTGATAGTAATCTTACGATCCGATTCATTATGTAAGGCGTGCCAAAGGTTCCCAAGCCTATTGTATTCATGGTTAACATTTCTAGAACAAAAGTGCATGGCCACTTTCGTCATTTGCCACCTTTCAGACCACTGAATAATCCAGTCAAGGTATTTGTATGCCACAGTTGGCCGGGAAGATGAAGAAAAAGAAAAAGAAGAAGAAGAAGAAGAAGAAGAAGAAGACGAAGACAAACACAAAGACAAAGACATAGTCGAAGACGAAGAAGAAGAAGAAGAAGAAGAAGAAGAAGAAGAAGAAGAAGAAGAAGAAGAAGAAGAAGAAGAAAAAGAAGAAGAAGAAGAAGAAGAAGAAGAAGAAAGGAGAAAAAAGAAGAAAGGAGAAAAATAAGGTGGGAAGGTGGAGAAGAACTAGGAAAGTTAATGGCTGGTCGATACAACACACACACACACACACACACACACACACACACACACACACACACACACACACACACACAGACACACACTAAAACACCCAGTGATAGTACATGTCAAACTTTATTAGTATTGAATCTGTTTGCACACGAAGGTGAGTTGGGGGGAGAGGTGAGGAGGGGTGAGAGGGGGAGGAACCGGTGAGTGTGTATGTTTAGTCAGCAGACTGGAAATGGATTCGGTGTTTGAACTTCGTAATCTTCCATAATTCAAAAGGTGTTCCTGACCTCTCACTCCCCCTCCGTGTGCTTACCTGGCGGCGAGGCGTGATGAGCAGCTACACGAGTGGTCGGTCAATAGTGCTCGCCTGAGATGATGGTCTTAAAGGCTGAACGACGGGGGAAGGACGTGTTGGTTGGGATTGTTGGACTGACTGACCGACTGACTGACACGCTGACCGACTTTCTGACCAACTGACTGACTGATTGACTGACTGATTGGCTGACTGACCCACTAACTGAATGATTAAGTGAGTGAATAAATGAATGAATGAATGACCGACTGATTAACTGATTGACTGACTGACTGACTGGCTGAATGAATGAATGATTAAATGGCAGACGATATCGGGAAGTTTACCAACGGACTGAGTGACCGAAAAGCTTAAAGATAGACGGACTGAGTTGACGGACGGACTGAGAGAAAGATACAGCCAACGGAACAACTGACTGACTGACTAACCTGAAAATACCGACTGACTGACTGGCTAGCTTATGTGTTGAGTGACAATATTAAATCCAGCACGACAGACACATGGAAAGGCACACCGACTGATTGACTGACTGATTGATTCACTGACATGCTTACATCTGGATTTTCAGGACAAAATGCTGAATGACAAACACGAAGAAAGGCACAGCGACTGATGGACTGACTGACTGATTGACTTAGACACCGAAAAGACTCACATTACTCTCACCAGAAAGACTCGCAATTGACCGAATGACATTGGAAGACCAGGTGATTGACAAATTGCCTGACAAACTACATTATCTTGACTGAAAACGTAAAATACGGAACGACAGACGCGAAAAGCGAATTACCGCCTGACGCACACACTTACTCACTGCCCAAAGCGATAACTGACGAAACAAACAAACAAACAAACATACAAAGAGAAAAAGAAATAAACACCAGGCAATAATGTATGTATGAAACTCTATGCACGGTCTACTAATAAAGCTAATGGCCGCGGAACAGCCGTATGACAAAACATTTTGAAGAGACATTTCCATCGCGCTCGAATGTCAAATAAATTTAACACATCCATCTATATCACATTACTGTCAACATAAATATCCCAGGCCCCTCATTATGCTGCCAATTAATATCAAAATCATCGCTCAATCCTCAAAATAATGGTTTGCTATGGGCACTACAGTAAACAGGGGGCGAGGATAATAATCGGTTTTTGTCATATTGTATTGTGTATCAAAGCGAATAAAAAAAAAGAGTAACAGAAGAGACGTCAACATCATCAGTTTTTTTCATATTGTATTGTGTAGGAAGGTAAATTAAAACCGAAGTAAGAGGAAAGACGACTACGTAATTTACAGGAGTTTCTTTGTATACAGGAAGGGAGACAGCTCAAGGGCAAAAAAAAAACAGAAACAACAAACCAACAAACAAAAATAGACGTTGCTTCATACAAAAGAAAAAAGAAAGAGTGGCCAGAACAGAGGTTAAAAAAGAGGTCAATTTCGGGTGGAGGTCAATTTCGGGTGGAGGTCAATTTCGGGTGGAGGTCAATTTAAGGTGGAGGTCAATTTCGGGAGGAGGTTAATTTCGGGTGGAGGTCAGTTTCGGGTGGAGGTCAGTTTCGGATGGAGGTCAATTTCGGACGGAAGTCAATTTCGGATGGAGGTCAATTTCGGATGGAAGTCAATTTCGGGTGGAGGTCAGTTTCGGATGGAGGTCAATTTCGGACGGAAGTCAATTTCGGATGGAGGTCAATTTCTGATGGAAGTCAATTTCGGATGGAGGTTAATTTCGGGTGGAGGTCAATTTAAGGTGGAGGTCAATTTCGGGAGGAGGTTAATTTCGGGTGGAGGTTAATTTAAGGTGGAGGGCAATTTCGGGTGGAGTGTGAGTAAGTATGATTATAAAGAAGAGACAGAATTCATCCCTCGCCTGAACACTGAAAAAGGAGTGTATAAAGAAGTCGTTCATTATCGTGTCATTCTCCTCCTTCCCCCCTCCCCTCCTCCTCTCCCGTCCCTTCCTTTACTATCCATCCATCTCTACGCTCCCCTCAGCACCTTCTCCCAGGTCCTCCGTCTCATTCCTCTTCCTTTTCTCTACAGCTTCTCCTACGTTCGTCTCCTTCCACCCGCTTCACGCGAGGATAATTCATGCCTTAAGAAATACATATGTAGGGAGAGTGAACCCAAGAAACAAGGCAATGGGGAAAAAATGAAGAGAGAGTGACGGAGAGAGAATAAAACTGGTTACACTACAATGGGTTAAGGTGAAGGGAAGCAACGGGAAGAGTTAAAAAAGAATATATGCTTATGGAAGAAGAAGGAGAAGGAGGAGGAGGAGGAGGAAGAGGAGAGACGAAAGGAGAAGGTAAGAGGGGAGAGGGACGGAGAGAAAGAGGAGGAGGAGAAGGAGGAGGAGGAGGAGGAGGAGGAGGAGGAGGAGGAGGAGAAACAAAAGGAAGAAGGGACAAACGAAGGAGAAAGTAATAGGGAATCGAGATCGAGAGGAGGAGGAGGAGGAGGAGGAACGAACGGAGACGAAGGTAACGGGGGAGAGGGATCAAGAGGAGAAGGAGGAACAGGAGGAGGAGGAGGAGGAGGAGGAGGAGAAGGAGGAGGAGGTAATGGAGGAGGGGGGAGGGTACAGTGGCCGCGGCATATTTATCAGCAAATTGTGGCTGACGGAAGCAGCTGACGGCGCCCCGCTGACACCCGCCGCGACCTGAGACTCGGAGACGGCGCTGATGAGGCTGACGGTGTGTGTGCGTGTGTGTGCGTGTGTGTGTGTATGTGTGTGTGTGTGTGTGTGTGTGTGTGTGTGTGTGTGTGTGTGTGTGCGTGTGTTCCCTCATTATCCTTTCCTTTATGTATTTCCTCTCAGTTTCCTCTATAAATTCCACCTGTCTTCTTTTCTTCCTCCTCCTCCTCCTCCTCCTCCTCCTCCTCTTCCACACATTTTCCTCTGCCCTTAGGTGAAGAAATACGACAGATTCTCTCCCTCATCAATCTGAACTAAGAGGAAGAGGAGTGAATATACCAAAATAAGAGGAAGATGCGCCCGTGATGATGAGAGCGTGAAGATGCTGTTGAAAGACGAGAAGAAAAAAAATAAAGCGGAGGAGCGAAGAGGAGGAGGAGGAGGAGGGGAGAGGTAGAAATCATGGGAAAGAATAGGTGATCAAGGAACTGCTGTAGGGAAGATATGGGAGAAGAAGATGAGGGGCGAGGACAAGAAATGATGATGCGAAATGTGAAGAAGAAGAGGAAGAGGAGGGCGAAGGGTACAAGAATGAGAAGGAGAGGAGGAGGAGGAGGAGGAGAAGGGACGCTATAATGATGAGAGAGCATGTTGGTTATAACTAGGGTGAGGAAAGGGAGAAGGGGAGGGTGGAAGGGAGGGAAAAAGGGTTAAGAAAAGGAGAAGAGAGAGGAAAATATAGAAAGGGAGTTAATAAAAAGAGGAAAAGGAGAGGAGGAACAATAAAGAAAAGGGGCTGACAGAAGAGGAGAAGGAGCAGCATAGAGAAAAGGAGATAAAAGAGGGAGAGAGGGAGGATAGAGAAAAGGGGTTAAGAAAAGGTAGAAGGAGTAGGAGGAAGGTCAGGAGGGACGCTGTAATGATATGAGGGTATGGTGGATATAAATAGTGTAAGGAAAGGGAGAAGGAGGGGAGGAGAGGGGGGCTGATAGAGGAAAGGCGTCGAGAAAAGAAGCTTAAAAGGTGAGAAGATAAGAGTTTAAAGTCGGGTTCGGGAGATAAGGAGAAACGAGGAGACGAGGACGAAGGGAGAAGAGCAGGCAGAGAAGAGAAGGAAGCCAAGGAGAGGAAAGTAATAAGGTAAGAGGGAACACGGAGGAGATGAAAAAGATTGCTGAGAAAAGGTGGGATGATTTAAAACGGTCGTAATTTCACAGATGCAAGTAAAACGCGAAAGGAGAGACATGATTCCTGTATTTTTGGTTAGGATTCCGCTTACCCTGATAGAAACCCGTGATTGCTGACTGCCCTACTCTCCCTCCTACGATCTTGAGTCTCCCTTTCTTCCCACCATATATTATCCCGCCGCCCCGCAACCAACCCACTCCTTCCCTCGCCCTCCGTCCTCGTCCTCGCGCCCAGCAACCCACTTCTTCGCCCTCCGTCTTCTGCTAAGTGACAGCCACTCGCCTCGAGGACGTCACACTCCTCCCGAGACAGAGTGCCGCGGGAATTGTTTAGCCTGGCATCTACCCCATCACAGCAGACGCCTTGAGAACACGTAACGATGAATCTTTTCTTTATTAATTAGGACATAAATGGCTACTGGCAAAATGTTTTCTGTTAACGATACATAACCGCATTTTAATGGTTAGAAAAGGAGGTATGGGACGCCGGATGAATCACTAACCACATAGCGACACCATACATAGCGCGTAGGTTTGGTTTCCGGACTGAACGTGCACGGGTTAAACACCTATACTCCTCTACTATTATTCTTGATAGTACAACAAGATATTTCTCTGTCAAGGATGATGCTCTGTGACCGAGGAAAAAACATCAATATCTTCATAGCCACACCAATTTTTTTCTTCTGCGTAACGCTTCTTAGGCTTATCCATCTATCTCTCCTTATCTATCTATCTGTATCATTCTATCTATTTCACTCTCTATCCCCATCTATTTATCTATCTATCTATCTCATTCTCACTCTCTTATACAGACACACACCAGATGTATTGGAGAATGCCAAGAAGACAAACTAAACAGCCCTGATGCTTCCTCTTTATTTTCCTACCTTCCCAATGCCCTTTACGCTCTGCCGCCACAACCACCACCACCTCTACCACCACCTCCACCACCACAACCAACACCACAGCCCCTCACCTCCCGCCACTTGGTCTGCTTCTGCCACGGTCCCGCGCCCCGTGAGAGGACCGGCCGCTCTGTGTCAATAAAGATGAAGTTATCAGCCTCTTCCTCACCTCCACGAAATTATCCTTTTTGCTCCACTTTCTGATCAGCAAAAAACTAACAATTGAAAGTAAGAGGACGAGGAGGAGGTGGTGGAGGGAAAAAGAGGAGAGTAAAGAGAGGAGTGGACAGAGGAGGAAAAAAGATAATATGGAATAAATATAAAAAGGAGGAGGAGGAGGAGGAGGAGGAGGAGGGGGGGGGAGGAGGAGGAGGAGGAGGGAGGAAGAGGAAACGTGGAAACAAACATGGAGAATAAAGTAACATAAAATCTATTACCTTATAACGAGCCTGTCTGCTTTGTGAGCTATTCAGTTTGCAAGGCTCTTCAGTGACCTACGGAGCATATTAAAGCACGAGAACATTCACTTTACTCCTGACGCAAACAAGTAACGGGAAATACGATTCTAATAAGATGAGATCGTTTTCGCGTTTACTACTTCTGCAGTAAATTTGTTCCTTTGGTGAATGTTTATAGCATCGCCTCGCTTGAATTGTTTGACCCTTTCGCCTCTTCGTCCAATAGACCTTAGTAAACATCATGCTAAGTAATGCACTATTTAACACATTATACATTTGTTAAGGTACATGCGTGGTTGAAACTATAGATCGCCGGCAAATTAAATTATTTATGAAAACAAGAAATACATTTATTTACACAGTCAGGCTCAAAACCTTAAGAAAGTCAACGGAAGAAAAGCATAAAAGGATCGGAAGAATCGACCTCAATCAACACAATGAAAACTGACGAGGCAGGGAAGAAGAATGCGCGGCGAACGAGCCCATCAGAGTGTCATTTAGAAAGAGAAGCCGCGAGCCGAGTTTCAAGAATGCTGCCCCGCGGAGAGTGATGGACGACAGCCGCGGCGAGGACGAGATGAGCGGCGCCGGGGGTGGAGGAAGGGAAGGCGAGGCATGGCGAGTGAAGGAAGGGAACGTGAGAGATGATGACCCGCATACCTTCATCATTTATTTAACGCGCCTACGAGGGAGCCTAAGATAAGAAAAATGTAACGCAGTTCATTTTTCGGCGGAAAGTCAATCAAAATTTATTCATGAAATCGCTTTTTTTTCTATTTTGCAATTCAAAAAAAGCGCTGAATAAACGAAAAAAAAATTTGCACTTTAGACTTCTTTTGTTTCTGAAGATTACTTATGTATAGACGTTTTATGTATTCATGGGGAGGTAAGCACTTTAACAAGTTAGTAAACACACACACACACACACACACACACACACACACACACACACACACACACACACACACACACACACACACACACACACACACACACACACACACACACACACACACACCAGACTCGTATAAACTCAATTTCCGAAGCGACGATGAAAGTCTTAAAACACATTTCACACACTTTCCCTCCCTACCTCCATCCCCCTCCATCCCTCCCATTACCGCCACCTCTATCTCTTCTTCCCACTCTTCCATTCCTCTTCCTCCCTCTCCTTTCCCTCATCCTATTTCCTCCTCTTTTATCGCCTTCCCGTGCCCCTGACCGCCACTCCCCGCGCCTCCACAAATCTCAACACTTCCGCCGCCCTCCTTCCACTGTACTAAACCCTTCTAACCTGATCACTCCTACCTGGCCATCACCTCAAGACCCGCCTAACAAGAGGAGGAAGAGGAAGAGGAAAGAGGAAAGAGGAAAGAGGAAGAGAAAGAGGAGGAGGAAGAGAAAAAGTAAGAGAAAGAGAAAGAGGCCATCACATTGTCTCCCTGACAAGAAGAGGAAGAGGAAGACGAAGAGGAAGAGGAAGAGAAATAAGAAGAGGAGGAGGAAGAGGAGGAGGCAAAGGAAGAGGAAAAGGAAGATGAGGAAGAAGAGTATGAGGAAGAAGGAAAGAGAGAAACGGGAAGAGGTAGAGAAAAACAAAGAGGAAGAGGAAAAGGAAGATGAGGTAGAAAAGTAAGAGGAAGTGAGTAAGTAGGAATGAGGAAAACAGGAGGAGGCAGAGAAAGACAAAGAGGAAGAGGAAGAAAAGGAAATAAGAGAAAAGCAACGATAACAGAACAGCAATACAACATACCAGATAGAGAATCCTTTGTGACAGGAGCAAAAAAAAAAGAAGAAAAGGAAAAATGGAAGAGAAGAAAAATAAAAGCTATAAAGTAAAGTCAATATGAATGTGGAAACAGAGAACTAGAGGAAACGGAAGAGGAAGAGGGAGATAAAAAATGAGGGAGGAGGAGGAGGAGGAGGAGGAGGACGGAGAAGGAAAAGTTGGATGAAATTTATAAGGTGAGAAAAAGAAAAGATAAAAAAGAGAAGGCAATCAAAATCATAAAATAAATAATACGCTTTCTCAACAAAAAACAGGGACGCCATCACGGGAGGAAGGAAAGAAGGAAGGGCGGGAGGGAAAGATGGAGGGAGGGAGGAAGGGAAAGGGGGAGTAAGTGAGGGAGAAATGGAAACGATTAACGGCAGGGAAGGAAGAAGGGGCGCCTGGAGAAGGACGTGGGCGGAGGGACTAACAGCGAGGGGAAATGAGGGAAGGAAAGATTTACGCGGGAGTCAAGAGGGTAATGAGGGAGACAAAGAAAAGATGGGCGAGGGGCTGACGGAAGGGGGGCGTTGTTTTTATTCTTGATTCTTCCTGCCTTATCCTGGTGTCCTCGGCGTGACTCAGGGGCTGTCTAGTGGTGTGGGTACAGTACTGCTGAGAGACCCACTAACCTAACGCAAGCTACTCAAAATGTCTCTAGAAGGCGGGGATTCAGCAACGTCCGTCGTTCCTCCCCAAATACACCTTTTAAGCTCTGCGTGTGAGGAAGTCCCTTGTTATACATAAATGCACCAATACCACACGGATGCCCTCCCCCCTTACTGCTAGCATCATATTACACACACGAACAATGTGTGAAACAAGATAGTGGTTAAATAAAGTGGTTGATTTATAAGGATTACGGTAATAGTTTGACTAAAATTGTGTAGCCTGTCCTTGTTTCATGATATCATCGAATCTTGTTAGGAAACAATTTAGTAATCTAAAATGTCCTGGGTCCCTTGTTTCAACTCTGCTGCGCGCTGCCGTAGTGATGATGCAACATATTAATCAACGTGTTCCCGAAGCAAGTTTTCACTTCATATTCTTTTTCTCCTAAATCTACCTAGAATCTAGGTAGATTTAGGAAAAAAATTATCTAGGTTAGATAATTGCTAACATTCACTATCTAGCCGGCCATAATAAGGATCTCGCCAGAATGACTGAACTCACGGTATTTCATCCCCCAAAAATCTAAACACGTGAATAAAGACAGCTGCCTCCGTCACAAGGTAGATAGTTGACCCACAAGGTTGACCGCGTCCGGCAGCAGCTGGCGGCGCGGGGCGCCAGTTGATAAAGATGGCGATGAAATAAAAATTCCGAGCGGCAGTCAGAGAGACAAAGTAAAAGCAAGTTTTCAAGCAACAAATACAACTTTTGGCGACGTGCCTTTGAGGCAAAACTTGGTCTGCCGTAATTTTCAGCGACGGACGTCCGCCCCGTTATTCCTTCCCCTTCCCGGAGGCGCAGCAAGGGTGCGGCAGATAATGAACCTATAACTGGCCCATAATGTGAATATCCATCAACATAATTAACAGCCTCGTCCTATTTATCATCCACCAGGCCGTATTACATGGCGTGAAATAGAATTTAAATATATAGTATTTGCAAAATAATTGATGTCAAATGCTGGGTCATTAAACTGCAATCTACGGGATGCGTTCCTGCACGGGATCAAATTAATTACGATGAATCGATTAAACACGGCGATACTAAAGCTGGCGTGCCGTACAGTAAAACATTTCTCGAGTCTCCGCTTACGCTCAGTGCAGTGCCTCCAGTTACCATAACGGGAATCGCCTCCACTAAATTGACCGCCTGTCCTACACCAACACTTGCACCTGGTACCGTAGTTTAAACGCTGATATTGGTGGCTGAAGGTGAGAGTTCCCATATAGTGTACCTACTCGTGGCTTGTACTACAGTTAATATGCACAACCAAATCCTGTAACGTTTCAGCAACAAATGATAAGCTCTAACATTAATCTATACACGAAGAAGCGATATACACTGACAAGCGATCGGGACAGACAAAAATAAACATACCAAGGAGTGACCTAAATACGATTTACATATAGACGACGTAAGCTTCCTGCAGCATATCCGTTGCCTGTGTACACTGCAGACCGGAGGCGACCCAACAATAAAAGAAGTAAAAGGTTTGGAGTAAAAGCAGTGACCATTCTACCGTTGTCTACACATAGATGGCTGCGAGAGCGCATCAGAATCAGCTTCGACCATGGGCCACAGACAGCATGGGAAGGTGCATGGCTTTCCTTCTGTCAAGCGAGTCTGTTGCCCTCGAGTTGATGGCGCGTCAGAGAGGTGAGTGAAATGATATGAACCTGATGTCCTCGCTTGTCCCGCCGTACCAGGAAAGGAGCAAGACATGCTGAGCTTACTGGTCCTCTCACCCTCTGCTTATAAACACACGTCACTGATTACTGTAATGACGCAAATTATCATTCCTTGCACAGCTTTATTCTTGGGAGGCAGCTAATTTCCACGACCCGCACGCAATGATCCGCGAGACAAATTGGTTGCTGGAAGACCGTTGGCGGCTAATTGAAGGAAATGAGCCAATGGGACGAGGCAGCCGGTAAACACAAGGCGGTGCTGACTGTGTTCTGGGAATGAGTTGTGGAAGGGCGGAACTGTATTTAGGAGCCTTGGTAAGAGAGTGTGTCAAGCTGTATTAAGATTTATGGTGAGATTAAAGTGGGGAACAAATGGTAAGCTGCGCGTTTCGTCATCTCTCATCGTCATTTGGCTCTTGAGAGTGAGGTAAAGGTAAAGTTGGGGACATACGCTAAAGCTGTGCGTGGCCTCAGTGCTCTTCTCTGTCACACTATCCCTTGAGTCTGAGGTACATTGAAATCCATTACCCAGAACGGACGGAACACGTGGCATTCAGGTTATTACAGTTTACATTTCGCAGGTTCCCCCAGGTATCCAATTATCGACGAACCAAAAGGGAGGATAAACAGCTCGGTGGGCTGAGCGCCGACTGCCCTAACCGGGATCGATTCTGGGCCCGCGATTCGCAGCTGGGTGGAAGGAGATATGAAAGTAGATCCTGATGAAAAACAAACAGGAAGTACATTTTCTGCCACGCTGAGGTAGGTGGGCATGATTTACGTTTGCTAAGGTAAACTTTTCATTAAATAGGTTGCCACAAAAAACTAAAGCCGTATACAATGTGGTAAAGGGCTGAAATAAAGGGCTGTGTCAAGAGGCTGTTGTACTGTGCTAAGGGGATATGTTAAGGGGGTGTTTAAGCATCTGCAATGAAGGGTTTTCTTAAAGGGTTGTGTTCTGGGTCAAATCTAAACTGGGGTGATGAGTAAACACTACTTCAATAATGATCACATCACAGTGTTCAACTTTCTCATAAAAGAAAATGGAATGCGTCGGGGCTGAGCCCGTGTGAAGAGATGTGTGAAAGGTGTGTGGAGGGGAAGAGTGAAGGGAGGGACGAGGCGTGAACGGCGTGAGGGAGAGGGGAGAAACGTCGGAGGGGAGAGAAAAGGGGAATGGAAATATGAAAGTAGAGCCTGATGGAAAACAAATATTTAAGCACATTTCTGCCTCGCTGAGGTAGGTAGTCATGAAGATTCACGGCGTTAAAGTAAACTTTTCAAAAAACTTACTACAAGAAGAAAAATATTGTCAAAATTGCTTAACTGAAAGAAAAAAAACTTGCTCGTTTTTTTTATGGGAAGACTTCACGGGTTCAGTTCAACATTCAAACTAGTGGTGCGTACATTTCCTTACATTTCTCTATTTTGACAAAACTGGAAACTCTGGAAGAGTACCCATTAGTACCCATTATGAGGGAGGAAACATCGGATCCAGTCGGTAAGCAATACTAATATTTGGACCCTCGTCAGCAGGATGGCAGGCGAGTGCTCTACCCAGTGAGCCCCTGTTGACGTCTCCTGCGGCGTTTACCGTTGCAACGCCGGCTTATAAGAGGCTCATTTCCTGCACTTTTCTCTCCAAGACGTTGAGCATGAGGCGAATAAGAAGACATAAGATGAAGACGAGGAAAAGGGAGAAGGAGCGGAAGGACGATGTAAGAGAAAACGCACCAACTACTAGGAAGCCAAAATTGAGGCGTTGGGTGGCTATATTTGTTGCAGTTAGTGTCATTACTATATTGATATAATGATAATCAATATTATTATAAATGTTTATCATAATCATCATTAATGTTGTTTATATCATAAGAATGATAATAATAATAATTATTATTTTTAGTTATAATTATCATTAGTATTATTAAGTAAGGTAATTATTATCATTAATAGTAAGTAGTAGTAATAGTAGCAGTAGTAGTAGTAGTAGTAGTAGTAGTAGTAGTAGTAGTAGTAGAAGTAAAACAAGTAGTAGTAGTAGTAGTAGTAGTAGTAGTAGTAGCAGTAGTAGTGACACTTTGAGCTTGGTATTTTTTCGCGTTTTCATTGCATTTCGCGAACAAATATTTCCACACATCTAAATATCTAAACGAAAATTTAAGCAAGACATCATACGACACTAAATCAACACCAAACACAGCAAAACCAAAACAAATTATCACCCCGAGCCCACTACCGACCACAAGCTAACCACCCTCAGTGACAACATGGACTCGCAGATCACCATTGGTCTCTTCGCGCTCCGATGCCTATAAACAAAGCAACCTCTACCCCGCCTCCATGGTCGTACCCAGCCTCGCCAGACGCCAAGCTGCTGGGTTCCTGGTAGGGCTGTCGTTACAGGAACACTAGCCTTCCGTGCGACGGGAAAGAAACGCTCTACCTGGAAAACGAAGCAGTTAAGTGTTTTGTTGCTTCGGGCGTGATTTATGGACCGCTGTGTTAGGCAGACGCCTCATCTAATCCCAGCCTTCCCTTCCTCCCGCTGCCCTTCCTCCACTTCCAATAAACAATCTATCAAACCCAGACGTACTAATATAAAACTTTACCACGTTCCTTCACGAAGGACTAGCACACACCTGACATGTACTCCCGATGAGGGCAAGGCATCAAAGCACTGAGCCATGATGCAGCTGTTTCAGGATATATCATAGTAATAGAAAAGGTTATACACACACACACACACACACACACACACACACACACACACACACACACACAGTCAATCACTCACTCAATCAATCAAACAAACAAAAAAAGCAAGCAAGCAAGTAATAACATCGTAATCAGTTAGCATGTGTATCTATTAATAAGCAGACAATTATTTTATTGCTCCAATGTTCACTGCACGACGAAAATTATTACAAGTAAATTCGGTGGGAAAGAATTTTCCCTAATAGTTGTTGTGCGTGTCAACGTGACTTTCATTCCATTCCTTTCCGGGCACGGTCAGGCAACACATATACATCCGTGTTTCCCTGCCTCTGCCTCTGTAATTTGCGTGCATTCATTAAGTTTCCACTAACATATTTTAAAAGGCAAGATTAAGTCCCGCAGTGCCTGTCCTCTCCGAAAAGCTAAAGCTGCTAGAGAGTACTTGAGACAATAATATCTCCAAATATTTTTTCTCAAACTTTGGAGCTTTGGAGAAAAAAAATGTTGGCAGGTCAGGTCAATCCAACAACCAGTCATTCCGGGCCCCTTCAACCCCGATCAACTTAACCCCGGTAAGCTAAACAAAGCGTTGACTTGACATTAAACTCCAATACAAGAAAGAAATAGTTCAGGCAACTAAATAAAAAAACGTACTTAGTTTCAATATTCCTTTTTCTTGATGAAACCAACACAATTAGCCAGTTCTTTGGTTCGGCACTTCTAAATGTCCTTTATCCACACATTCTCTTTAACTCCGTTACCACAAATGCCAAGCGATCGGCAGAACGTGCCTTTAGGAGTCAAGTGGCGCATCTTAGTCAATGATCTGCACGACTCATATAAGCCGGTGTGCCAGATACATCATGTGCGGAAACTTACTTCATCCAAGCCCACCTCTTTGCTGGCCCATCCCTTGCCTATATGCATCCTCCCCCCGCCCTCCCCGCCACACTCAACACGCCCCAACCTCTTTAGCCTCGGAAAATGAGCTCTTTAGCCCCGCTAAGTACACTTCCCCCACACCGCTGCCTATAACCGCTGACGCTTTCTCCTCATCGTTAAGCCAATAAACGTGCTGATCTGGCGCATTTGGTGTTGGTTCCTTGAAACAATCAGTCAATAATTGTGATAATGATCATAACGTTTTAATGACAACCGTAAAATTATTTAAGAGAAGCAAATGGCTTAAGTGGTACCCATTTCTTCTGCTCCCTTACAATCCCCCTCTCGCCACTAGTCTGCGGGTCAAATCAACATCAAGGGCGACGCCGCGCACTACCGGGAACTTGGCTTCATATCTGGCCGACCGTTGGTGAGCTGTCGTAATTATCGGGTTTGCATCAAGTTGGTTTCTGGTTACGGGCAGAGGCCCTCGAGGCGCCGCTCAGGAAACTATTCTAGGCTTTATCCCCGATTTCCTTCACGTGGGGAGGAGCGGCTCTGTGGCCTTCCCAGAGACACCCACACGCGGCTCCAAAAGGCGGCGACGGTGACGGTGACTGCATCGAGCATGGGCGGTCATTATCTCATGACCTATATGTGGATAATATTATCACCTTCCTCCCGGTTCTTTAATATTGTGTGCATATGGAGGTGGGGTTAGTGGTCATAATTTACGTTCAGGCATAATGCAGGAGCCAGCGGGGGGCGGAAGGTGCGTGCGTGACTGCGGGTCGCTACTCCTCTCTGCCCCGAGCCTCGGCCGCAGGTGGGTGGCCTTCAGGGTCGACTCGGGCGTGATTTGCAGCAGCTGCGCTAAAGGTGCGTTATCCAGACCCTCCTTTCGGGGGACGTAAGGTGCGCCGTGTCGTTATCGTGATTTACTTTATCTGCTGGACGATTCTGGTTTTGCTAATGCGTGTGTGTGTGCGTGTGTGTGCGTGTGTGTGTGTGTGTGTGTGTGTGTGTGTGTGTGTGTGTGTGTGTGTGTGTGTGTGTGTGTGTGTGTGTGTGTGTGTGTGTGTGTGTGTGTGTGTGTGTGTTATGTGTGTGTGTGTGTGTGTGTGTGTGTGTGTGTGTGTGTGTGTGTGTGTGTGTGTGTGTGTGTGTGTGTGTGTGTGTGTGTGTCTGTCTGTCTGTCTGTGTGTGTGTGTGTGTGTGTGTGTTATACCGATGGACACAGTAATAGATAGATAAAAAGAATTATGCGAGTGGATCTACAAACAGATAGATAAACTGGTATGTAAAATGGAAAAAAAGTCTTTTGCTTTTTGCAATACTTTTGCTTCCGATTAATCAAAATCATTTCAGAGGAAAAGCAAAAGTTGCATGAATATATACAATTACAATGGAATGAAATATGTTTAATGGTTTAATGATTTCACTTGAATTTCAGGCGGTGGAACAGTGGTCAACGCAACGGGTTCACGGTCGCGAAGTCGTGGGCGTAAATCCCGCCGCCGCCAACTGCCTATTTGCATCCATTCCACAAGATTACCCACATGCTGTACAAGATTCCTTCAGTCGAATCCCAGCGACTTCTGCCGAGAGGAGCACCGGCCGGCAGCATGGGACAAGCATAACATGAAAATTACGGCGCCACTATGAAAAATAATCAGCCTGTCTGACGAAGGGACTTGGGTCGACCACCAACGTAATCCAACATAGACAACAGCTTACCATTCCAATAGGTCTGCACACGGGAAAAATTACCGAGCGGTTTTGAGATTTTAAGATTCTCGAGCCGGATAATTGCAAGCCCTCAAAGACTTTTTTAACTTTCCTTTCTCTCTCTCTCTGTCTGTCTGTCCGTCTGTATGTCTCTCTGTCTGTCTGTCCGTCTGTCCTAATGTTTGTCTCTCTCTCTCTCTCTCTCTCTCTCTCTCTCTCTCTCTCTCTCTCTCTCTCTCTCTCTCTTCACAGTTGGACCCAAGATCGGTTTACGGCCCTCACTCCCCTCCTCCTTCCCTTCCACACACCGCGAAGGAACACCGGCGCCAAGCTATTCCATTACATCGCCGTTCGCTGGTAAACGCAAGTAGTCGCACTTCATATTTTACGTCCCGAAGTTCCTTTAATGCCGCCTCTGGATACAACTTGGACGATTCTGCTCCTAAACTCGCGTCCTGTCGCCTCTATCTACGTACTCTCTCTCCGCCGCTAAAGTTTGAGGTTTATGTAGAGAAAATCATTAGAGCTTGGCGATAAAACTTCTTCCTGGGTAAAAATTAAACCCTTTGCCTCATAAAACTAGCGATGATGGTGTTATTGAGGAGGAATATGTTAGTGTATTAAGTCCGATGCAATTACAGGTCCTTAGGTTGTGTGTTAGAGGCGCTTCGAAAGGGGAAACGTTCAGGGATTATCACTTACCTCATAATTGCCAACGGAATGTAGCCATAGCGCGCGAACGAACACTCACACACACACACACACACACACACACACACACACACACTCACTAGACAAGATATAACACTAAAAAAAGTCAATTACGACGCGCTTTCTTTAATAACAGCCTGACTCGAAAACTTGTTAAGCAGGTTCAAAAGTTAAGGCAATGAAAACAGAACGCCTTCGCTCCGACTTTCTTCGTACCTTGAAACTCTTTAGCCGAGGATAATACAGCAAATCTCATCGCAAATACTCAAGCTCTTCCTTCAGGTTTTCGTGTCTTCCTAAAATAAAGTGGTATTAATGGTGCAGATGATAAATAAGTGAACGGCAGTCTGGTAACGTTGGAGTGGTAAAATGTGGTGTTAATTAAACTTTACCTGCCGATGAGAATAACAGGTAACACGCATACAATTTGCATAGTGTGATCTGAACTTGACAACATATACATACTTCCTCAATAAAATAAAATAAATCATCACATCCCTTCACAAAACTGTCCACTAAATTCATTAAACAATTACAAACCACTTAAGGAACATAATCTCAGACCCAAGGACGAAGGAAGCTGCAAGTCATGTCTACAGAAACACCACCAACACGTTCACCTCACCACCAAGGAGGCTATTATCTCACCCCCGAAAACACGTGACTTCCAGAACGCCCCTCAGCATACCATCGTCTTTATTTGTGTGGACACGTAAGTACCAAGAAATTAAGGCCACACGGACACACAAACATTCCCCACATAACTGCCGACACACAGAACTTCGCTCCGTCCTTGCCATTAGCGGCGTGGATGAGGGGCGTGGATGAGGGATGACCGAAATGAAGCGAGCCATAGTGTTTAAGCATTAGAAGGAAAAATCATGAACACACGGAGAGGTAGCTAGATGACTGTGGTATCGCTGAGATGTCGTCTTCAAAATCATCTTCATAACCCGTGTGCTATTGAGTTTTTCTTTCTCTCTTATACGTTCTCTGTGCCTCATCTCGTTCCGGTCATCCTTCATGCTCGTCACTAATTGGAGAGACGATGAGAAAAGAAGCAGTTAGGCAGCTTAAGAAATAGACTTAGCTCTCCCCCTGGGCGACTGGAGGAGGGGGGTACAAGTTAACCTCCCACTACTTCTCGCCACTCCTAAACTATTTTTCACGCACGTCGCCGAGAGTGGGGGGAGAGAGGAGAAGGGAGAGACGGAGCAAAGCGAAATTTAAGTAGGCACGGCCAGGCAGGCGAGGAAGGAGGTCGAGTGCTCTACCGGGGGGAGCCACAAGTCTTAATTAGTGCCGTTGAGTCGGGGGCCAGCGCTCTCGCCCCGACTCCTCACCCGGGACGCCACATGAAGGCAAACTTAGGCGAGGCTGTGTGCAGAGCCAGACTTTATGATCAAATTATTTTCCCGCCGTGAGTTGTCATGTTTAATGAAATTCTGGGGGAAGCCCGGCTGGTAGGACGCCGAAGGAGTAAGGCCAGGCTGGGGAAACGTGGGCGATGAAATACTACAAGGACATGGAAGGGAGAATGGGAAGAGGCTAAGAAATGAGAGGTTAGGATAAGAAGAATGGTATTAATAGAGGAAAGTTCGCATAGAAAGACAGAAAAGAAAGAAAGAATAAGGAAAAGATTGGAAGAAAGATTGGGAAAAAGCTGAGACGAAAGGTTAGAATAAAAAGAATGGTATTAATAGAGGAAAGTTCGTATAGAAAGACAGAAAAGAAGGAAAAAATAAGGAAAAGTTTGGAAGGAAGAAAATTTAGGAAGATAAGAGATGAGTGGGAGGGAGAATACGAAGAATGGTATTAATAGAGGAAAGGGAAGTCAATACAATGAGACAGAAAGAAAGGAATGAATAAGAAAAAAGGTGGAAGGAAAAATTGGAAGAAGAGATGAGAGGTTAGAACAAGAAGAATGATATTAACAGAAGAAAGAAAAGATCGTACGAAGAGTCAGAAAAGAAAGAAAAAGATACAAAAAAATTACAGAAAGTGAAAGAAAGAAAAAAAGCCAGAAGCGTAAAAAAGATAGTGTGGGATAATTAGGGCAAAAAAGAGAGAGAGAGAGAGAGAGAGAGAGAGAGAGAGAGAGAGAGAGAGAGAGAGAGAGAGAGAGAGAGAGAGAGAGAGAGAGAGAGAGAGAGAAAAAGGAGGGACAAAATGCGGAGAAAGGAGGGACAAAATACGGAGAAAAGGAGGACAAAATACGGAGAAAAGGAGGGACAAAATACGGAGAAAGGAGGACAAAATACGGAGAAAAAGGAGGGACAAAATACGGAGAAAAAGGAGGGACAAAATGCGGAGAGAAAGGAGGGACAAAATACGGAGAGAAAGGAGGGACAAAATACGGAGAGAAAGGAGGGACAAAATACGGAGAGAAAGGAGGGACAAAATACGGAGAGAAAGGAGGGACAAAATACGGAGAGAAAGGAGGGACAAAATACGGAGAGAAAGGAGGAGAGATGAAAGGAGGCAGAGAGAGTTGGCCAAGTTATTAGACATTTTATCATCACTAACAGCGTCGTCATCATCAACATCAGGACCAGCAGCAGCACCCCCCCCCCCCTTCTCACACTATCCCCTCACATACTACTCCTCCCTCACTACCCTCTCTACACACTTAACCTCCACCATACTCGTTGTCACATTGCTACCTACCATCACCACCACCATAACCACTACCATGACGACCCATAAACCACCACCACAACCATCATAACCACTACACTACCATCCCAACAACATTTATTTTTACAGTAACGGAAGCTCGAGGCCCCCGAAAAAAAAGAAAAAGAGGTTACTGGGAAAAGAGATAGCGATAAAAAAAGACAGATTGCCTCATTCTCTTTACACTGAGAATAAACAAGTAAACTCCTGCCACCACAATCACAATCACACAACAAAAATCCACTTAAAGCCACCTAGTTCCCACAACCACATCAATCCACGTCCGCGCAACCTCACTAACACAATCGTAAAAACAAGCTAAGAATAAACAAACCAACGTCTCCAAACACAATCACAAACACAACTAAAAAATCCACTTACTGCTCATTTATTCTCCACAACCACATCAGTCCACGTCAGCCCAGCCTCACTAACGCAGTCCGAAACACAAAACACAGGGGAATCATTTAAATTTTGCATAATGCCGGACTTTTGTTATTTTAATCATGCTTTCATCCTTTGATTTATGCATCGATTCATCTAGTGTCGCCGCAGTGGTCGTTGTCGCCGCCGCCGCCGTTGCGTCACATTAAAGAGGATCGTTAGCGGGGCATTCATTTCCCGTCCGATCAGGCACATCGGACCCTCAATGGCGGGCGAAGTTGGCAAAGTTGGCAACACGGATTTCGGCCAACAGTTCCGCGCGGAGTTCCAGAGACGTTCCGGACCCTAATGCCTCAACGCCGCCCGTCCGCACGTCCGCCGCCCTTGTCCGTGTGTGGTGAGAATGGACGCAGGTCTGAGGGCTTTCCGGTGTGTGTGTGTGTGTGTGTGTGTGTGTGTGTGTGTGTCTGTGTGTGTGTGTGTTGGGGGGTGGGGGAGGATGTGAATCATGATGCTGGAGGATTAAGGAATTGAAAAAGCCGCCGCCCGCCAATCCGCTGCTGTTGCCCGTGTGTTTTAAGAATGTAGCAGGTCTGAGAAATTTCCGGTGTGTGTGTGTGTGTGTGTGTGTGTGTGTGTGTGTGTGTGTGTGTGTGTGTGTATGGGGGGTGAGGGGAGAGGAGATGCATGGCGCCGGAGGATAAATGAATTGAACTCTCCAAAAAAAGTTACCTCCGCGTCGCCCGCTTGTCCGCCGCTGTGTTTCATGGAAGCGAGTGTGTGGGTTCTCGGGTGAGCGGTGCGTGTCCCTGGAAGACTAATGAACGCTTCAGAAAAAATGGTCACATCTAGAAAAAAAATCCCACCGACATGTTATGCAATTTGGAGGAACATAAACCAGTAAAAATAAACACATGATATTCTGAAGAACCATATCCTCGACCCATTATATAGTGTAAAAAAGTATCAACGCTTTAAAACATCAACACTTTTAATATATGCAACGAAATTATCAGACTCCCATGATTTATACGTCCAATAGGAGCCACGTATAACAACAATCTACTACAGTTTCCTCAATCTCCCCTCGGAATGGCTGGCGCGGAGGAGAATCTACTCTCTACCCAGTAAAGCAGCGCCGACGTGACCATGACAGCATTTTGTGAGTCACTCTGTAGCGGGGAGAGGGTGGGGGAGGCGGCCAAAGATTCGCTGGGGATAAGACGCTCAAGAAGGGGATGCACGTGATAAGGCGTTGTCCCCTGAACGGCCTCGTGTCCCGCTCTGAGGCGCCTGAGTCTGACGCTTGAAGATACCGCTGTTGCTGTTCCTTAATTCAGACGCACCATTCCAGTTATTACTTATGTCATGGAAAAACTATACGTTGTTAGATTGATGTGATGTAAAAAGAGGTTAAGGTCAAGTCAAGATCGATAAACACTTTTTGCTCTGAGGCACGCCGAGTCTGCCGCTAGAAAATGACGCCGTTGGTTGTTTTCTAGTTTAGAGGCACCTTCCCAGATGTCATGGAAGAAAATACTTTGTTAGATTGATCTGTTGAATGACAAAGGTAAAGGTACAGTAAAGATCAATAAACATTCTTCATAGTTACTGTAACTGTTTTTATAGGTAAGGTAGAGCTGCGAGTGGCCGAGGTTCCCATTTCCGTTGCATTGACCCTTAAGCCTGTGTTAGGACGAACCCATCACCCCCGAGGCACAGGGCATGTGTGAAATCTGAGTTACTATTTTTTTATGCCTCAAACATTATTCAAGCGTATTAGTATTATTCTTGATATAAGTAATAATTGGGGGGATCAGTACAAATTGGCAAGCATAACCTAATAGACCAGGAAAGGAAGGAAGGAGAGAATGATGGTATCTCAGCGCAAGGTTGCCTCATCAGACTTCCTAAGTGAAAAAAATGTAGTTTAAAATTTTATCTTTATGGCCAGACTCCGTTACCAAGGCGAGCGGCTGCAGGGTAGGGAGAGAGGGGAGCGAACGATGGGAATTATTTTCTCGCCCGCCTCATCAGACTTACGAGGAGTGAAAAATGTTGCCGAGATTATCTTCACACACAAAAAAAAACATACGAGTGAACGAGCTCTCCCCAGGGGGCAGATATTTTACATAAAGTGCACAGGCGCTGGAATTCACGGCGCTGCCAATGTCTGCCATCTGTTTCGCTATTACAGAAATGTTTTGCGATTTTATATCTTAACTGAAACAATTTTAGGAATTTATGCGGCCCATTGTTTGAAATATATGTAGATAAATTTCACCCCAGAACCTGAACTTAAATGACTTGCAATATTTCTCTTTTGAATTATCTCTGGTTTATAGATTATGAATTTCAACAAACACAACTAGGTAAGAGCATAAACAATTCCTCACTGATATAAACAACAAGCCAAAACCAACCTCGACGACATACAACACCCAAAATTTATCTCCGCAAACACAAACTCTGAACATATTAAGCCATTGACCTACATCCGGGACTAAGGCTGACACTCGTACGGACTTTATGTTTACTGAATAAGGTGCAGCCCATATAGGAAGTAGAGCATTGAGGTGTAATGGCAGCAGGGTCTGAGTTCACCCACACTGTCGTTCATCACATAAATGTCAAAGGCTTTTCAAGAGGAGGAAAAGGCGAGGTAAGAAAAGAGAGTAAGACGAAAAGGAAGGAGACAAGCGAGAAGGATAAGTTAAAGAAAAGTAAGGTAAGGTAGACAATAGGAGAGGAGAGGAAAGAAGATGAAAAGAGAAATGATAAGAATAGGATAAGAGAGGAAAAGAAAGGGAAGATGAAAAGAGATGATAAGGACGAAAGGAGAGAAAAGAGGGAACATGAGAAGAGAGATGATAAGGAAAGGAGAGGAAAGAAGAGGAGAGGAAATCGATGGCGATGACAAGACAACACTGAGAACATGTTTGTGTTCAGATGAGTTGCAAGCAAGCGCACACACACACACACACACACACACACACACACACACACACACACACACACACACACACACTAGGTCCTTCCATATAAGCTATAATTGAACACTACGAAAAAGATATATAAGAAACTACTGATACATCAAGTAAGCTCTAAACAATGTAAGTCCCACGCAGCCCTCGCCGCCGCCCTCGCCTCGTCCCGCCCCATAAATCAGACCCGTTGCTCCGCGAGGATAATTGCAACCCTGCGACACACGTGCGGGTATGCAGCAGGACAGAAACAAGTAGATGACATGTACAACGCAGCATCCTCGCCAGCCAACTCACCAGAGCCTCTCGAGACTCCTCCTGCTCCCTGAAATAAGAATAGCAATGATATTAGGGTTGTTCATGTTACCGGAGAGGGTTATCACTGACGGTAATTTCTCGTACTAAATACTACCAGGAACCTATTTCGTTTTCTTGGGATTTTTAGTCTCTCACTGCGTCTAGTGTTTCTGTTATTTACTTTCATACAAGTGTTTTGGTGATACTCCTTCCCAGAACAATTCCAACCAATACACAATGAGAGCGCCACAAGGAAGGTTCTCGATTTTCCCAGAACCAAAGCGCGAGCGCACACACAGAAAAAAAACATACCAAACGTTACCAAGGTCATTCCTCTCGAAGTATGAGATAAAGCTGGGCGCCAGCGGGTTTTTAGTCAATCTGACCGTCCTGATGAATGAGGAATGACGAGAAGAATCAGACTCGGCCGTGCTCAACAACCGGGTCGTCGCGGCACGCCCCTACGCGGGAGAGGAAAATGATTGCCGCTGGAGGACCGACGTCTGGGAGATTAAAAAAATAGTGGTGCACTCGATTCAGAGTCACGAATAATTAGAAAATTTAATGAGAATCGTATTCCAAGGAACCTTATCAATATTCCTGCGGGAAAGATCATTTTTTTATCATTAGGACCTGCAAAGTAGCAATCAATATCGCCGCCGCTCCGCCGAGTTGTCAGACTCCACGCAGTGACGTCACGACAGCCCCGTAGGCCAAGGATTTTCTGGGAACAAAACTTAATCTCCCTTTTCACATTGATCCGACGCTTCAGTTCCCGGAGTGCAGCAGCGGCGGAACACTCGCATAACACCGCCTTGACGGGCACATGCCGGCTAACGGATGCTGATGGCTGGCAGGAACACGCCGATCTCCCCGCAAAATGTTCCCCTCAATAGCCTGTTACTTGCCGGAGAGACTAATGGCTCCGACTTACCGTGGGCGGCTATTGTTGCACTGCGGCATAATGTCAGGCTCTACATCGTGGTGTGGAGGAATGAGAGGTCCTTTGGGACGTGGAGAAGGAGAAGCAAAAGGAGCAACGCGAGGCAAGGAGACGGAGTGAGCGACCCAAACTCACCATGCTGCCTGCTGAGAGGACCCGCGTAGTAGTAGTAGTAGTAGTAGTAGTAGTAGTAGTAGCAGTAGTAGTAGTAGTAGTAGTAGTAGTAGTAGTAGTAGTAGTAGTAGTAGCAGTAGTAGTAATATAGTACTAACAGGAGGAACTGCATTTCGTAATCAAGTAAAATAATAGAAAAAGAAAAGAAAGAAAAGGTTGTGCCATATATGCTATTCCCAGAAATACAATATATCAACAGACAAACAAATCAATACACACACACACACACACACACACACACACACACACACACACACACACACACAGGAATTTCAATATAACGGATTTTTCATTTAGCGAACAGAATTTTGACGGTTAATACATTCCCAATACCACGGAAAACTTCACTAACTCGAGAGCAATGTTCAGCCTCGGACGCCACGCAGCGGGGCCGGGCGGTAAATATGTGTGTGTGCGGCGGGGCGGTCGTCCACTTTCCAGGGTGAGGGTAAGGGTCGGGGTGCCGCTGTATATAGTTATTTAGATCTTGGTGATGGCGAGCGAGCGTTGCGTGCATGCATGGCTCCTGTGACCCTCGGTATATACTGTCCCACCACGGCTAGATATAGGTTAGGTGTACGTGTGCGTGTGTGTGTGTGGATGCTTATGCGCTAGAGAGCAATTTAATTTATATTTTCAATTTAGAATGTATACAGCGATTATTGTTTATCGTCAATGCGTAAAATACACCGGAAGTAATTTGGCGAGTGTTTGTTCATGCGTGTAATTCACCACGGCCTAATCACAAGTTGGACTCGCTTTCGCCAGCAGATACCCTCACGACGTTAGCAAGTGCTCATTATAGTCGATCTTTGGGTACTGCCAGGACCTCACACACCACACACCCCATCCCCCTTGCTCGAGGGGGGACAATAACCACTCCTAGTCAATGGAAAGAATCCGGCCTGAGCGAGGCTCGAACCGCCGCCTGTTTGGCCGTAAAGCCTTGCTGCGCGGCGCTCTAACCAGTTGCACCACGGAGGTGTGTGTGTGTGTGTGTGTGTGTGTGTGTGTGTGTGTGTGTGTGTGTGTGTGTGTGTGTGTGTGTGTGTGTGTGTGTGTGTGTGTGTGTGTGTGTGTGTGTGTGTGTGCAAAAAAATAATAGCGCCGCAATCAAACTTTATTTCCATCTCAAATTTTGGAAAACGTAAATATGAAATGACGTTTAAGAAAGTTTGTTTTTCCAGGTTAATGCTTGTCAGTCATGTGCGAGTTTTATGTGCGGAGCGAACGATCAACTGACACATTAACACATCTTTACGAGACCCTAAAGCCTTCAGGCAATAAAAAAAAAGCTCGTAAAAGATAAGGATGTCGTAGAGCAGTAAAAATAAGATGTAAGTCAAAGAACACCAATGAGATAACTTTCACTGTTGGAAAATTATGTGTGTGTGTGTGTGTGTGTGTGTGTGTGTGTGTGTGTGTGTGTGTGTGTGTGTGTGTGTGTGTGTGTGTGTGTGTGTGTGTGTGTGTGTGTGTGTGTGTGTAAACAATCTTGACGGGCTCTCCTTTCCAGCACTTTCAGTTTTCTCATTCCTCAAAGCAACCACCGTTTAAGAACTTGCTTCCTAATTTAATTCCCATCGCGCAATGCTACAGATCAATTTGATTACCCAGGTCATTCAACGCACCACAATATTAATTAACATACCAACCTCTTCTTAACTCTCCACCCGATGTCTTTCTCCTGCATCACGCTGCTCAGACCATACGACAACCACCATCCAGCCACCTCAGACATCCTTCATTACCCGCGTGTGTGTGCGTGTGTATGTACATCACAGCTACCTCTCAGTATGGTCCCTTCCCTCGATGCTCCCTCCTTCATTTTATTTACCTGTCTTCTGTTCTCCGGTAATTACTTTGTCCACGCAGTGTTTTTATAGTCAACTCTATACGTCCCTTCCTGCGTGCCACGGACAAAGGATGGAAGGTATAGGAATATCGTCGGAGCGAAATCAGCATTATTGGGGCGGGGCAGGAGACAACTGGCGCCCGAGAAAACACACAGCTCGGCGGCCTTGAAGCGCACGTTTATCATCATATTTCACGGCACGAGTGTCACGCCGGGCGGAAAACAACACGACGAAAAAGAGCAAATAATAACAACACTAAAATATATCATGACTGGGAAAAAAATAATGGGTCGTAAAGTTTGTGTCCGGCAGGCAGGAGCTCCGAGTTTTCAGAATCTTGTTACTGCAATGTAATTAAAACTAAAGGTCAGAGAGTTTTTGTTTATATCAACGTTCATTTTTCGGGGTCCACACGTGTGTTTGTTTGTGTGTGTGTGTGTGTGTGTGTGTGTGTGTGTGTGTGTGTGTGTGTGTGTGTGTGCGCGTGCGTGCGTGTGTGCGTTAAGAATGCGGCATGCGTCCTCTTTTTACTTTCTCTCTCACCCTTGTCCTTACCATTAGTTTGTCCTGTAACTTTTTCCTCACTGCTTATATTTTTTTTTTTTTTTTTTTTTTGCCTCGAGTCGGAAGAGGAAGTTTGAGAGGAGCGACAACACGTCCACGACACAGTTATAACTTGAGTGCAGCAGCGTTAGGAGGGCGGAGGAGCAGGAGGAAGAGGAGGAGAAGGAAGAGATGCGCGGGCCCAACGTACATATATATAAGGCAGAGATATGGGGTGGCGCTCTGATGGAATGGGCGTGTAGGCTGAACGAGGGAGGGGATGATGTAGAAGGGGCGTGAAGCACAGGCAGGAATAGTGTACAAAGGCAGGAGAAAGAAGGAGAGAGATGGAAAGGGTGCGCATGTTAAGCGAGGAAAGAAACTATGCAGAGGGAGAAAAGTGGTAAGGGCGGCTGTGAACTGCGCTGCGAGGAGAGGAAAGAAGGGGAAGGAGAAATATTAAATGGGTCGGAGCCTCAGCACGGAAATGGATGACGGAGAGAAGGGGAGAGAGAGAAAGAGGAAGAGATAACGCGGAAAGACAGGAAGGGGAGGAAAACCAGAGTGCAGACTAGCAGAAGAGTGATTGGTATGGAATTATGAGTAACCAATGGAATTTTAGAGATAAGAACGGCGGAGGGATTTCATGTAGGGAAGGAAGGAGAAGAAGAGAAGAGATGGTGCAGGAATAGTACGAGAAAAGCGGTTGACATAGGTAAGGGATGGTGGTGTGAGAGGGTTAGGGTTAGAGCAGGTAAAGGAAGAGTCGGCTGTACGTTAGGCGCGCGGAGGACAGGTAGAGACAATCAGAGGAAAGGTTGAAATGAGGAGGAGAAAAATGTTGTGAAATGAGAGTCGTCGTGTCAACAGCTGTGAATGTTAAATACTGGACCATACTTAATCTCTCTCTCTCTCTCTCTCTCTCTCTCTCTCTCTCTCTCTCTCTCTCTCTCTCTCTCTCTCTCTCTCTCTCTCTCTCTCTCTCTCTCTCTCTCTCTCTCTCTCTCTCTCTCTCTCTCTCTCTCTCTCCAAATTAATGCCGTGTTTTATGGCCTTCACTCTTTTTCTCCCCTAGTAACGTTCCTCTGAATATCTTTACCTCCTCAAGTGCTTTCCTGAGTATTAATACATAGTTCAGCTAAAACACTTTCTCGACATCACTCAAGAAATTTCCTCTGAATTTTCTGCAAAATATTCCTCGGTTATCTTTGAATGAACGATCTCATGCGAGGCTTTCCAGTAGCAGGGATTTTTCTATTGGCTCTATAAAGTGCGAGAAACTTCGTATACTCTTTCGGCATGCAAACTTGTGATGTGTGTTATAGGAACTCGATCTGGTTCTGAACGTGCTGCTGTTGGCTTTTCATGCACACGGTTCATTTAATCCATATCCGGCGTAATTTGGTTAAGGTAAAGATTGATGAGCATTGTTCACCCAAAGTTACGTGGTGGGGTGAATATATTTACCCGTAAACGGCCAGAGAAGTTCATGCTGCCCACCGTGTCTTCCGTGAGTGTCTGGGGAACATATGCCCCTATAAAAGGAACAGCAGGTTCCCCTTTCAAACATGAAGACAATATTTTACTTTAGAAACAATATAATGGACGTAAACAGAAGCTTAAGCTTGCATGAAATATCGTGACATTCTTCCCAAAACTATGTACCTACATAACGTTTTGTGTGGAGTCTTCGTTACCTGTACTAAACAATTGTCATGAAAACAAAATGCCACTCTCAGTCAGAACGGGGAAAGCCTCTGAACTAGGCTTGCTGTATTCAGATGACTAATTTCCCCCCTTAACACCCTTAAGAAAAGAAAGGGGCTTCTACTGCACTATTATGAGCATTAGTCAACTGCACACGAAATTATGTAAATGTAGGGATACGCTTTGAACTTATCTGTCTGGGGATAGTATCTGTGCTCTCCCACCTCTCCCTCCGGCACTGTTTGATTAACAATTATTACGCAATTCAATTGGTTGGGTTTTATGGGCATTATCTGTGGCGACATCTCTGACCCAAGATCTTTCGAATAATGTGTATAATTTTACGAGAGCAATGAGACTTCAGGATGAAAGATCTTCACTATTCCCTCACTTCAAGAACCACAACACAGCCTCGCCGTTGCCGATATAAAAAGTTAAACAAGTATAGACACAAGTAATTGATGTTTCCTTTATATTTTGCTTTACCTATCCGTGCCTTCTTAGCCATTAGAAAAGTACGTATGTATGTATGTATGTATGTATGTAGGCAGGTAGGTAGTAGGTACGTAGGAATATGTATATGTATGAAAATATAAATATATGTACGTATGCATGAATGTATGTATATTGAAATGTATATATGTATGTACACGTATGTATGTTTAAATAATACGTAGGTATGTACGCATGAATGTTTGTGCATGGGTCTGAGAAGTGTTAATCATTTAATATTCTAACTCGCTAACTGCAGGTATAATGCAGGTAACTGTGCCTGGGCCAATGAAGAGCGGACATACGCCAGTGAAGCGGTGATAGAATGGAACGTCAGGTATTGTATAAATCATTTAATGAATATAAAAATGGCTTGAATGGATCCCTCTATGGCATTATAAATATTTTCTAACCACCATGCAGATATGTGTGTGTGTGTGTGTGTGTGTGTGTGTGTGTGTGTGTGTGTGTGTGTGTGTGTGTGTGTGTGTGTGTGTGTGTGTGTGTGAATATGCGAGTGTGTGATAGATAGATAGATAGATAGATAGATAGATAGATAGATAGATACAGATACATAAATATATAGATAGAAAGATTTTTCGTTAGAAGAAAAGGAGAACATAATCACAAAAAAATATAGGTAGTATGTAAAAAATGCCGACAGTCTATAGAAGGCTGTTCCTTTAAACCTTGATCTACCCAACCTCACTACCCACGAATTTATCTAACTCAATCTTGAAGGCATCTATCGTATTGGCACTCACCACGTGACTGCCAAGCCTACTCCACTCATCCACTGCTTAATTGGTAAACCACTTCATGCCCATGTCTGGGTGGAATTTGAATTTATCCAACTGAGAGAGAGAGAGAGAGAGAGAGAGAGAGAGAGAGAGAGAGAGAGAGAGAGAGAGAGAGTGTGGAGGAGGGATGTAATGGAGTCTGGGAAGCTTCTGGAAGGTAAGTTTGGAGAAGATAATTAAAGAGAACAGGGGGAAGGAGGAGAATGGAAGAAGTTATTTAGCTCGTAAACTATTTTCTGGTGAACTAAGTGAATTACCAAGATAATTCAAATGAGACCTCTCTCTCTCTCTCTCTCTCTCTCTCTCTCTCTCTCTCTCTCCTTACCTATCAATGCACGAACGATATATTTCCGACGCTCATCTGCTCAACATTATTTCGATAACTCTAACGTTTTATTTTGGGGGCAAATGAGGTGGACGTGAATTATTTAAATCATAAAATTTACGATAGTTGCTCTTACAAAGAATAGTGCTTACTTAGTAGATCTATGTGATCAGTTCTATAGAAGCAATTGATTCATTTATTGATTGATTATGATTTTTTAATAGGTGATTGTTGTTACCACCAGAAAACAGCTCCGAAAGCGGTAGAGCGATTTTTCACAAACTGTTGTTGATACCCGCTGTCAGATCGAGTAACAAACACCGCGGAGTAATCTTCCAGCAGTTTGAGGCCCAGACCGGCCGATTCAAATATGGAATCTATATAGGCACTGACAGAACCTCACCTTAGCCTAACAGTTAGTAGCCATCGCCGCTTAAAGGTAATCTATCGGCGCTACGGAGAGGCATCTATCACTGGCAAGGATATCAACCTATCATCAAATTCTCTCTAGCGCCTTCATAGCTATTTTCTGGTAATAAGAACTACACTCACTTGAAAAATAATTATAGTTTACCCAGAAATGACTAGTCTGCTTTTCTAAAATAATAACAAAATCTTTTGATCTTACAAAAAAAATTGCCGTCAAAATTGATAAGAAAAATATTTCCTACAACTCCTTTTATGACATCTATATGCAACTGTGGTCTAGTGGTCAGCGTGCCTGGCTTCTACTCCGCGGGCCCGGGTTCGAATCCTGGCCCGGGCAGTCGGCGTGCAGCTCACCCAGCTGTTCATCCTCCCTCTCGGGCTGGTCGATAAATGGGTACCTGGGGAAACTTGGGAGAGGTAAACTGTGGTAACCCGGATGTCACATTGGCCCTGTGTCCCGGGGTAATGGGCTCCCTCCCACCACAGGCTCAAGGGCCAATGTTACGGAGATGAGCACCGAGGCCACGCGCTGCTACAGCGTATGCCCCCAACTTTACCTTTACCTTTATATGCAACTGTGTTCATGTGACATTTAAAATGGTCTTTTGAAATTATTAATATTCATTGCTTAATTGTTTTGAGATTTATATTTTTTTTCATTTGTTATACAGACACCTAATGTAACATAACTTGGGTTGGGTGAGTCCTGACCCTCACATCCCTGGCCACCAACATTGCCGCCGCCTTCAGTTGTCAGGGATTAATTAAACATCAAACAGGTATGAGTCAATAGTGTTACAGAAAGACGCAGGCAGTGTCGAGCCATTCAATGTTTCTTCTACTGAACTGGTGTTTACATATGCAGTCTACTTGAATATTATTTACATTAACGTCGCCACACCTTTTTTATTGTTTTTGTTTCACAAGAATATAATAAAAGGGAACATTCTTACCGATTATCTGCCTGAGGCTGAGCATGACCGAGCTCAAATGGTTCGCTTGTTGGCAGCAGTGATGGCAACAGCCGGTCACGCGAGGCGGGCTGATGGGCCTGGCGGGCTTATTACTTATTATACCATTACTGTGATGGACGATTCTGACTCTTTGAGTAATGAGCTCCAGGCGGATTTGGTAATTTTACCCCGTGTGTCTGTATTACATATTCTGAATGCACTCAGCATATTATATTACATGCATTTCATAGCAACACATGCTAATGAAATAACGAACATTTGCATGCATGTATTGAAATATATCTAAAACAAACATATGCACGTAGCTCGATTATGCAAAAAAGCAGCAAGCGAGCAGTAGCTGGAGTAAAAGGGGTTCCTGGAAACGCAAACACCGCCGTACAATCACCGGGCCGGGAGAGCACACACAAGCCCGGCGGAAAGCACAGCCTCGCCCCACGCAGCGTAATGCCCGGCCCGCTTAACAACACCGTCCGCGGCCCTCAAATGGCGGGGCTACATACCGGCCGTCCAGGCGGTGGCAGCGGCAGTCCGTCTGGCCGGCAGGAGAGGCACTTAAATTACCCTTAATGCTGGCCCTCTGATGGCTGGCACTCATGCACAGGCCTGTGTGTGTGTGTGTGTGTGTGTGTCATGATTATGTCTACACTACAATTAAGGAAATACCCAGACTAAGTAATTAGGAACACACACACACACACACACGCTCACCTTACCCCACCCCCCCCGGCTTTTCCTCACCCTCACACACCGTTATCATGCTCGTCTAATCCCTCTCAGTACCTCCTCCCATTGCCCCGCCGCGCTCCAGTGTCTGAGGCAACGACCGGCCGCTGGGAGCGTGTTTGTGTGCCCGGGGACGAGAGCTCGCGAGTATAATGTGCATGACTGTTTCCTCCGCTCGTGCTCACACCGGCTGAATCCCCGAATGTTCGCCAAGCCATAACCGTCTGTTAGATTACTGATACTGCGAGTTGCTGAGTGTCTGCCTTCCCCTCCTCCCTTATGCTGACTGCCTTATCGCATCACACTAACTAGATTTGACCCTGATCCCGTAGTGTTCATTATAATACCATTCCTTCCTCAATATACACCTTACACCAAGACAAAATACTACATTATTTTCACTACACTGACAGCATCAAAGCTCCTTCATGCAACAGCTCTATCCTCTCACACCCCGAAAAAGCAAAACAAGCGTAATTGATTTAGTTCATTGATCTCCCACTACTAACAAGACGCTACCCACCACATAATAGACTTTCCATTTACCATCCCGACACCACTCACGCCACATCTTCAACACCATAATTCGATGACACTGCACAACAGGATTTCTAGCCTCTCTGCCTCTATTCTTTGTCTACCCCGCCCCTCTCCTTCCCCCCTCCTCATCTCACCTATATTCATCTCACCTATACAGAATAACACTTCAGCTGCATCATCATCTTCAGAAAGCTATATTTATTGCAGAAACATATTATATACCATACTACGTATATTGTTTTTATATCATTGTTGTTATATAAATCTAATGATACATTACATTATTTCGACGCCTCCTAGGTGGTCAAGATTAATATATTCTGCACAAATGTAACATATCTGTGTTCGCTTGGATTATTGTCTGGCAAAATGTGAGTGTGTGCCAATCCTACAATATCATCAAATGATCAAGAGCCTGAGTATAGGACTACACAGCCGCCCTCGTGTATCCTCCAACCTAGCACTGATTAAACATTTCAGTACCCGCAGAAACTTACGTTTTTAAAGGATAGACTGCAATATACTTTTAACGAAAATCACAAGCACTATCTTACATTTCGCTGAACAGACCAAAAAAGTCTTCAATTCAAACCAAGTCAGTGGTTGTCTGTAATTATGAGAAGCAATTCTTTGCGTACGTGACTCATAGTAACATGCAACAAAATTAGCATAGATAAAAGACCAATATCTAATAGTTACTGGCAGCACTGCTTGGAGAGCGCAACTCAGGGCAATGTCATCATCATCTCTCTCTCTCTCTCTCTCTCTCTCTCTCTCTCTCTCTCTCTCTCTCTCTCTCTCTCTCTCTCTCTCTCTCTCTCTCTCTCTCTCACACACACACACACACACACACACACACACACACACACACTCGATACATGCAGGACAAGCCGCACCCTCAGGCTCCTCCCCTCGCCTCGGCCGTACACTCTCAGATTTGCACAAAAAAACGCGTAAAAACTCTGGTGATTACAGAGGGGGCGACATCCTTCCCTTCAAACGGCGCAGGTCGCGTGCGGATGAGCACCGGCACCACCAGGGCGGCCCTTCCTGAGAGAAAAAAACTGAGGGCTGATCCTATTCACGTGCCACTTTTGTTGTTTTCCTAAATACAGAACCTTAGCATAAAGTAAGTTCACCACAAAGGAGTATTATTTAGATATTACTTTATAATTTTTTCTAAGAGATTCCCCAGCTAATCACCGCATAAATACATGTTCTATTATGTCTCAAGTATTTGGGGAAAGAGTAAGCCTGCACGTAATGCCAATAAGAAGACATTTACCATTCCCTTCCCTTCAGTTCCATTCCCTCCCTTCCTCCCTTACTGCCGTCCTCATGTCCTCTCCGCAATCCCTTCACCCACGCACCGTTTCCCTCCCCCCACCCCCACCCTTCCCACCGAGCGTCCTCGGCCACTTGGGGACAACGAGGCTTTAGCAGAACAGAGACACAAACATAAATCAGTGTCCTCAGGATGACAACAACGAGGGGAGAGAATGACCCTTGTCTTCCGTTTTTTGGCTGCAGTACGCCATGATGGAGGGGGTGAGAAGGAGAATGCCGGCACGCTTTTTGCACTGAAACCCTAAAGACCGACACAAAGAAAATGCGAAAGTGAACTGTTAGATGCAATTTATGTGACAATGAACGCCGGGCACAATGGCAGGGAAGGTTTACAGTACACGTGCGGTTTCCTATTCCACGGGATGGTTTCCACTCTCACTTTACTAAAACTAGACAATCTGTTGTGAGGAGGGGAAGTGAGGAAGTTCTGATTTTCCTTCGGATCACAGCGTCCGGGTAAATTTGTAACTAATTATGGAAACAAATATTTTGCATCCTTTTCACAAAATCAGAGGAAATAAGTCATTGATAGGGCGACAACCCTTGTGTAGCACCTCACCGGCACACAGGTCGTATCAGTCTGTTGGTGTATAGGAATGCGATTCTCGCTTTGGTGCAGCGTGTTTGGGTTCAAATCACGGAGTGGTTTGACTCGATTCATTTTATGTGATGGGGTTATTCCTTCGGGGCGAGGACTGTTGTTCTATACAACCATCGGAGCTTTTATGGGTGGCGTTGGCCGTGGTTGACCTGCCTGCTTCCGTCTGACTGGCCTTAATTTAATGCGTGGTGAGTCATCGATGATGTGGTTGTAAAATGTGTTCTGGAGCACTGAGACGGACGGACTGGCAGACTGAGTAACATAAGGAGTATTCTTGGTCGAAGGCTAATCCGAACGGAACGGTTGAGTGACTTCTTCAGAGGCCTTGAAATAGCTGTGTATCCCGTAATGGGCACTTCTTGACATGATGTTTGGGCAGATTTATAATCTTTTCAGAGATGACTCCTTCAGCAGACACAACTCCCCAATTCCGGCCAGCAGGTGGCGAGGCTGGGGACTTGCAGCCAAGGAGTGAAGCGATGGCTTTTTAAAGGTCTTCACATAATGTGCGATTGTCAACAAATTACAGAGAGCACGATTCATTAACATATTTTTTTAAACTTGTCGCTGTGCAGTATGGGGATGGAAGGAAAGGGCGGCTCATTCACCTTAAATAAACTCAGTGTCTGGGGTCAGTGGATGACAACTAAGCCACAACAGACATTGAGGATGGGGGGCGAAGGGGACGACAGACTGGCGGGCGTTGTCATGGAAGACTCGACGTTTGCACTGTCACGGAAATAAATGGCGAGACGGCAGTCGGGGAGCAGGGCGAGGGTAAGGGCCAGCGCAATCATGATGACGGATGGGTGTGACGGGTGCATGTTAGCGAGGAATTATTAGGTCACTGACGCCTGGAGTTATTTCCCCGATCACTGCAATCCTTTTGAAAAGTAAAACTGATGTAATCGCTTCATGATGAGTCGTATGGATCGCGGCTACGAGGCATGGAGCAGACAGGGATTATCCGCAGCCGCCCTCGTAATCCAGGACTGCCGGAGTGTCTCAATATAGCTAGATTAATTAATATGATTGGACTTTTTTTGTATTTTTAGACTTCGAGTGTAACTACATCTCATCTTCTTTAACAGGAGAAAAATTAAAGCGTCAGTCTGTCCCTCATATATTTCTCTTTGTCTCGATCTGGTTTACGAGTTAACGATTTCCACGATCCCTATCACAAAAGACAAAAGCGAAGCAGTAACCGTTGGTCTGAAATATATATATATATATATATATATATATATATATATATATATATATATATATATATATATAGATATATATATATATACATATACTCTTTCTTATTCTTTGAGGACACATGTTTTATTTCCGGGTCATCAAGTTCAGCCGGGCAAGGTGAGGAGAATACAGAGGCTCCAAATGTGACCTCTGACGGAATACTCGGTGAGGCTCTCTCCTAAAGGGAACCGATCGCCACAGGGAAGCAGAGGAGCAGAAACCAATGATAGAAGGGAGGCCGCCGAGAAGTCACCCGATTATTTATGATCATCCGCGAACAGAAAATCTTCATCTCCAGCGAACTCAACCAACTCACAGCAAAATTCGTCGGGTGAGTCAGCAGAAAGAGATTTACGGACGCCCCCGCCGCCCGTGACAGACTGTGACAGTGCTAGGGGAGACGAGCGGGGGTTACAGAGCCCCTTCAGAAAACGAGACAGGCCACAGAGCCCATCTGTTGCCTTACCTCTCAGTGTTCCCTCGCACCCTTCTATATTCTCTCTTTCTATCTCTCTATCTTTCTATGTCATATGTTATCATTATCTTTTTATTATATCACCTCTTCCGTGTGCCATTCCTCAACACGGAATTTCAAAACGTCGTCTAATTCTTCCCTCGTTCCCTTTTATAATATCTTTATCTCTCTATCTATCATCTGCTATCATTATCTTTCCATTATTTCACCTCTTTCGTGTTCCATTCTACAACACGGGAATTCACAACGTCGCCCTCCTTTTCCCTCGTACCCTTTTATAGTCTCTCTCTCTATCTACCATCTACCTATCATTATCTTTCCATTAGTATATCACCTCTTTCGTGTTCCATTCCTCGATACAGAACTTCACAACGCCATCCTCGTCAGTGTTTCGATAACGCCTTAAAATGTGTCATAAGTTAAAATGTGTCATAAATGGATAGGCGGTGGCTGAACGGATAGCAAGACGGCCCCGCGTTCAGGAGGACGCGAGTTCAATCCCCGACCGGTGCCACCAAGCTGGGATTTTTCAGCCGCCGCCGAGTGGCTTAAAACTACCCACATGCTGTCCAGAAGACCACCTATCAACCCGGACTCTAGATTCTAGGATTAAAGATGACCTCCGGGAGGGCAGCATGAGCCAATGCAAGATGGCGCCACTATAAACACTCGCCTGCGCCAGAACGGGCTGGGCCGACCATCAGGACCCACCAGGAAGAAGCCTTGGACCGACCATCAGGATCCACCGGGAAGAAGCCTACCGGCGCAATAGGCCACGACGTAAAAAAAAAAAAAATAATAATAATAAATAAAAAAAAAAGTGTCATCCAGAAGGAGCCCAAAAGCCATCCTTCCATGTTCCTCTCTTATGAAGGTATTGAACCAAGGACGTGGCGGTGGGAAGTGATTAAACCTCACGATTAAGAAAGAACAAGTAAGAAACGGAGAAGGGGAGGGCTAAAGTGAGGAAAGATAGGGAAGGAAAGAGAAAATTCGTAAGCTGCGATGGCATAAAAGAAGGATGAGGAATAGGAATGAAGGGAGGGCAAGGGAAAGGGAAGGGAAGAGCAAAGCGAAGGTGATGAAAGGGCAGAGACATGGAAGCTGGAAACGCGTACATCAGGATGGGAAACGTATAGAAGGAAGCAGAAAAGAAGGAAGTGAGTGAGACCTTGGAGAGAGAGAGAGAGAGAGAGAGAGAGAGAGAGAAGGAGGGAGAGAAAAAATGAAAAAAAGAAAGAGTGAAGTAAAATGCAAGGGAGGAAGAAAAAATGAGAAAGAGAAGTAAAAAAGAAAGGATGGAAAAATAATAATTGAGTTGTAGAACGAATGAATGAATAAAAAAAAACAGGGTGGGAAAAAGAATAAAAGCTAGAAAGAAAAGTTAAAAAAG
Source organism: Eriocheir sinensis (assembly GCF_024679095.1). Classification (NCBI taxonomy): domain Eukaryota; kingdom Metazoa; phylum Arthropoda; class Malacostraca; order Decapoda; family Varunidae; genus Eriocheir; species Eriocheir sinensis. The sequence goes on from NC_066516.1 coordinate 10,469,707, forward strand.
GAATCTAACGAAGGAGAAAAATGAAAGATAACCAATAAACACTCCCAGAAAAAAACGAATAAAAAAAAGCAAAGAAAAAAAATAAGGAGATTAAAGAACACGGGGATAGAGGCAGAAAACTTGAAACCAGACACACATTTTATTACAATTTTTATCATTATTATTATTATTAAAGCAACGCGGTGGATCACAGACTAAAAACAGGGAATGAGTTACAGAGGAAAGGGAGAAAAATATATGAGGGAATTTATGGAGCCTGAGAGGAGCTTGAAGGAAGGAAGGAGAGGGAGGAGGAGAGCAGACAGACGTCGGCAGGATGGGGACGGCTGAGGGAGGGAAGGAGGGAAAAGGGCAGGTATAGTGGAAGGATGGGGAAAGCCGAGGGAAGGAAGGAGGCCGGAGAGCAGGTAGTTATGGCTTCAGGATGGGGATTGCCGAGGGAGGGAAGGAGGGAAGAGAGCAGGTATAGTGGGAGGATGTGCTGTGATCACCACTACTTGAACTTGTCTGAGTAATATAGGTTAGGGGAGGTTAGGCAAGGTAAAGTTTGGTGAGGTAAATGGTTAGATTACATAAGGTAAGGTTAGGTTAGGTAAGGTAAGGTTAGGTTGGGGACGGCCGAGTGAAGGAAGGAGGGCGGAGAGCGGGTAGCTATGGCGGCAGGATGGGGACGGCCGCGGTAGGAGGGACGGAAATATGACACATGGGACCATAACCAGTCGATGGGAGAAATATGGCGCTCGGCGAGGACTCTCCGCCCCCTTCTCTATGCATCATCCCGCCATAAGAGAAATATACGACTCCTTTTATTCTTCCGTATTTCCTTATGTTTATTATTCGTTTGTACTTTGTTTTTCCTTTTGTATCTTCTTTTCCTCGTTTTTAAAAGGTTACATGCATTTTCCTTTCACCCTTGCTTTAAATTTGATGTTTCCCGGTCTTTTTTTTCTTTTTGCATAATTTTTCTTCTATATCTTCTTTTCCTCATTCTTAAGAGGTCCTTCATTTTATTTATTTATTTATTTATTTATCTATTTACTTGTTAGTTATTTTAATTTTACTGGTCTTATGTCCTCTGTGCATTTTTTTTTGTAACTTATTCTTCTTATTCTCAAAGTTATTCATTATCTATTTACCTATTTATCTATTCGATTATTCATTATTTTTTATATATTTCCTGGTCTCATTTCCTTTATGCATTATTTTTCATCTGTAACTATTTTTCACATTTCACATTTTTCTCATTTCCCAGTTTTCATTTCCCATTTTCATTTCCCATTTTCCATTTCCCATTTTCACTTCCCATTTTCATTTCCCATTATCATTTCCCATCTTCCATTTCCCATTTTCACTTCCCATTTTCATTTCCCATTTTCATTTCCCATTTTCCATTTCTTATTTCCCATTTTCATTTCCCATTTTTCATTTCCCATTTTTCATTTCCCATTTTCCATTTCTTATTTCCCATTTTCATTTCACATTTTTCATTTCCCATTTTCATTTCCCATTTTCCATTTCTCATTTCCCATTTTTCTCATTTCTCAGTTTTCTCATTTGCTATCTCCTATTTTTTTCATTCTCCAAAGGTTATGTCCATCCATCTCCTCATCCTTACTCCTTTCAGATAGATCCTATTTGCTATTTCCTATTTGCACGTATCCTGTTTCAGCGTCTGTCTGTTCCCTTTGTGCGAGGCTTTGTTTCTTGAGTCCCATTTTTTTCAGTCCGCATTTTTCCTTTCCCTTCCTTTCCCCTCGCCTCCATTTTTAAGTCTATCAAGAATTCCATCCATTTTTATTCTTTTCTGAAACTGCTTTTTCTTTTCATTCAAGCCTTCCACACACTCACCAGAGACGACAACAGTGGCATTCTCTCTCTCTCTCTCTCTCTCTCTCTCTCTCTCTCTCTCTCTCTCTCTCTCTCTCTCTCTCTCTCTCTCTCTCTCTCTCTCTCTCTCTCTCTCTCTCTTTCTCTCTCTCTTTAACACCACATATTTCTCTCTCCCACTCCTAATCTTCTCGTTCCCCTTTCCCCTTTTCCCCTAATTTCCATCGCCCCTCCCCCCCTCCCTCTCTCTCTCTCTCTCTCTCTCTCTCTCTCTCTCTCTCTCTCTCTCTCTCTCTCTCTCTCTCTCTCTCTCTCTCTCTCTCTCTCTCTCTCTTAATGTATCTCTCCAGGTGCATTTAATTCGTTCTCTTGCCGGTAATCTATCTCGCTAGCCTAATCACTCTTGGCATGAGCTTCAGTCCACTCCTCCCCATCCTCCTTCCCCACCTCTTACCCCTCTCCGTTACCTCCTCTTTACATCCTCCCCACCCGCCCACAAGCACTCTCTTCCTGTCTGACTCTTCCTCCTCTTCCTCTCTACCAGCACTCGATCACCTCTCTAATATTGCTCTTCCTCTTCTTTTAACCCTTTTCCCCTCCTCCAGCACTGCATCATCCTCCCTCTTCCCCTTTACTTCACTCCTACACTCTTTTCTGTCATCGTTCCTCCTCCTTCTGTCACCTATCTTCCCTCCTGCGTTCTCTGTTCTTTAATCGTTCCTTCCCCTCCTTAACTCTTGAACCACCCACCTTCTGACCCCTTTCCTTTCATTCCATACGCTTTCTTTCCTTCAAGTTTTCCAATCTCCCAACAACCTCCCTCTACCCATTTACTTCCTCCCTAAACTCTCTCTTCCTCCAATTTTACTTCCCTCCCTCCTCGGTTCCCTCTCTTCCCTTGCCTTCCTCGCTGTAGATTACTCTGACCTTCCTTCACTTCTTTTTAACATGTTCGCCCTCTTTCTCTCACCCCTCCAAGTCATACCTTCCCTACCATTCTCACTCCGTTACTCTCTACATCCATCTCTTCCTTCCTCCCTTCCTTCCTCTCTCTCTTTACCTCCCTCTCATCCTTTTCTCGCCGTCACACGTGTCTCAGGTAACGAGCGGAACATCGATAACACTAATTTATCATTAACGTGTGCTCCATAGAACGCTCACGCACATGCACACACACACACACACACACACACACACACACACACACACACACACCACTTTACAGCACAACAAAGCAGAGTGATATTTTTACATCTATATGGTCTATTTCCACTGGCATGAATAAACTTTTGAAGCCGCATGTGTAAAAGGACTGGCATGCTCTCTATAGCTACTACTCTTACGTCAGGGTTTTCTCACCCCTTCTACCGTTTTCCATACATTATAAACTTGGTGGATTAGCTATAGATTCTGTCACCATCCTCCCCCTATTCCCGTTTCCTTACCTTTATTGCCACACACAATTCTTCCATCGTTCCCCCTCCCACTACCACTATTTCTTTCATAGGCTCTCTGTTATTCAATCATTTCAATCTCTACTTTAGCTTTCCATATAAGGTTTCTACAAACCCAGACTGAATGGTATGTAAAGGGATTATTATACTGAAAATCGAATATGGTGGCAATAAAGGGGAATAAGAGGCAGTAAAAGAGGGTATAAAAGAGTTTCCACAACGCGTTCAACCTTCCGCTTTGTGATGGACTGGGCTTATCACCTCAAAACTAGACCTACACATAATCATGGACTGGATCTCTCACCTCTATATTAGGCCTACACCTTTTCATGGACTATGCTTTTCAACACAATATTAAGGCTACAACTTATCATGGACTAGTCTTTACAACACAATGCTAGGCCTACATCTTATCATGGACTGGGCTTTTCAACTCAGTATTAGGCCTAAACCTTATCACTATTTTCTCCAAAGCCGAGGTGAGAGCCGACGATCGTATGTTCCAAAAATTCGGTCCCGGAACACACTCGAGAATATAAAGTTTGGCAGTAAAGTTTCTGTATGGAGACCCAAACATTTCTAACTTCCACGCGATTACTTCATCATTCATTAATTTCCTCTTTAAAAAGTTTTATAATTCACTTCGGTGTCCACGCGCGTGCACACACACACACACACACACACACACACACACACACACACACACACACACACACACACACACACACATGCACAAACAAACAAACATACGCACACAAAAAACAAACACAAACACACACAAACACAAGCAAATAAACACTGATTGACGAAAAGAGAAAAAAAAAACACGGGGGAAATGTTAGTGCATGTCTGTGTTTGGAGGGTGTTGTCAGCCGCCTCAACGCTGCCCCGCGGGATGAAATCAGTGACCTAAACTTGCTTCACTGTGACGGGTCAGTGTGAGGAAAGACTCTGGTAAAACTAAGCTTGTTATGCAGGCTGTGCCATTATATCAAAATAGCACATCATTAAATCAGCTAAATCGGCTTATACTGCAATCACCTCTCACAGCACTAAAAAGATTAATAAACAATAAACACACTCATTAACACGACGAGTGGGCAAATTTATACATTTATATAGGTAATGTTTGTTCAGTACCCTTTGTGAGAATGTGACACAAATACAGTTTGGATTAAAGTGGCGCCATACAGCGTTAAAATGAAAAATTAATATGTCCCATGCAAGACCGAAGCCAAGTACCATGAGCCACGCCCATGACGTTATCGGCTGGCAGTCTCGCGCCCCACCATCGGAGTTATCCTGACGTACAAGACACACATCAGTCTCGTACAAGAAGGATTTTGCCATTCATCGAAACATTTGCTTCCTCCACTATCATACAATATTTCATTCTATTATATGCAAGCTTACTGTACTAAAATCCAATGCCCAGCTTTTACAATTCAGTTTGCATTGCAGATTCTATTTCAAACACGAAGCACACAGGTTTTACGCCGGATGCTCTTCCTGACGCGGCACTCTCCATTCATCCGGGTTAGAGATCGGTGCTGAGAACTCTTACATGCGGTTCAGAAACTTGGAGCCTCACATCTATCTATCTATCTATCTTTCTACCTATCTTTCTATCTGTCTATCTAGCTTTCTATCTATCTATCTATATATTTTTTCTATCTATCTATCCATCAGTCAATCTGTAATCTAGAGAAAAAGTTATGAACCGCATGAAGAAAAATGGAGTGAAAAATAATAGGTGTCAGTTTGTCTCGCGTAAAAGGTAGACATCAGGTACGCTTTGGGTGCGTATAGGATTAAACGAGACGGCTTTTAAATCTACTCTGACGATGGACAGTTATTTTGAAATATTTGAAATCGATTCTACTTCCTTCGTGGTTTGCCTGTTACTTTACTTTGCAACGTTATTTTCTTCAGCAACATTGATTACGCACGAGTCAACGATAGCATACAATGTGTACCAATTTATCTCTTTGCCCAGCTGTGTACCTACTCGATATTCTTATGTGTGTTTGTTTCTTTGTTGCTGGGGAGTGATTTTTTTATCGTTGTTTTCTGCTGACTCCTTCATAAACACCCACTTAACACCAATTACTTGTTTTTATTTATTCTCTCTCTAAACACACACACACACACACACACACACACACACACACACACTATACTCTTCTATACTCTTCTTTTTTATAGGGCCAGTGACTAGGGGGCTTTTTTTCTTAATTATTTGTTGCTATTGAGATTTTTTCTTGTTTTTGCCCCTGTGCTGCTTCATTTACTGTAAGTACACACACACACACACACACACACACACACACGGCGCACCAACCTAAGCTGCTTCATTACGCCTCATCAAGCAAGCGTCCCATTATCATATATTAAAAGGCATAACACATCAAACGCCTCTAATTTCCTCCACTTTCCCTCATCATCAACTACTACTTTTCATCGCGCCTCTCGCAGAATCATTAACAGCCATTTTGGAATTTGCATATTTTCACCACACGCCGCAGAAAATAAAGTGTGAACCATCCCGATCATCTTTATTTTCTATACCATGTCCTACCTCACCGTGACCCGCCTTCCTCCGATGCTCTGCGGTACACGAATTTACTTTACCTTCTGCGTCTGCTCTGTGTAACCTCTTTTGCTTCCTTCCTCTCCTTGTTACTGGAGATAAAAACAGGGAACATGAACCGTAACAGGAGCATGAAGCGGTGTGTGTTGTGTCGTTTTGAGCCGCGAGACCAATTTGCTGGTGTCACAAAAAAATTTCAAGGGTTCGAAGCCAAAGGAGCAGCAGAACGTTGACCACTGACAAACAGAATGAATATGGTGGCGGGCGATACATGACGCAGACTATGGCAGCATTAGGAGGAAGAATCAAAACTCCCTTCACTATTCCCACATAGGAAGAGTCACATTGTGGGTCAGGAAATGCCTGAAATGTAAGCAGGGAAGATACTGAAAGCTGAACTAACCACCAACTTTTACCCTCCAACTTTCCTTCATCATTTCCCCTCAACCTTTTCCCTTTGCCTTTGCCCTTCTCTCTTCCTCATTTTCCCAAAAACGTAAAAAAAGGAGGCAACAGTTCATCACAAACCAAAAGCCGCAATGTCAACGAATATATACTGAACAAACACTGAGATCAAACGAGGCATTATTTTAATACGAATTTAAAATACTTGAAAAAAAGGAGACTAAAACTTGATTAAAACCAGTGAATATTTTTAACGTTAACGACGTAACTCGAGTGATACAAACGCTGTGTTGATTTTTTTAGGGGAGCGATGTATTATTATTGTTCTGGTATAAATGTTTAGCTTTGAACAAATACGTACTTTTACCGGCTGAATCATTATGTATTACCTATGCTATGTCATCAGGCTGCCAGGGTAATGCAGTCAATAGTTCACATTTAATGATATACAAAAATGCACAAACAAAAGTACATTCCACATTTAAAGCAGACCTGTTCAGCAAAGGTAAAAGCAAATACTAAATACTAAATACTAAATGTCTCCCCCAGCACTCCGATCTCGAACACTGAATCCCAAAAGAGCGACTACCAACCCCTCAGCCACGGTGCTCCTACAGCTCTCAAATACACCCAGAGTATGTCCAGAGAAAACGCCTCCAAGGTGCGGCAGAGATCCTATATACGCAGGCACAAGTAACACAAATGTCTAACAGGAAAAGGGAAACTTAATGATGAAACTTTAAAACTACAGTTGAGGGCACTTGAGAAAATAGAGACGTGCAAAAGAATCATGGGATGGTTTGTGTGTGTGTGCGTGTGTGTGTGTGTGTGTGTGTGTGTGGGAGGGGGGGGGAGGATGAAGGGTAATGCAGCCATGTTCGGACAGTTTTCCTATAATACTTTCATATGATTTGCGAGTGCTTTCTTCATGTTCGCTCTGCATACCAATGAATCAAGGATATAGAAATAAAAAATAAACAAACTTGCCTGTTTTTTCATATATATTTTATAACGTCTTGCAAAAAACTAACTTACTGCTGATGTAGTATTTTGTGACTTTAAACTTTTGCAATGGTGGGGAAGAACAAGCATATTAGATATAAATCTAAATTATAATTAAAAACAAAGCAAAGCAAGGGAATATAAGTTACATTTTAAGTACAAAAGTCACATGAGAAAAGAATGAATCAGGTCAACAAGGCTCGGCAGACGTAATATACAACAGCTGGAGGTCTGCCGCACTAGAGCAAGGCAAGGGGATGAAATACGAGCGAGCCAGGCAAGAATGAATGAAAAAAAATCACACAACTCCATCTCTTTCAGCGTTGGTCGAGAAAGGAAGTGCGTGGGCGGTGCCGGCGTGCGTGACTGGGAAAAGGAGATTCATTCATGAGATTAGCTGCCGAGTTTGGATCAAATGGAATACGCTAAAGCTGAATTAACGAGGTGACGCGGTATTTCCAACTACAGTGCTTTGGGGAGGATCATATAAACTTCTTCAATATAAAGACAGCGAAAGGGTGTTAAGGAGGAAGAAATAGCTCTGTTCAATGTGTGTGTGTGTGTGTGTGTGTGTGTGTGTGTGTGTGTGTGTGTGTGTGTGTGTGTGTGTGTGTGTGTGTGTGTGTGTGTGTGTGAGCAAGTGCATGCTCATTATCGTCGATCTCCGGGTACTGCCAGGACCTCACACACCACATACCCCATCCCCCTTTGTTCAAGGGGGGACAGTAACCACTCCTAGTCAACGGAAAGAATCCGGACTGAGCGGGTCTCGAACCGCCGCCTGTTTGGCCGTGAAGCCTTGCAGCGCGGCGCTCAAGCCGATTGAGCTACCGGAGTGGTGTAGCTACCGGAGCGGTGTGTGTGTGTGTGTGTGTGTGTGTGTGTTGTGGGAGGCATAGAACCTTGAAAGCCAACAGAGATAATAAAATCCCCTTTCGCCCGGTTGCTGTCAAGAGGATTCATAAAGCTGGTCTTGTGCAGTATCTCCCAACAAAAATTTTATTTTCCATCTTAGCAAAAGATAAATATAATGTTGAGCTGAGCCATCAGCATGTTACTGGCGGCAAAATAGTGAACAAGTCACTGCTGAACGCTGCAAGTGGCACACTTGTACATTTTAGTCCATTCAGCAAAAGAATGATACTTATAATTGATAGTAATTTAACAGTACAAGCATCTTTTAATTTCAAAGTTGTGATGTCATATTTTCAATAATATATTGTGTAATTCTTAAAACTAAAACGGCATAATCAGGCAAGTTCCTCTGGTACCCACATCCACCCATCAGTAAAACATACCAGAGACTTCACGTGTTATGGCGTAACTGACAGGGAAGGAAATATTTACAGCACGTGTATGTACACCAGTCACTCGCCAGTCTGCATTATACAAACGTTCCACGCAGCAATCTGACCACGGAGGGACACATCCTCTACTCTTTACCCTATTTTCATCACTATCATTTTTAAAGTCATAATTATGGATATGTTGAGATACATCCGTCATCAATGTGATTCAAAAGTATATTTGTGGTGCAATGAATAAAATTTAAGAAAACAGTAACTTTATATAAAACCTCTATAGTTGTTTCATGCTCAAAGTTGACGACTCGATCATTCACGGATGTCAGCTTTTTGTCCACTTTCTAATTATTAGAAATATTGTATTTATAAGGAAATGCAAGAGCAAAACTCAGGGAACTAGAACCCATTTACACCTGACCGATAATTTAACAGATAACTTTAGACGCTTGGTTCGCACAGAAACGCGATAGACAATTTCAAGTGAACCGCTGGGGTCATAAACGACGCTCCAAGATCAGATAAAACAGACGAAATATCAAGGGGAGAAGTTTTATTTGCTCACAAAACAATACTGTCTGGTGGAGTTTGAGAGGAAATTGCTGAATCGCCAGATGATGTGTTTGAGCCGGACTCAGTGCCAAGAGATTACCAGCAGAGGGATGAGGCGCGCGCGGCGTCTCGATTGCCAAATGTCAGGGAAGAGATAGTCATTATTTAGAAATATTTCAGTCAATACACGTAACGCGTTGAAAATACCTAACTTTCATTCTTTTAGGTAAAAGGAAAAGCTCCACAGATTAAACTAATATACGATAAACTTGTATACGGTGAACAGCACGTACAATAAAATCACGTAATATTCAGGGTGGTGCAGGAGCGACAGAGGGAAACTAGAAACTAAAAACAGGATTGCAATCGTTGGAGGAGGCGGTAGGAAAAGTGTTGCGAGCCACAGATTGTACATAAAATAATACATGGTCATGTAGCCTGAAGCCAGCATGTCCTGTGAACAATTTTGGTCTGTGACGGGATCTTGAAACACAAGTGAAGGGCAACAATAATGCCCGAGGATGGATTCATTGGTATAAGTGGTGTCATGTGGGCGGTGTATGAGCACGACAGGGAATGTACTGTATTGCTGTATGAAGAAATACCTTGGAATGGCGTTGGGAAAACTAACGGTATAGTTTGAGCAAGCGAAGCGGAAGGCGAGAGGTTGAAAGGCTAAGTGACTAGGGATTAGATGGATGAACAAATTGGCAAAATATGAGAAAGTGGTAACAGTTCGGTAGATGTTCAGCAAACGACAGGGGACGATAAAATGGAGGAATTTTGTTCCTGGTCACCTAGTAGGGAAGAGGGCGTCACGCAAATGATAAGGTTTGGTTCAGTTTGGTTTCAATTTTAAAAGCCAAGACAATACATTCAACAGCAAAACGAGATATAACACGCTCGCTGTTAAAATTTGATGAGTGCTATTAATCCCGTGACCAGTCGGCGCCCTGCTCACCCTTCTCTTCACCCTCCCTTCCAGGCTGATCGATAAATGAATACCTGCGTAAACCTGGGGAAGGTGAACGGTGGTAACGTGGGTATCACCCTTGCCCTGTGTCCCAGGCTAGTGGTTTCTTACCTGTCACATGTCTAAGGGCCAAATGAGACTGAGATGAGCACCGAGGTCACGCACACCTCAGCGACACGACCCTCTACCACACCACACTCTCACCTCCTTTATTGTACCCACACACGACCTCCTGCCACACCCTACTTTCACTCCTTCCTCATAACAACACTAAACCACCTCCCGCACCCGCCTCTCACCCCCTTCTCCGTACAAACACGACCCCTTGTCCCATTCTCCTCCTACCTCCTTAACCCCCCCTCCCCCCGCCAAGCACCTGAGGGCTTTCCTAAGTGACCCATCGAAGTTAACTCGATCAAAGCTTCACCCAAGTTAGGCAACCAAGAGTATCGGGAGAGACAAGACCTGCGTGGGAGAGGCAATGAATTTCCCCGAGCCCGCGCCCTTTCATAACGCCGCGGATGCATAAGTTACGGGAGGATAATTCTAGAAATCCCTTCCAAATCAAGGGCTACCACATGCGATTTTTCAGGAACATACACATATTACGCCCGACAAATTAGTCTAAAATTTGTGTGCGCGTCGCCCCCCGCAAGAATGGACGGTGGTGCTTGCCCGCGTGTCTGGCGGCTCCATCTCTGGACGACCTAAACATCTATCTTGCTACCGTGTGAGCTAATATGCTATTACCATCTCTACCACAAGCTTGGCAGTCATTTGGTGAGTGTCGATACGATAGATTTCTTTAAAAACTAGGCTACTCGTGGCCATATAACCTAGACCACCAGTCTCTGCCCGCCATCCTTGGGTAAGACTGCTTGGAACGGTTGGAGAACATCTGCCTCGTGTACTGTGAGACTTAAATAAGCGACACGAGAAAAATATACTATAATAAATTTTGGACAACCGCCGAAGACCATCACAGAGAAATCAGAATATCAAAAAGTAAAATTACAAGTAAAAAAACAGTACCATTAACAAACTCTATTTCATCATTACGAACAGCAACGTATCATCACAAATAATAACGCCATGAAACCAACTCTTCGCAACGTAACAATCAATTAACAAACGTATTCGGGCTATGAAAATTACCTTTTTATTAATTAACCAATGCTTACATTTTCACATTCTTTCCATTATTGTTTTTCTGGTATTCAAACCAAGCCACAGTAAATCTAAACCCCTCAGATAACACAAAGAAAACAAACGAAATACTAATTTAAACACTTACCCTCGTCGTGTTGGCTGCCGGTGTTCGGGATAACGGGGTCAGGCACTTTGCGTACGAAGCCACATCTGTATATAGAAGAAAACATACAAGGTCAGATAAAAGGAGCATCAGCAGGTGCATGAATACTAAATAAACCCAACAAAAAAATAACACATTAAGCCTCGCAGAAAGCCTACAGAAGTGACCGACAAATAAGCTATACACAAAAAATGAATATAGGTTGTGATTCTCTTTATCCCTCACCAGCAGAACTAAGAAATAAGTCCTCAGATAGGTGGTGCTTTGCCTTCATTCCAAGACGTGTAAATTAAGTCAAGAATAACACGGCCTTGGCTTTCACTGTCTGCGTAAGGAGTGTGTGGCGTATAGTCACTCCGAAGCGGGACCTAATTAAATAAGGAAGTGGCGCTAAATACAAACACTGAAGGCGCCGAAATCCGGAAGCGGCGACAAACTTTAGGAACGCTAATTACTATAGATGCAGCTTCCAGGGGAGAATTTAACGCTCTCCAGGGCACATAGGCAACTACAGGCAGCGCAAGGGACGCCACGGACATCATCATCATCAGCAGCAGCAGCGGGTCGACACGTTGCCTCCACCCATTAACATTGCCGTCGACAAGTAAAAACGAGGAACTTATGAAGGTAGTTTGTCAAAAGCATTACTCTAGTTTGCGAGCTTACATAAGTGAGAGAAGGCTAAGTGTGTGTGTGTGTGTGTGTGTGGTGGGGGGGGAAAGGCATGCGATTCTGTGTGTAGTGGGGGGAGGAGGGCATGTGTTTGTGTTGGTGTGTGTAGGGGGGGGGGGGGGGGGCGGAGGAATGCGTGTGGGGGCGCGGAGGGGAAAGGCATGTGTGTGTGTGTGTGTGTGTGTGTGTGTGTGTGTGTGTGTGTGTGTGTGTGTGTTGAGCGCTTAACAACACACCATCATTTCCGTTCCCCCCACCCTCAGTACGTTATGTTTTACTTCACAAAGATTTAATCGCGACATAACCATGCGGCGCGCGGGGCGGCGAGCTCTTCACGCCATGTTACGAGGCGACTTGGATCGTCAACCCCGCGAGGAATGAAGGGGACGGTGTGATACAGTGCTCAGTGTTCTTCCTGCAGTTTCTGGTTGTGGCGGAAACTTGTACCCAGTCATAATATATCATACACTCTCTCTCTCTCTCCGGTGCCATATGACCAAGATGTTGCGGCGCCATGAAGGAAACTCTAAATCAATCAATCAATCTCTCTCTCTCTCTCTCTCTCTCTCTCTCTCTCTGGCCCAGTGCTCTTCGATGTTGGACTCAATAACCGCATTAGTAAATTTGCCACGACACAAAAATTGGTAATCGGTTCTCACTGACAGAGAGAGAGGCAAAGAGCAGAAGAGTTTAAAATTCAAAATTTGGTCGATGGATAGATGGGCCTTTAACGTGCCAAGTGCAAGTGCCAGGTCCAAGTTTTGAACGAATAATAATGCAGCAAATAAAGCGAACAGAATGTTGGGCTTAAAAAAAAAAAATTGTATTCAAGAATAAGAATAAAGAATACTCCTCTACAAACAGTTTAGTCAGACCCAATGGAATATTACAGTTTGTTTCCCCCCCCCACCATGCGGATATTGCTGCTAAAGAAGAACAGCGTCAGCGTCAAAGCGTCCCTTCCTTCCCCTTCTTCCCCAAATCCTAAAAAGAAAGAAGAAACCTCTCTCTCTCTCTCTCTCTCTCTCTCTCTCTCTCTCTCTCTCTCTCTCTCTCTCTCTCTCTCTCTCTCTCTCCGCCAATATATTAAATCACAAAAAGGTGACATGAGACTCAAATAACCACCGACCAATTAGCCTTCTCCCTGTAATCAACAAACTTTTCCCTAATGTCATAGCAAACAGAATGCGTGATACACTAGACTCTTAACAAGCCGAGAAAACAAGCTGGAACTCGTTATGGACACTCGACAACTGACCTCACCATTGCCATCAACAAGACATAGATAGATGGACAGATAGATAGTTAGATAGATAGATAGAGATAGACAGATAAAGACAAATAATCGCCAATAGAACTCGCTTTCTGTCGGAAAATGCAAAAACTTGTCTGCCTCCATACGATTAAATTCCACGCGTATGTGTTTTTTGTCTGACTAATGATGTAAAAGACTCCTTGGGGAAGCTTGTGGGAGGGAGAAAAAACTATTAATAGCATGCTGTTTTTGTGTCTGCAGCCTGAAATGTGTCATGCGCATGGACCCGTTCAGCCCACTCTCCGCCCACACACACGTTGGGCTAATTAAGAACTCGTGTTTCAGGCAGAATGAGAGAGAAGGGCAGAGAGAGAGAGAGAAATGGAGAGGGAAGGACAGGGAGGGAGACAGAGAGAGAGAGGGAAGGGGAGGGGCATATAGGGAGAGAGTGAGAGTGATGCTTGTGTAAACACTTCGTCATTAAAGTTAAAAAGACGAAAAAAATGAGGCTCGGAAAAAAAAGATGGAGATGAAATTTTAATGAGTGAGTGTTTATGAAGTAAATGTAAATGTGATTCAAGGGAGAGAGAGAGAGAGAGAGAGAGAGAGAGAGAGAGAGAGAGAGAGAGAGAGAGAACAATTGAATGGAAATAGAGAAGGATGCAATGAAAAGGGCGAGGAAAGAGGAGAAAGAAAGACGGGACAAGGGAGACTACAGGAAAAAAAAATGTACATGATGTGTGTGTGTGTGAGAGAGAGAGAGAGAGAGAGAGAGAGAGAGAGAGAGAGAGAGAGAGAGAGAGAGAGAGAGAGAGAGAGAGAGAGAGAGAGAGAGAGAGAATTGCGTCCTCTTAGGTACGAGACTTTTATGGTGACAAAGAGGCGTTATTTTCACTTCGGGAACTCCGCCGCGCCATTACGGTGGGCCGCGGCTCGTGACGGACACCCTTATGGCGCTAATACAGCATGACGGCGGCGGTGACGGTGATGGTAATGATGGCGGTGGTGGAGGTGGTGTCAATGGTTATGGTGATGGTGATATAGGAGCGTGCAACAATGATCAGGCACGTTACACACACACACACACACACACACACACACACACACACACACACCTTTCCCAAATTGATACCGCTCACCACATCTTGCATCTCTCAGAACCATCCTTTTCCATAACTATCCATTCCTAACAACACTCCTACTTTCAACTTCTTAGGTCGCATGCGTCATCCAAACACAAATCCAAACACGCCCTTACCCATACCCCATCACCCTTTCCTTTAACTGACGATCCTCACTCCAGTATCTCTTACTCATCCATACTAACCCAAGAATCATCATCCACTTCCAAGCTAACCACAAACACCTACTCATCCCTCCCCTCTACCTGAAGCTCACCGCCCCCCCATCAACCATCACTTCCACTCGTCCATTCCCTCCCTACCACCAATACTATCTTATAACACTAAAACATTATTGCCACTTTACACCACAATACAACCTACCTAAAGCTCACCATCATGTACCATCACGCTTTCATCTGTTCGCTCACTCCCTGCCCCTCTGTCCCTCCACACACTTTTATTCAGTCATACACAGCCAATTTAAACCCCTTCCCTTATTTTCCTCCCTTACCCACACATTTATCCACTCCACACATACCTGATCGCTCCCTCCTTGTCCCCCTGTCCCTTCCATACACTTCTATACACCCCCCACCCCTTATCCCCCTCCCTCACCCACAGATTTATTCACTCCACACACTGACTGACCTACTCTATTCTCTCTCTCTCACACCCGCTCTATCAGTCAGCCAATCAATTAATAACCCAATCGTTGCTTTTGTCGGCGCCATTCACTCGACTCCCGTGATCGTCAATTGTCGGTCAGTTGGCCATCGAGTCTGTCGCGCCGACCGTCCATCATCCCGCTTTGCCCGGCGCTGCACGCATGGCACGCACGCTTTTACTCGTATACTATGTCCTCCTATAGCCGCCGCCTCCTGCCCCGTCTCATCCCCTTTACGACCTCCTCTATGCCTTGTACCCCTTTACTTCTCTTTTTCGTGTTGTTGTTGATGTAGGTAGCGATGCCTTTTTCTTTCTCCTTTAATGCTCCTTCTCACTTCCTCCTGCCCCGTCTCATCCCCTTTACGACCTCCTCTTACCCTTTACACTCACGCCTCTTCTCTTTTTCGTGTTGGTGCTGTTGGTGTAGGTGGAAATGCCTTTTTTCTAGGGTTGTGGTGGTAGAAACACGCAGCTGCTTTTATAATCTGTCCTCCTCGTTGCCTCCTGTCCCCGCCTGATCCCCTTTACGACCTCCTCAATACCCTTTACCCTCGAGCTTTTCTTTTTCGTGTTGGTGCTGTTGGCGTAGGTGGACATGCCGTTTTTTTTAAGTGTGTGGTAGTAAAACGCAACTTCTTTTATACTGTCCCCTTCCTCGCCGCCTCCTCCTGCCCCACCTTATCCCCTTTACGACCTCCATACCCTTTACCTTCACGCTTCTCCTCTTTTTTCGTGTTAGTGGTGAAGGTAGAGATGCTTTTTTATAGTGGTTGTGGTGATGGTGTTTGTGGTGGTAGCAAAACGCAACTTCTTTTGAACAGAATCTTAATCTATCTAATTTATAATACACCTTAGTTAGTGTATGCATTTATCTGATTCGTTAGTTGTGTAGCTATTGGCAAGTTAATTAGTACACAAAATGACAGATTCCTTCACAGATAATAACTAGAGTCAATCGTTTTCAACCTCTACTTCTGCTTCCTCCAAATGATCTCGTCACAGTTGCAGAATCGAAACCAGAAAAGCAAACATGTCCTTTTCTAGCACGCTGGCGGCTTGTTTAAGACACAAAACTTACATACACTCTCCCTACTTCACTAACTCATACCTTTAATTAACTCAGTGACTTCCTGGCCCTTAAAAATGCTGCAAACACGCAGTCACACCTACAGCACAGACGCTCTCATGAACATTAAAACAGTATAGTGTCACAGCACCTACCCAGCTTACGCTTCACCTTCACTACAGCAACATCGTAAAAATAACTAAGTTTGCCTCTAAAGAAACCTCACCTCACATTTACCGACATTGTTCCCCGTGGCTCACCTGGCGAAAGACTTGAGGCGCACAGCTATAGATATTCTGATAAGCAAACGTTAATCAAAAGGCAGTAAATCACGTTCTTGCTATTGCTCCTTTCGCGACTACTATTTTTGTGCTTCTAGGCTAGCTTAATTGTGTGTGTGTGTGTGTGTGTGTGTGTGTGTGTGTGTGTATAACTCACCTCTTGGTCTGCTGCGGGTCTCTCTCGAGACAGCCAGCCGTTCCCCTATATACGGAAGAGCACAGAGCTCGTAGTACCGATCTTTGGGTAGGGCTGAGACCACTCATACACAATACACCGCGACAACGAGGTCACAACTCCTTGCCTGACGTCGCGTACCTACTCACGTGTACGTGCCTACTCACAGGGGCTACACGTGAAAGAATATAAACCCAACTTATCTTCACCCGGCCGGGGAGTCGAACCCCGGTTCTTCTGGTTGTGAGCCAGACGCTCTACCCATGAGCTACCGTGTGTGTGTGTGTGTGTGTGTGTGTGTGTGTGTGTGTGTGTGTGTGTGTGTGAGAGAGAGAGAGAGAGAGAGAGAGAGAGAGAGAGAGAGAGAGAGAGAGAGAGAGAGAGAGAGAGAGAGAGAGAGAGAGAGAGAGAGAGAGAGAGAGAGAGAGAGAGAGAGAGAGAGAGAGAGAGAGAGAGAGAGAGAGAGAGAGAGAGAGAGAGAGTGTGTGTGTGTGTGTGTGTGTGTGTGTGTGTGTGTGTGTGTGTGTGTGTGTGTGTGTGTGTGTGTGTGTGTGGGTGGGTGGGAGTGAGCTATAGCCCCATCAGAGCCTGCTATCAATAGTGGCATTACTCTGGTCGTATACCGTCTAATGACCCTCCTATACAGCGCACGGCACCCCTCACCTACCTATTGGAAGCCCATAAACCATCCCATGAAACAATGTGGCGAGTGAGAACCACATGCGACTGGATATGATACTCGTATATAAAGAGGTGCCAAAAACGAGGACCTGTGAACACCAGTGATCAATATTAGGTATCTATATTAATAACTATTATTTCCATTGATATCATTATTATTATTTTTTTATTATTATTACTACTACCACTATATTCTTCATACTCATCATCGCCATCAATAGAATCTTTATACTATTAATGGCATACCTCAATAGGCAATAAACACGTGTCGTCGTGAAGGCATTCCTTATCTAGTGTTCGTGTGTGCGTGTGATGGTGTCCGCCCTGTGCATGCCTCGGCGCCTCCTTGACTCATCAACGACAAAGACAACCTTCCTGCACTACACCAAAGCCACACAAACTCTCAACACTGCTCCTAACTTCAACATTACAATACAGACATAGGAATTCACCTATTGGACCCCTTCGTGCTATCATTCCTTTAACGTAACGTGCGTGGACAAGTACGGACGTAGCGACTCAGTTCTCTTATCACCCTTTACTTCCTAACCATCAAAATAAATAATTAGTCACTCCAGCATTCTGTTTACTCCTAGAAAAAGCAATATGAATTATCAACATTATGAATCATTTTGAATTTTTCCCGGTTTAGTTCATTCCTTCATTAATAAAGAAGACTATGAAGTTCTGTTCTCGTTTGAGTACTCGAAGAAATAACAAAAGTCACATGTCTAAAGAAATATCAGGGGACCATCCATCGCCGGTACGTCTAGACAAGCACGCGAGAAAAGGCCTCGTGCGGGTGTTCTTTTCCCCCCGACTAATGCATTCCATTATTCAGCGTCCCCCTCACGCAGGCGGCGGGGCGCGGGCACAGGGCTTAGGGTAATGGTAAGGGCGATGAAGGGGATGATTCCAGTGATGGCGTTGAGAGATGACGGCGATGATGTGGTGGCTGTTTTTTGGACTATTTGTGTAGTTCATAGTAGTAGTACTAATAGTAGTAGTGATAGATGATACAGCAGCAACAGAAGCAGCCACGATGGTGACATTATTAGTATATTTGTTATCGTTTCTACCTTCCTGCTATCGGTGAAGCTGCAGCTGCTCTGTGTATCAGATTAGCTAGAACGACGGCATATTGTTTTCAATCTTTACAATACCAAAATTTCTCCAGTAATAAGAAAAATCATCTGGCGATACTTTTTTGGTTTATGAAAAGCGTGTGTGTGTGTGTGTGTGTGTGTGTGTGTGTGTATGTGATATCTATCTATCTATCTATCTATCTATCTATCTATCTATCTATCTATCTATCTATATACATATATATATATATATATATATCTATATATATATATATATACCTCTATATATATATATATATATATATATATATATATATATATATATATATATATATATATATATATATATATATATATATATATATATGCATACACATTTCGTTCTAACAATGAGATGAAAAGCTGTGTGTGTGTGTGTGTGTGTGTGTGTGTGTGTGTGTGTGTGTGTGTGTGTGTGTGTGTGTGTGTGTGTGTGTGTGTGTGTGTCAGTGCGCGAGTATTTAAGCGCGCGTCTGTGAGTGTCACGTAAAATATTACCGCCTAAATTAAACCATTAAAAGGAAGGCCGGGCAACCGCGCAAAACCAGAGTTAAATTGTAATTATGGAAACTTTTACCCTGATTTAATTGCAGCGAAACGCCTCCAGAGTTATTAATCACGGCGGCCTGACAGCTTACTGGAGGCGCCGCGGGGTGCAGCACGCGTGAGAATGTGACTCAATCCGCCCCGAAATCCCGCCCAGATGACACCATTTACCTGCCGTCGACGTCTTCCGGTCGGCCGCCGCGTGCCTTTCGTCCACACAAACCCCGCAATGCACCCGATCCCCAAGGCAGGATAAGTAATAGGATCTGCCTTTTGTTACGATCACTAAGAAGCTTATTAATTTAAATCCCTTTGTCTTTCAGGATGAAGTATGACCCATAAGTTGTAATTGCCGCTTCTTGGAATGCAGACCTGCTCGAACAAAGACCAGTTCAATCACAAATCAATAAGCCGCCTGGGTAACTTGTAAGTTTGTAAGTTTGTAAAAGTTTGTAAACCAGCTACATTCTAGACCATCGATCACTGACCATTTCAACCACAAGTAAACGACAAACAAGTTAAACGACAAACAAGATAACGACAGACCAATTAAACGACAAACAAGTTCAACGACAAACCAGTTAAGCGACAAACAACTTCAACGACATACAAGTAAGATGCAGTAAACTGGCTAGAGTAGGTAGGAAGATACCTACCGAAACGGGCGCAAGCCACTCCCGGTGAGGTATTTATGGGAAATGAGGAGGGTGCTGAATCACTTCAAAGACCCTTCCCATGTCCTCACTAACCGTTTCTTTATTGTCTCATCAACACCAGAGAATAGTTCAGCATGCTCTCTAAACACAGATCGTCTCTCTATCCATACCACACTACATTCACACAACATACACACCTTTTCCCAAAATTCAAAATTCAAAATGGCACACAACAACCCTGCCTTGGAGTCCCCGCCTGGGGGGGGACCACAAATTCCCCCAGGGAGGACTACCCTTTTGGCTGCCGACTTGAGAGGTGTCTTGATAACTCCTCGAACCTCTTTCTTATCAATTTCTGCAACATCCGCGGTCTTCGATCTAACTTTCATTCTGTGGAACACCATCTCTCCTCCTCTAAACCTCACCTTCTCTTCCTCACCGAAACACAGATTTCTGAGGCCACTGACAGCAATCTCTACTCTGTTCCCTCCTACTATCTCTATCCTAAATTTCAATCCAAAGCTGGATGTTGCGCCTACGTGCGCAACGACATCACTTGCTCTCGTGCCCACGACCTTGACTCTTCAGAATTTTCCACCATCTGACTAAGATTTCATTGTCATTCTATTACTAAATACATCTGTGCTGTTTATCTCTCACCTAATTCTACTAACTATGTAAAATTCTTTGACTACTTGAACTCTAAAGTGGAGCACATCTTGACCCACTCTCCCTTCGCTGAAATCTCCATCTTGGGAGATTTCAATGTTCACCATCAGCTTTGGCTTTCATTCTCTTTCACTGACCATCCTGGTGAACAAGCCTACAACTTTACTCTCCTTACCGATCTAGAGCAGTTGGTTCAGCACCCTACACGTATTCCCGACCGTCTTGGAGACCGGCCCAACATACTAGACCTCTTCCTTACCTCGAACCCTTCTGCTTACTCTGTCAAACTGTTCTCTCCGTTGGGCTCCTCCAATCATAACCTTGTTTCTGTATTCTGTCCTATCGCTCCTGTACAGTGTACACCCTCTGGACCCACCGAAGAGGCGATGCTTCTGGCATTTTGCTTCAGCTCGGTGGGACGACCTGAGGATGTACTTTTCCGATTTCCCGTGGAATGATTACTGCTTCCAGGAGCGAGACCCCTCTGTGTGTGCCCAGCGCATCACAGAGGTGATTGTCTCTGGAATGGAGGCATACATTCCACGTACTTTCTCTACTCCTCATGTTAAAAAGCCTTGGTTTAATCACGCTTGTTCTCGTGCTGTCAAAGATAGAGAGGCAGCTCACAAAAGGTACCAGAGCCTTCGAACTCCCGCTAACCATGATCTTTACATTTCCGCCCGGAATCGTGCCAAATCTATTCTTCGACTTACCAAAACATCTTTCATTAATAGAAAATGTCAAAACCTTGCTTTTTACTAATTCTTCCTGGGATTTCTGGCATCTAGGCAAAAACATCTACTCCAATTTCACTTCTTCATCTTTCCCTCCTCTCCTTAATGCTGACGGCAGCATCGCCGTCTCATCTATTACTAAGGCTGAACTCTTTCCTCAAACTTTCTGTAAAAACTCCACTCTGGTCGGTTCTGGGCATATTCCTCCTACTCATCCCCCCTCTGACTCCTTTATGCCTGTTATTAAGATTCTTAAGAACGATGTTTTCTATGCCTTCTCTGGCCTCAACTCTCAGAAGACTTATGGACCTGATGGAGTGCCTCCTATTGTCCTTAAAAACTGTGCCTCCGTGCTGGCACCCTGGCTGGTCAAACTCTTTCGCCTCTGCCTAATAACATCTACGTTTCCTTCCTGCTGGAAGTACGCCTTCTACAGCCTGTGCCTAAGAAGGCTGACCGCTCCAATCCTACAAACTACCGCCCTATAGCTTTACTTTCCTGTCTATCTAAAGCTTTTGAATCAATCCTTATCCGGAAGATTCAAAAGCACCTTTCCACTTCTGACCTTCTATCTGATCGCCAGTATGGATTCCGCAAGGGGCGCTCAACTGGCGATCTTCTTGATGACTCTTGGTCATCCTCTCTTAGCTGTTTCGGTGAAACTTTCTCAGCTGCGCTAGACATATCGAAAGCTTTCGATAGAGTCTGGCACAAGTCTTTGTTTTCTAAACTGCCCACTTTTGGATTCTATCCCTCTCTCTGTTCCTTTATCTCCAGTTTCCTTTCCGGCCGTTCTATCTCTGCGATGGTAGACGGGCACTGTTCTTCCCCTAAACCTATTAACAGTGGTGTTCCACAGGGCTCTGTCCTATCACCCACTCTCTTCCTGTTATTCATAAATGATCTTCTTTCCATTACAAACTGTCCTATCCACTCATACGCTGACGACTCCACTCTGCATTATTCAACTTATTTCAATAGAAGACCCTCTCAACAGGAATAACATGACTCCAGACTGGTTGCTGCAGAGTGCTTAACCTCAAACCTTGCTATCATTTCCGATTGGGGTAAAAGGAACCTTGTGTCCTTCAATGCCTCAAAAACCAAATTTCTCTACCTATCAAGTCGACACAATCTTCCAAACACCTATCCCCTATTCTTCGATAACACCCAGCTGTTACCTTCTTCAACACTAAATATCCTTGGTCTATCCTTAGCTCAAAATCTCAACTGGAAACTTCACATCTCTTCTCTCACTAAATCAGCTTCCTCGAGGTTGGGTGTTCTGTATCGTCCCCGCCATTTATAGGGGCCTTGTCCGCCCTCGTATGGAGTATGCATCTCATGTGTCGGGGGAACTCCACTCACACAGCTCTCCTGGACAGAGTGGAGTCTAAGGCTCTTCGTCTCATCAGCTTTCTTCCTCTTACTGATAATCTTCTACCTCTTAAATTCCGCCGCCATGTTGCATCTCTTTCTATCTTCCATCGATATTTTCATGCTGACTGCTCTTCTGAATTTGTTAACTGCATGCCTCCACCACTCTCGCGGCCCCGCTGCACTCGACTGTCCACTCTAGTCCATCCCTATACTGTCCAAACCCCTTATGCAAGAGTTAACCAGCATCTTCACTCTTTCATCCCTTACACTGTTAAAACTTTGGACCTCCCTTCCTTCGTCTGTATTTCCACCTGCCTATAAATTGTGCTCTTTCAAGAAGAGTGTATCAAGACACCTCTCCATCCGAAATTGACCTCTCTTTTAGCTACTCTTATCCATTTTCATTTGTGGGAGGGGCGAGTAGCGGACTTTAATATATATATATATATATATATATATATAT
Organism: Eriocheir sinensis; assembly: GCF_024679095.1. Lineage (NCBI taxonomy): Eukaryota > Metazoa > Arthropoda > Malacostraca > Decapoda > Varunidae > Eriocheir > Eriocheir sinensis. Next base: position 10,492,615 of record NC_066516.1, read on the forward strand.
ATATATATATATATATATATATATATATATATATATATATATATATATATATATATATATATATATATATATATATATAATTTTTGTTGCCCTCTTGTTGTAAAAAAAAAGAAGAAAAGCGACAGACCAGTTAAAACGAAAGGCCGATAAGATGACATGATAGGTAAAAGTGCCGGCAGATCCCAAGTGCTTTGAATGTACATGAGTCTTATCAAACTTTTGTCAGATCATCGATGTAATCAAATGTTGAGATACTATCAAACAGCACTTCAGTAAGACCGTTAATATTAATAAAGTTACTCACACACAGTTATACGTTCATATCAATGCGGATATACACCTTTTTTTTAAGCGACCCTTTCAGAATGTTCTCTTAAAGTTGAGTTACTCTCTCTGAAGAAGTAATGTCCGGGGCCGAGTGGGTGCAGACAGGAGCCAGACGCCCGAGCCCCGCACCTCGGTGACCTCGGGGGCTATCGACTCCCTGCCTTAACTGGTCCTTCGCCTCTCGATAACGCTGAAAACCGATCGCCACTTTTCTGAGGCCACAGCTTCCTCCTTCCACAACTTTACGAGCGTACTTTATGGGAATTTCAGATGTACATTTATCGCATTCTAAAATCAGGTCCAATATCCCGTCCATTTCTGCACGGTGTGTTTTCTTACAATTCAGAAGCCATTTGTGTTAATATGATAGATTGCTAAAATACTATTTTTAAAAGCTTGAGTTTTCGCAAACGAGTGATTATTGTCGAGAGTTGGATTTCTCGTTCCTTAATGTGATATTATATAACTTTGAAAAAATGTTCCCGTGCATATGGGTGAGAAAATAAAGTGCCAGGTCATCATTATCATGCTTCACAATTATACACGTCAAAGAGACACCTAGACTATAGCATAGAGGGGGAAATAAGCAACCAGACACCTGCTGCAACGGGCGTAATACACTCCCAGAAAAGTATATACGGGGGCGATGGGGTGCTATAGGCCTATCAAAGACCCTCCTGTCTTATCTTTGTCTTAATTAACATCCAAGAGTAGCTGTCTTACTTTTCACACCAAACTACTTACACATGACCTCAACGCACGTACGGACGAACACACACACACACACACACACACACACACACACACACACACACACACACACACACACACACACACTGATCGGCAGGGATGATATTCGAGAGGCGTGTCACGTGTCCATACAGCCAAGGGATATGCATTAAACGTTCATGATATGGGCAAGTCATGTGTATCACCATTTTCATAACTGCATACCACACATAGCTCTGGACGCCATGACCAACGATATAAAAAAACACGGGGAGCAGCAGGATGTCAGCAGCTCATGTCGTAAAGTGTTGGTGACTTAACACGCGTTTTATTAGATTTTTTTCCGAATTTTACACATTTATGTACTTTATCGTCTTTTCCTTTTCCACTATCTGAGATTTATGAATAGCATATACCACCTTTCGTCAACCATTACTTACGCCCCTCGAAACAAATTTTCTTAGAATAGAAAACTCGTGTATTTTCAAACCGTTGTGCGATACGTGACATAACGACATGTATTGTGTTTGGATAAAGCCGTCAAGGATCATAGAGATTGCCTCGTAAGTTTCCCCACCAGAGTTTGGAGAGTCTACTCCAGAGAGGGCGTTTTATCCATCATGAAAACCGGGGATCGCCAAGGACTTTACGTATAAATAGAGCCTCGTTACCATAATCACATTGAACTAGAATTGCTGCAAACAAATTTTTATATTGGATTATTCTTCCCTTGTGAAACTAACGCGAAACACCTTGACAGAGAAGGAAACAAATCTAACTATAAACACACACAAAAATCAATAAAATAAACAAGTAAATAAATAAAACGTAGTATAAGTAGCTTCTAGCCTGCTGCTGCAACACATTATATAAGCGTATTCCCCGCGCCTCTGGGAAGAATTATGAAACTCCTTCTCCACGAAGTGACTAACCCGTCCGCTGCGATTGGCACGGATTTCGCCTTCACTGGTAGCCTAGTCACATATGCTCCCAGGTCTTTCTGTGCCTCTGTGGTGGGTAGTGGAGTGTTTCCCATGTTTCCCATATTGGTATGCTGGATTTCCCCCCCCAAGATGCATGACCTCACATTTTTCTTCACTAAATTGGAGCAGCCACTTTTTGTTCCACTCCTGTAGCTTGGTGATGTCTTCTTGTAGGAAATCCGCATCCAATGGGCTAATGGTTATTTGACAAAATAAGTATAAAACAATTACGGCAACAAGTCAACGCCAACACCGAAACTGTTAAAGTCTGTTCACTTAAGTCTGACCAAGCTGACAACATAAAGCTAAGCGTGTTCGTAACCACAGTGCAGATTACCAGAAAGTGCTTCGAGAGATAAACACAAACAGAGGTTAAAGAAAACTTGGAAGCCATAGCAGTAGCCAATCAGCACTCAGCTTGCAAACACGCTGAGGTTTATGTTGTCAGCTTGGGTCGGACTTAAGTGAACAGACTATAGTAACAATTGAAAGTCCAGACTAAAATTTGATAAGTTTTTAAATCAGCGGCCACAACATGACATTGTATTAGATAACCTGTCTGAAATCTACGTTGGATAATGCTACTGCAATCTCAAATAGATTTTGGAGGTCAGTGTTATTATTATTATCATTATTATTATTATTATTATTATTATTATTATTATTATTATTATTATTATTATTATTATTATTATTATTATTACTATTACTATTAGTAGTAGTATCAGCTTTAGAATTAATATCGTTTTACATTACAAAGACGAAAAAAATGAAAAAGGCGAGTCACTTCTTTCACAAACACGAGTAAAAAATGGATAAAGTATATTTTCTTATCAATAATCACCACAACTACTTCTATTACCACTATACAATAAGGACAACTAAAACCACTACAAAACATACCATCAAAAGTTTCCCACAACGAACACTTACTACACCAAAAGCAAACAAACAAACAGTCGGAAACAAAAGGAAATAAAGATGAATCCTCGAGGTTACCTGACGACAACCTTGACAACGAAGTGTGTGACGTCAGGGGAACACGACACGCAGCCCTCACGATCGCTTGGCTCACCTGCAGGCACCGGCCCCTCGCACCCAGCCAGCCAGCCCCAAGCCCCCTTCCCCCACTCCCTAAGCCCCATCCCCAAGCCACCTCTCCCTTCCCAGAGCCCTCACACTCGCCTAAGTTGGCCTGGTATTTTTGGAGGAGAAACGTAACGAGAAACACCTGAGACGGGTCAGCTTTCTTTCTTGCACCTTGTTAACTTTGGAGAGAAAACCTTCGGCGGCAGATCTTAAGGCCACGCCGCTAATTGCCTGCGCCTCGGCCTTGCCACACCTGCACACGAGGGCCTCCTTTCGTTTACGCTGATGCATAATCGGATTCTTGCTTTCACGGAATATATTAAAAACTGTATGACCACATTTTTTATTCAACAGACTAAAAACAGATTCAGTGCAAGGCCGCGGGTGAATCAGATTATAAATTCTTATATATTTACGTATGTGTGTGTGTGTGTGTGTGTGTGTGTGTGTGTGTGTGTGTGTGTGTGTGTGTGTGTGTGTGCGTGTGCGTGTGCGTGTGTGTGTGTGTGTGTGTGTGTGTAAGATGGCGTGTCAGCAGTGGCACCGTTTGTCCACTGTATGTTACAGAATAACTCCACGTCCTGCAAGCGGTCCTCCCACACCATGCATCCAAGCTTAGGTGGCTCGCCAGGTGGGCTCTGGGAATCGTCAGGTGACACTCAATGGACTCCAGTTCGTCCTTTCCCCTACCCCCCACCCCAGCACAATCTCCTCCCTCCTTCAAACAGGCGTGTCCTCTCTCAACCCACCCAACCCAACACGCCTCACCCACCCACCCCACCCCATTTGGTCCAACCCGCCCATTCTACTCCATCCTTTCCCCCGCGCCCCGTGCCACCCTCGGCTTTGTCCCTTCGGCGCCTCGAGGATTAAAGTTCAGCCGGCCGTGCGCGCCGTAAAGTTGGTGTGGTTTGTAATTGTGTGCAATTCTGTCTTCCGCCATCCTCCTCCCTTCTTCACTTCCACCCAGCGGGCGTGTCCCTCTGCTTCCCCTCCTGCCTCACGCGCCTCCTCCCCGCCAATGAGCGTGTCGTGAGGTGGTCAACAAATGTCACACTGGAGTCACTTATTAAGAATTATCGTTCAGAAAATAACAAGCAGACGCACATCCAGGAGTCATCACAGCGCCATAAAAGATAGTCGAGATAAAAACAGACATTACAACATTTCCGGACTCCTTGATTAGCCTTAGGGTCTGTAGCCAATCAGAAGGGCGCCGCGCTGCTCCTTCGCCGCTTCCGCCACCGCCTCATGGCAATGAGACTCCCCCTGCACGGTGAACAAATAATTATAATTACCCGGCACACAAGCCTTGTTTCCATCACGAACACGCCGCGCCGCCTGCCTACAACTGTCAAGGGAGACAAAACTAAAACTTGACAGCCGGAAAGTTTTTTCTAGTTAATATGTGCAGGGATTATGTAAATTCCTTTTTTCTATGTCTTCTACTTTACCTGGCTTACACAAAAGAAACTGTTAAAAAAATTATTACATACCTCAATAATTGTGTATTCTTGCGTGACTCGTCAAGGTCATGTCAGTGCAGGAGCAGCTAAGTCTGAGGGAACGCAAGGAGTTCAAGCCACCATCCCTGTACTACCTGGTATGCATGTTCACTAATGTTATTTTTATATTATCCATTTATGAGCAGGTAAGCGCATCAGTATTTAATTTTATTATTATTTTTCCTTCATTGAACTCAGGCTTACGTAAAATAATTATCTAAAAAAATACAAAATGTCATCCTTCCGGTAAAGGCTCTGCACTCCCCAGCCGACTTCACATATTTAATCAGTCTTCCTTTACTTACAGCAATATCAATCACGGTGCAACTTTCCCGGCTTTTCTCGAATATCCACATAAAATTCTTTTATCCTTGTTTCATCCCCGAGTCCTGTACCTGACGCCCTTTTCTCCTCTTTTTTACATAATCCTCCACTTTTTCTTCAGCCCATCTTTCATCTAACGCCGCGTGCATCCCACCTCTCCATCTTCCTCCCCTTTCCTCATCTCCTTCTATCCTCCCGCTCTTCCCTCACCCGATATTCCATTCTCGCCCTCCTCCCTCCTCGCCTTCCTTCTCGCCTTCCTTCGCCAGCCTCACACATTCTTTTTCTTTTCAGCGTGTGTGTTCAAAGTTCCTAAGAAAAACTACCCCAAAAGTTAGCTTGTGCAGGGACTTTTTTTTCATATTCCATGCCTCCCATTCTCTCTCTCTCTCTCTCTCTCTCTCTCTCTCTCTCTCTCTCTCTCTCTCTCTCTCTCTCTCTCTCTCTCTCTCTCTCTCTCTCTCTCTCTCTCTCTCTCGTTCCATTATCCTCCCCTCCCACTACCCTCCCCCCTTCCCTTGTGACCTCCTTACCCCTTCCTTACTCCTACCCCTTTTCCTTCCCTTCCTGTATCCCACCATCATTCTTGCCTAAAATTGTTATTAAGAATTTCATAAAAGCATTGACCCGAAAGGGAATCTAGGTCATTACTTTAAAGCTTATTTCAGCATTCTGACGAGAAAAATGTCTTAAATAAAAAAAATTAACAGGCATTTCTGTAAACTTTCCGCTTTCTTTAAAAAAATGAGACGCGGCTAGTAAAGTCTTCCGTTTCCAAGGACGTGTGAAGATGCAGTGAGGAATACGAGGCGGCCGAGAGCGACGGTCGTGGTGGCAGATTCGTCGTCATATTCAAGCGACTTGATAGCAATTTTTTAAAGGTATCCAATACTTTCAACACCTCAAGACCCACAAAAGATACGGAGGGTAGAATATGTGCAGATTGACACACGACCTTTTATTATGACAGCAGCGGACGACTAATTAAGTATACAGAAGTTGGTTTTCTTTTATTAATGCAGACAGATGTAGGGACGTAAAGCAAACACCATTTCAAACTTCAACAAGAGGACGATATTAGAGTAAAAGTCGTGCTTGCTGATCGGCAGTCTCTTGGTGTATCTCAAATGACTTAGTTGTGAGCGATGTATCTCTTAAAACGGGTAAAAATTAGTGAACGCCTTTAACTTTAACGCCGCACATTTCATAGTCCTTCTTTATATTTCTAGATCCAACCTGCAGAATCTGGCACTCGTTTATATTAAAAGGCATTTCCCATTAAGCCGTACTCCCCTAACTGCCAAAGTAGATCAGGCAACCATCTCTTACATGTCCTGCTCAGCCCTCGCTCACAAAACCATTGCGACCATACTCACCCCACCACACAACACCACACCACATCACATCACATCACAGTACATCATGCCACACTACATCGCACCAAACAACACAACACCCCACCGCACTGCACCAGACCACACCACATCACACTACACTACCTCAGACAACTCCACCATACCATATCACTCCACACATCTCACCACCATACATCAAACCACACCGCACCACATCACATCATACACTATTACTTCCCACCTTATCCCATACCTACCACACCAAACCACACCACATTACCCACACCACGCCACCCACACCACTCGCGCCCGGGCATTCACCATTCACAAACTTTCCCCAGACATGCAGACGACATATTCACGGGAAGGAAGTTTTATATTGGGTGTTCCCGTACGGTACGCTGACCTTGAAGGGAAGAGAAAAAATGTATGCTGTTTACAGGACCCCGCGTGTAAACATTACGTAGGGACACACAAACGTAAAACACGGGGTCCACGGAAAACTGGTTAAAAAGAAAAGTTAAACGTGCCTCTCTCTGCTCTCTCTCACTCACTCTCACTGTCACTCTCACTCTGTCTCTCTCTCTCTCACTCTCACTCTCTCTTTCTCTCTCAAGCTGCTGAGATATGACGGCGCAGAGGTGATATGTAGAGCCAAGGCGGACACGGGTTTCTCAAAATGAAAATAATGTTTCACGAAGGAGGGTTGTGGAAGTGTGTGTGTGTGTGTGTGTGTTGGATGGGGTGAGGGGGTACTGACTGTACCAACGAAAACGGGCGAGATCGAGGAAAAAGAAAAGTGGAAATATAGATAAAAGCTGAAGCAGTGAGAAATAGGTGGGAACTGTCAGTGCGGCTGTCGGTGGTGTTAGCAAGTGTTGGCAATAGCTGCTGAGTGCGAGGATCTAGTATTTAACAAGGAGCGTTTTTCCAGACACTCAATAATTTCGTGTGCCAGTCAGACTACACATAAGTAAGCCTGCATACGAAAAAAAGGGACTGGTCTACCCCTAACTACGACTATGAGACCCTACGAAGTATATCATTTGCAAGCACCCAGGGACCGGCAAAAAACAGCGTCAAAGAAAATTATTTATAAATCCAAAAAAAAAAAGATATATTGTGTGCGCGCATGCGTGCGGGCGGGCGGGCAAAGTCGATGCCCTTGGGAATAATAGTGCTGATAGATAAAGTAAATAAAAACGTAAATGATGGGATTGAAGCTCCTCCAGCCCCATCATTTTGTGCGCTTGCGTGCCTTTTGTGCGGATGAAACTAATGAGCAACTTCAATCTCAATAACTTGATCACCTTGAGGCAACCTGAATCGGTGGTGCACAGCGTGGAAGACGAAAAAGGCCAGTATTTGAACTCTGTATGTAAGACATATTTTATTCACTTACAAAAAAAAAAAAGGATATTTCGAAGGTTTGCCGTCTTGTTTAACTTAATGAATAGTGTTCGTTCAGCCAACTGTCCATTCGTTATATTTTGTGCTCGGCCAAATGCCTTCATTATGCTGACGAAACAACTCCCTCTAGCCACTGCATGCCCTCATCCTGATACAATGTCTGGTAGTGTTGTTCAAAAAATTAATTTGAGAGAGAGAGAGAGAGAGAGAGAGAGAGATTGAGATAAATAATTCTGGCGGAAAAAGGGGATCAAAAGTCTCAGACATCACGGCACGGCTGTACACGAGAGGGTTGCCCACGCACCGGCGGCAGGTCATGTCAGCCCTCGTTGCATGTCATGTGAAAGGCATTCCAGTATAAAAAAGAACAACACGGCAGAGCACAGCGTACGTCCTACATCCTCACACATACAGATCACAACAACGAACAGCACTGCAAACACCTCAACACATACACAGTCCCTCCCCATGAACAATACGACACACCATAACCTCTCCTGTCAGATTCGTTTTCTTAGCAGAGCACACACGTTCTGAACAACGAAATCAATCATAATTCGCCATCCTAAGACCAACACTGAAGACAAGACGATGCTTTGACTATTATAATTACTTAAGACTATTAGTAAATGTATTGCTTAGTTATGTATTTATATATTTGTTTTGTTTTATTAATCTATCATATTTTTAATTTGCTTATGTTTGTTTTCTACTTAACCACTTATTTATTTTTGTCTGGTTTTATCTTTTCGTTATTTTTATCTGCCTAACTATATTTAATATATATATATATATATATATATATATATATATATATATATATATATATATATATATATATATATATATATATATATATATATATATATATATATATATACATATATATATATATATATATATATATATATATATATATATATATATATATATATATATATATATATATATATATATAGATATATATATATAGATAGATAGATAGATAGATAGATAGATAGATAGATAGATAGATAGATATAGATAGATAGATAGATAGATAGATAGATAGATAGATAGATAGATATAGATATAGATAGATAGATAGATAGATAGATAGATAGATAGATATACACCATGCTATACCATACCGCACCATATTCTATCCCACCTATATCTTCCATTTACTCCGTGATTTCAAGAGGAGGTGCCGTTTTAAGGAATCCCACCCGTCTCTAGACAAACAAACACACAAACAAACAGACTGACAGATAAACATTTATCAAACATTTCCCGTTCCCTCTTCGTGAGCTAAAATTGTGGTATCTACCCCCAGAGGTGGATGACGAGTCACACGCGTACCCAAAGACAATACCAGCATTCGCTAACACTTCGGGTAATATGAAAGATATTATAACAGTATTCCTTAACCCTTTACTCGCACAGCGGATAAAACGAGAAGACGAGGAAAAGGAAAACGACGCAAAATGCAACCAAACAGCTGAGCAGACAAACGAGGAGACAAACAACCGGACAAAGACTGACAGAGACAGGCAGACAAACAACTAACAAACCATGTAATCATTCATAGTCATTAGGTATGGTCCGTGCCAGGAATACTCTACACCCCTGTTGTGGACGATGAGTCACGCACATCTGGAAATTAAAACAATACTAGTACCATCCTCTAACGCGCTTAGTGAAGAGGAAGGGAATGCTTGCACTGAATATTCCAGTCGTCTGTGTCTCATGCTAGGCCGGGATGAGGGGATGGAAGGGGAGGTGGCGGGGGAAGGAGAGGAAGGAGGGAGATTGGTGGGGGTGTGAGGAGGAGGAGGGGGATGGATAAGGAGGTGAGTAGGGGGAGGGAGGTATAAGGAGAGGAGGAAAGAAGAGGAGAGACGAGACATCAGTGAGAGGTGCCGCTCCGGGCCGTGAAACCTTGTGGTCCCTCATTTAATGTAATTATCTCGATAATTACCTCCACATTTTACACGCACGGAGGCTGACAGTTGCTGTTAGCGGAGACCATTCATATTGCCCTCTCTCTCTCTCTCTCTCTCTCTCTCTCTCTCTCTCTCTCTCTCTCTCTCTCTCTCTCTCTATCTCTCTCTCTCTCTCTCTCTCTCTCTCTCTCTCTCTCTCTCTCTCTCTCTCTCTCTCTCTCTCTCTCTCTCTCTCACACACACACACACACACACACACACACACACACACACACACACAATTCAGGGAGGGAAAATTGTTAATGGCCAGCCACTATGATCCACAACTTGTTACGGTTTTTTTTCCCACCGCGTGCATCGCTGACACCGTACCATAAAAGATTCAGGGAACGATGACAGTCTGTTTTGAAAAAAAATATATACATAAAAAAAATCAAAAGTGATTATGTGCACAGTTTGTAATGGCGCCTCCTTGTTTTAGTGGACAGTCCGACTAATTGAGGAATTCGGACAAAGGTTTCAACGAGGCCCAGACACCCATCTGCTCACTTTTCTCTGCAGCTTGGAGGATAAATAGGTCTTTAAAAAAAAAAGGAAGATATACTGCAATATCACTGAGGTAATATTCTATCTAGTCTTCTGGAGGAAGGGAGAATGATTTGGGCATCCCCGCTTCAACCAACATCACGTACACCCACAGCTAATTGGCTTTAGTAACAATAAATCTATTCATTATTTAAAACTGCACATCACTATCTACATTCCACACATTTATGCATTTCTTCTATCTATAAATATTTTTTTCTGCTTCATTTCCGCGTTAATATACATCCTACACGTGGCGTTAGTGGGGCAGGGCAGTAAATAATTGCACTGCCTCAATCTTCATGAATTGAGTTCATATACGGCCAAAAACCTACCTACCTACCTACGGCCAAACTACCCTCCTATGGTTCTATCCTTCTCTCTGTACCTTTATCTCCAGTTTCCTTTCTGACCGTTCTATTTCTGCTGTGGTAGACGGTCACTGTTCTTCCCCTAAACCTATTAACAGTGGTTTCCCACAGGGTTCTGTCCTACCTCCCACTTTCTTTCTGTTGTTCATTGATGATCTTCTTTCCAAAACGAGCTGTCCAATCCATTATTACGCCGATGACTCCACTCTATATTACTCAACTTCTTTTAATAGAAGACCCACCATACAGGAACTTAACGATTCAAGGCTGGAGGCAACAGAACGCTTAGCCTCAGACCTTACTATTATTTCCGATTGGGGCAAGAGGACCTGGTGTCCTTCAACGCCTCAAAAACACAGTTTCTCCACCTATCTACTCGACACAATCTTCCAAACAACTATCCACTATTCTTTGACAACACTCAGCTATCACCTTCCTCAACACTAAACATCCTCGGTCTATCCTTAACTCAAAATCTCAACTGGAAACTTTACATCTCATCTCTTTCTAAATCAGCTTCCTCGAGGCTGGGCGTTCTGTACCGTCTCCGCCAGTTCTTCTCCCCCGCACAGTTGCTATCCATTTACAGGAGCCTTGTCCGCCCTCGTATGGAGTACGCATCTCATGTGTGGGGGGAACTCTACTCACACAGCTCTCCTTGACAGAGTGGAGTCAAAGGCTCTTCGTCTCATCAGCTCTCCTCCTCATACTGATAGTCTTTTACCTCTCAAATTCCGCCGCCATGTTGCCTCTCTTTCTATCTTCTATCGATATTTTCATGCTGACTGCTCTTCTGAACTTGCTAACTGCATGCCTCCCCTCCTCCCGCGGCCCCGCTGCACACGACTTTCTACTCATGCTCATCCCTATACTGTCCAAGCCCCTTATGAAAGAGTCAACCAGCATCTTCACTCCTTCATCCCTCACGCTGGTAAACTCTGGAACAATCTTCCTTCATCTGTATTTCCTCCTGCCTACGACTTGAACTCTTTCAAGAGGAGGGTGTCAGGACACCTCTCCTCCCGAAATTGACCTCTCGTTTTGGACACTCCTTTGACCTCTGTTCAGGAGCAGTGAGTAGCGGGCTTTTTTTATTTTTTTTTATTTACGCCCTTGAACTGTCTCCTTAGCTGTAAAAAAAAAAGAAAAAAAAAGAAAAAAAAGATTGACGTTATCTATTCACACTGAGGAGCAGGGTGAAAGCATGGGTCCTGGCGGGGCGTAGCGGGCCACGCTTAGCCTGTTGACTTTCCCCCATCCTCCCTAACCACTCACTCTCAGAGCTTTAAAAGTTAAAATTGGGGCAAACATTATTGGTGCGCGTTGCATAGGCGCTCACATCCGTCACTTTAGTCCTTTAACATATGGTGAATAAGAGACACAGGGCCAGTTACAACAACGGGCTTGGAAAAAGGTCAGAGAAGGGGGATTGACCATCTCGAACTACCGCCTTGGGGACTCGAACTTCTCCCCTGACCGTCAACTTTACCTCTACCCTCCCGTAGTTACCACAGTCAAACCGTCCAACTCTATCCCACCTCATTTTCTTCATGCATTTGTTTGATAGATGTGTAATTGCATCTTAACGGTTGTCAAAACTCAACCAAACAATAAATTATTAGTAGTAGTGGTACACTATTTTGTATATTTAACTTTTCTTACACAAATACACACAAATAAATGATGTATGATGGTAATATGAATGATTGAGAGAGAGAGAGAGAGAGAGAGAGAGAGAGAGAGAGAGAGAGAGAGAGAGAGAGAGAGAGAGAGAGAGAGAGAGAGAGAGAGAGAGAGAGAGAGAGAGAGAAAGTGTATGTGTGGTCATGAGAAACATACGGAAAATGGGAGGCAAGGAGACGCGAGGATCCTGCGACACAGCTCCATTTTCATACAACACGAGTAACAAGCACACACACACACACACACACACACACACACACACACACACACACACACACACACACACACCGAGACGCGGCGTTCCTTAAAGGTAAGCTGACAGTCCTGCCGAAGATCTTAAACCCGGAGTAGGGAAAAGTTGTGTCCTAGCTTGAGCTCTGACGCCACGACGCCCCGCTATGCCTTATAGCTTAGACGAGGCCCTTAACTATCTCCCCGCCATCTCTTGTGTGGTAAATGTCGATCCTCCTCAGTTTAATATCGCTCGTCAGTGCTCTTTATCGTTTGACATTTTTCTCTGTTCGTTTCGCTATATTTTTTGTCAAGCTAATTTAACTCGTCAGTGTTCATTATCATTAATAGACACTTCCTGTTAAGTTTGTCGATACGTTTTCTTTTTTTCTTTTTGTCGAGTATTTCTTATTTCGTTTTCCCTCACTCTATCATTCCTGTTTCGTATTCGTTATCATTTATACATTTTTGTCTTACCTTTTCCCTTATATTTCACAAGTCCGCACTTGATCATTTAGCTATTCCCGGGCTTTTCTCATATTCGTTCATCTCGATATTTCTCTTTCCTATTTTTAATTTTCAAAGGTTTCAGTTTTTCTCTAACTTTTAATAACTTTTTTCACCTGACAATATTGCAACTTTTTTTTTTTTTTTACTCGCACAACGTACACTTTTTTTCTTTTCTACACTGGCTTTCCCACAGTGTATAGATTTTAAAAGAAAACTATTTTTAATATACGAAAATGTGATCACCGTTGGCCAGCGTTTCATGACGGAGACTACTAATTGCCAATTTATTGTTCGTTTAAAAATCTAATTATTAATTAGACATCCGAGCCTCCATGCATCCCAGCGACATTATAATTCTGTCATTTCAAGAACAATTTCCTTTTTATTCAACTTCCGGAGAATTTTAACTTTTCCTCATATTCTTGATGATGACATGTGGCTCACTCTTCCATGGCAAACTTATTTCAGTATTAAAACTTTCATTAAAAACATTATTTACTTTTAGTTAGAGGCAAAATTGACCAATGAATAATCCATTTCCCGGGTGCGTGGGGTAAATGTCAACCGAGTTTTACCGTTATTAGTTGGTCTGCTCACCGTGAGGCGCGACGGTCTGCTGGGTTAGGTTGTCAAGCCTTGGTAGTAGTCCATGTGCCAGACCTCAAAATCTGGGGTATTGGTACCAAAGCGGTGAACAGATTTCACTATGATTTTTGGTTAGCATGGTATCTGAGGCGTCCAAAAATCGTTGATGATCTTTTGGGTCACTTTGCCTGCTAATTATCATTTTGGCGTCCATCTTTAAAGATTTTACCGAAACGACTAGGTTCAGAAAAACGCCCATAACCTTTCCCTATGTTAACCTATGAAACTGAAAATAGGCTCAAAATGTTCCTCTTTAAAATCTGCATCTTTTGGTATGTAGTTTGTTAGGTTCCACATGCTTGTATTATAGATAAATGCAAACCAATCGTGCTATGTTTTGACTAATCTTTGTATTTTATCCTTAGAGGAGTGTATAAGCCATCAAAAACAATTCTTGGTTGGTTTAATTTACTATTACGAAGCACTTTTATAATACTCATTAATGAAAGGGACATGAAAGGGGGAACCTCGCTTCCTTTTGGATGATGTATGTCGACATGGTAGAGACACTACTGGGCCTAATAAGAACAGATCGAGAGGGAGACTGGAACTTGCACTTAGCAAGCATAAGGGAAATCATTCCTTGGTGTTAGGCTATGGAGAAAACGAACTACGCCCGCTACCTCCCAGTCTACTTTGCAGAAATCTTTCAACTCGAAGAGAGGTGCCCAGAGCTCCATTCGCATTTCCTCATAGGTGGATTTTCAGTTCAGATTGGATCATCAAACCTCTTTGGCATGATTGAAGTAGACTAAGCATTGAAGGAAACTGTTAACAAGGACACTCAAACGCCAGGAGAGACCAAAGGCTTCAGCCCACGAAGAAGTGTACTGACGCGGCACTACGTGACGGCTGAACACAGAGCTGAAGCCATGAGACAGCTTAGAGACTGGGTATCTGCATGCGGTCAACATGGGCTTGGTCACGCTGACCTTCAGACATCACGAATCAAGAGGGACGAAAGTGACGTGATGTCCATTGTGGACATGCGTGAAAACAACTGGACAAACCCCTCTTCCAGATTTAGTGTCTGTCTACCGGTGTTGCGGCAACACCAGCAATTAGCAAGGATCTCCAAAGTGCTCGCGACAAGGGTGAAGAGGCTTTCAAGACGTATATGGAAAAGCTAGAGGCAGGGTCTGGATTCCATCATCCTATCAAGAAACTGAATTTACAAACGTTTAGTTCTTTGCAGAAAAGTACTGTTGTCAAAGCTGGTGCAGACAATCGTGTGTTTGGACAAATGCTCTCGATTGCTCAAAACAGGAAGTTGGATATGAAAGACGCACTTGAGTATCCTCTAGGACCAAAACCATGGGCATTAGCAAATGCAGATGGAACGCTGAAAGAAACAGGGAAGTCGGCATTAAGGAAGCGTCTCGAGAAAGACGTGGCAAACGTTGAATTACCACCTGGTTCAAGGGCAACAATAGTCGATGCTATGGCAATTGTGCAAACGGTTCTTGGCGGGAATCTAACCTTTGAGGAACTGTCTGATACAATTCCGAACAAAGTGCTGAATGATGGTCGAGGAAGTGATCGCACTGACGTGGTGTTTGACATATACAGACAGCAATCGATTAAGACTGCCGAGTGGACCAAACGTGACTCACAACACGGCATAATGCTCAGTCAGATAAAGCCAGGACATCGAATCAAGAACTGGAAGGGAATCTCGGCTAGCACAGAAAGCAAAGCTAAGCTCAACGTGTTCCTGGTAGAAAACTGGAAAGAAGAGCACAAGAGGGAGAAACTTGGTAATGTCATCCTGATGGTAACTGAGGGGGAACGCTGTTTCAGGTTATCAAAAGACGATGTCACTAAGATTGTTGAGTTGAGATCAACGCAAGAGGAAGCTGACAGTAGGATGATGATCCATGCGAGACATGCAGCCACCAGTTACCAGAAGGTTGTGGTGATCCCTGAAGACACAGATGTCCTTGTCATCCTTCTCTTCCTCCATTCACAGATTCCAACCAAGGTGTTACTGAGAAGAGGGATAAAGAATGCAGTGAGACTGATATCCATACAAAGACTGGGGGCCATACGCACTACTACCTTGATTGGTGTTCATGCCTAAACTGGTTGTGACTCGGTCAGCTCCTTTGCTGGACAAGGCAAGATCAAAGTCCTTGATCTGATCAACAAGAGCAGTGAATACCCGGAACTGTTCACAGCATTTGGTCAAGAATATCAAGCACAGAAAATGTTTTTCAAACCATTCAAGCATTCACTTGCAGCATGTATTGTTCCAACACAAACATCAAACTCATGAACAAACTCAGGTTTGAAATGTTCCGTGCTAAAAATGGCGACATATCGTCTGGACAGCTCCCACCATGCAGCGATGCACTGAGGCAACATACCAATCGTACTAATTACCAAGCAGCCATTTGGCGAAGGAGTCTCGAGTGTTCACCTCAAATTCCAAGTCCTACTGATGGTCATGGGTGGAGTGCCAAAGAAGGACAGTTGCTAGAAATATGTTGGCCCACGGGAGCACCAGTCTCAGAAGTTGTCCTAGGACTAATGTCCTGCAAATGCTCAAGGCATTGTGAAAAAAACTGTCCATGTGTGACGAACGGATTACGCTGCTCCCCAGCGCGTAAGTTGCAAGACTGCACAATTATGAAAGATGATGAAGATGGGCCGAACGACACGAACGACAGTGATGGAGAGAGTGACGAGGACTATTGAATATAATCCCTAGTTTGGGAAACTATGTCTTGTGGGAAGACTATATTTCAGTCTTTCGAAGAGTTTGACTCAGGACCCAGACTGGCATCTGCAACAGCATGTGATTTTGTTGGTTCATATGTTCAGCCATTTCACGACAGATTCTGGTCATACATATATTTGAACAAGGAACATTGCAGAACATACTTAATTTAGCCTTCTTAAATACAAGTCTAAGCTTGTAGGCATTTTGAATAGACCTGGAAAGATTTACAGTAGGCGAAATTTGTGGGCTCGGCTTCGCTGGCAGTGAAGGCTGCTTCGGATTGGCCTAATACATAACATTCACAGTATCTGGGACAGTGGGCTGTGATGTGGATGTAGTATGTAAGGAGAGGCAATGGAATGGGTGTATTCATTATGAAAATAAAGTATTCAAATGAGAATCATATCAGAACTGTGGACGGTCTGTAACAAAGTCAAATGAAAATAGAAAAAAATGCAAAAGGGCTTTTTGTAAAACGTGATTTTATAACTATATAAAGGCTAAAATAATAAAAAAGAGCCTTGTTTTTATGATTTATGGACAGTTTTCAAGTACTGAATACAAACTTTAGCCAAAATAAAGCAACAACATGAAGAAATAGGAAGACTGGGCTAATCACACTGACGTGTTATTCTTGATGTAAATAAAACCCACACTTGTACCCCTCCCCTCCTTGTACTGCCCCTCTCATATTTACCCGTTCCGTTTTGTATATAAGGAGAATTGTTAATCCCTATACCTACTTCTACTCTTCCTTCACACCACTGAAGATCGTAGCAGTGTCCACCGAAACTGTTTGGTAAAAATATACCTCTATTGTCTGCCAGTGTGGGTTTTATTTACATGAAGAAACAGAAAGCTTTAAAAACAAATCTTAAAAAAACGTGTAAAAAATGCGTGTTTTTCTTATGTCAGTTATTATGTTATAATAAAAACTGATAAAACCTGGCATATTGGACACCAGAAGATGTAGAATTTTAAGCGGAACAATTTAAGCTCATTTGCAGCATTGTGGGTCAATTTGGGAGGAGGTTATGGGTGTTTTTATGAAGTTAGCCGTTTCGGCAATATAACGGCAGCCATTTTTAAAGATGGCCGCCAAAGTGCCACTTACCAACATGACTCGAAAGTCCATCAGCTGTTTTTGGACACTTCAGATACCATGCTAGCCAAAAATCATAAAGGGATCAGTTCACCAATTTGGTATCGACATTCGGTCTGGCACATGGACTAGAAGAGCCAGAGCAAGGTGGTTCGAACCCCAGTGCCTGCACGTGATGTCAGGAGGGGGCACTATCTCAAAACAATGGCCCTAATTGATCACGGGTAAAAGCTGTCAAGAGAAAAAAAAGACAATATTTAATCTACTCGCCTTCCGTGTGTGTTCAAAAGTAATTAATATTTAATGATAGAATCACTTCACAAAATGTCATTTTTAATTTTTCCTCAGTCACCCCTATAATAAAATAATAGTGTGTGTGTGTGTGTGTGTGTGTGTGTGTGTGTGTGTGTGTGTGTGTGTGTGTGTGTGTGTGCGCACGCTTGAAGGAGAATTTAAGTTATGTCACCACGCTTTCGGTTCCCACTTCAAGGCAAAAAAATAGGTTTAACGCAAATGGCACTCTTTGTGGCCTGTGAATACTGGAAGTCACTTGAAATCTATTTAATATATCAGCAGAATGCAAATCCTTAAATGAAGCCAAAATAAACTATGTGCACAACCAAAGAGCACAAGATGCAAGAATGCAAGATGGCGCCACTATAAACACTCGCCTGCGCCAGAACGGGCTGGGCCGACCATCAGGCCCCACCTGGAAGAAGCCTTGGGCCGACCATCAGGCCCCACCGGGAAGATGCCTACCGGCGCAATAGGCAACAACGTAAAAAAAAAATAAATAAATAAATAAATATATGTATATATATATATATATATATATATATATATATATATATATATATATATATATATATATATATATATATATATGTATTAGGATTCCGGCATTATATTTATCCCATTATTTATTCTTTTTACTATTGAACAAACTTTTAACGTATCTATTAGTGCACAAACCAGGATTTATATTTTATAATGAATGTACCACCTTGTCGTCTCCCTTCTAAAGGTTATATAAGCAAAGGATAACCGGCAAGGAAGCTTCGGTATCTAAGTCACCAAATATGAAGCGTGGAGGAGCAAGGGCAGAGCGATGCAAGCAATACAAGCTTTATTATTTGATAGAGCAGGAAATAGGTCAGGCCGGAGTGTAGCAGCGTGACGGGCGTGGATCAGCCGTCAGTGTATCGTCTGGCTCAAAGGTCAAAGGGTGTAAGCCGGACGAACTTGATTACAAAGGCGGAGGAGAGACATAAGCGGATTCCCGAGTCAAGCGAGAGGGTGCGAGGGGCGGAGGCTGAACACATGAAGGAGGGAAGAATTACTGCCTGCATGAGCGGCCAACCCTGCACGGTAACGATTATATAACCACGCAAACTGACTCTTGGTTCTCTGGAAAGGTTTTCGTGGTAGTGTAAGAATGTGCCAGATATCGCCAATAAGTCAATCTCAGGTATCTCTATCAGTTATTCTTAATTTTGTTATGACAGAACTCTGCATTTAGTACCCTCTTTTGTCATGCAAAATCTGAATATTAACCTGACAAATTGTATTATTACTTAAAATTATTCTTAACCCTTCCCTTCTCGTACGTAAAGGGAAGCAGGAAATTTTTCTTTCTTTACTCTGCCCTCCTTTGAAGTAAGAAGTTATTGGGTTTTTCCCCTACGCCATTAATCACGCCGGCATTGTTTGGGTTTAATGAACTTTTCTTCAACGATCAACCTCCACACTCGCGGCTCCAGCCAGGGAGGTCACGGAGAGCACGGCACCGACCAAAGAACAATAACGAGTTAGACAATACTAAACAAAACATGGATACCGATCAGCTACTGTATTGGAATCCGCCGGCAGATAAAAGGTTTATAGTACAAATAAACAACAATACTATATTCGTACCACATTTTCAGCATACCTTATATAACACCATTTCGCACACAGGGAGGGGGAGAGACGGTAAAATGGAAAAGAAACGTTTATGAAATTCTGAGCCACAAAAAAAGATGAGAAAAGAGGTCATTAACTTGGATGTTAATGAAGGCAAAAATTAATATGAAACATAAAATACAAACCGTAATGAGAAAAGAATTGTGAAAAATATTAAAAGAGAATAGAATGAAAAATAAACAAAAAATAATTGAAAACATGCATATTAATTCATATATTAATTCAATGAAAATGCAGGGGAGAGAGAGAGAGAGAGAGAGAGAGAGAGAGAGAGAGAGAGAGAGAGAGAGAGAGAGAGAGAGAGACGGGAAGGGGGAAACCGCAACAAGATGAGGATAAAAACGAACAAAAAATACCAAAAAACGGGGATTAGGCAGTCAGACATTTTCCGCAACGGGCATAAGCCACTCCCAGTAAGGTATATATAGGGGACGGATGGGTCCTGCAAGGGTATCAGTGGTATAACCGTGCCCTCACTTTGTGTCCTCTTTGTATCAATTAACACCGTAGAGTACACTAAACGACATGCACATGACACACCTCATATCCTAAGAAATTTTTCAAAATAACTTAATTATGGTGAGAAATAAAATAAAAATCGGAGTTTCGATTTCAGGAGGGGACCAGAAATGCCCCGTGGTCAGACCCCGTATCTTGTGACGACCCAAAGAGGTGTCCGGTAGCTCATCTGAACGTGTCTTCGTTAACGTCTGCAACATTTATGGGATTTGCTCTAATCTCCATCCTTTGGAACATCATCTCTCTTTTAATCCTCAGCTTTTTTTCATATTTGCATCGCCTGTATTTCTTTCCGCCTACGACTTGAGCGCTTACATGAGATTCAAGACACCTTATTGACCAAATCTGACACTCAGTTTTATTACTCTAACATTTTTTCTTTGCGGAAGCAACGCTTAGCGGGCCTTTGGTGTTCTTGAGATGCCTTCTTCACTGCAAACAAAAACCACAACCAGAGAGACAAACAGAAAAACCGATGGTGACATTAAAAGACGAACAGACTCAGAAAAATCAATAAGTCAGACACAGGAACCGATTCGAAGAAACACACACAAATAAAGAGAAGACGGAAACCCAGACATGAAAGAAGGACACTCACAGAAACCAAAACAACGGATCTACGTGCAGGCGTTAAAAGGAAGGAAGGAAGGAAGACGGATGAGGGGAACTAGACCGGAGACACTGGGCAGAGGGAGGGAAGAAAGAGATGGAAGAAGAGCAGGGTAGCAGTGCGGCAGCAGGCAGGAGAGATATCACAAAACCACGTCAGACAAAACTTTGTTCCCCTAACGAGCCTTCACCTCAGGCGCCCCACCCCCTCCCTCCCCTCCTTCAGGGCCGCCGCCAGCTATGCTCCTGTTCCCCATTATCCCTCACCTTGTCCCAGTTCCCCTCACCTTCCCCTCACTTCGTCACCCTCGTCAATTTTTTTTTTCAAGAATATTATGAATTTTCATTTAAATATTCATTACGTGTTTCCATTAGTCACTTTACAATAAGATAGACAACAGGGTCATTTTGATTGAACTATCTAGTCTTTGTATAAGTATTACTGAAAGCGAAAACTTTGTGCGTATTTTCTTATATCATGAAACTGCATTTTCCAGTTTTAATTTTTTTATTTTTTTATAATGAGAGTTTCGTTGTTGTTGATATTGCTGTTACTCCAACTGTTCGCTTATATATTATTTCTTCGTTTCCTTTTCCTTCTTTATTGATTTTCATTAGCTTTCATTTACAGGCTTATCTACCATATTAGGATGCCGTCTTTAAAGTGAAACTAATGATCTTGATGAAGACTTGTAAGGTATAGATTCTCTCTCTCTCTCTCTCTCTCTCTCTCTCTCTCTCTCTCTCTCTCTCTCTCTCTCTCTCTCTCTCTCTCTCTCTCTCTCTCTCTCTCTCTCTCTCTCTCTCTCTCTCTCATACCTATATCATGATATACACACACACACACACACACACACACACACACACACACACACACACACCATACAAAGCCACCTGTTGTTCTTCATTAAAACACGGAGGAAGGGCCCGGCGGCTTCTCTCTGCGTCCATGAATATATTACGTCATGCGGGAGGAGGAAAGAAGGAATGACGCCACCTTGAGAAAGCATTTTGACGCATCATATTTACGCACCCTCAAAACACGCCGGGCTAACCACTCACCCACCTCCCCACTCACCCACCTACCTATGCACCCACTTACCCAACCACCTATCCTGACGTCCCTACCCAGCACCTCCTTACCCCAAAGAAAGGCACGTGTTGGAGTGGGTGTCTGTATCTGTATCAAGGCGGGAGTGAGGAGAGGAAAGGTGGGAATCTGATGCCTCTCTAAGTTTCTTAACTCTTCACGGGAAGATGAAAACTTGCCTGCCATGGTACGATTACGAGAGAGGATCAAAGAGGATAAGGTATAAGGGAAAAAGTGTGTGTGGAGTGAGGAGATGAGTGTGAGTGTGTGCGTGTGCGTGTGAGTGGGGTGAGGGGGTAGCACGAGGAATGGTATGCCCGTGTAGGTGTGGGCTCTGTGTGTTAGGGGAATTTACGAGTGCCCGAGTTGAACACCGAGGAGAGACAGAGAGAGATGACCTTTTTTAATGAACATCGTAACTCAGAGCCCAGAAAAAGGAGCGGTAAAACACGTGATGGAGAGCCGTTCAGTAGCGAGGAGAGGGGATGATTTACCCGCGTTACTTAATATTACCTGTGACAGGCGGTCCATTTAATCGTGAAGGCAATCAACACAATAGATTATCTTTTTAGGGAGAGAGTGAGATATAGCTTTTGCATTTATATATATATATATATATATATATATATATATATATATATATATATATATATATATATATATATATATATATATATATATATATATATATATATATATATATATATATATATATATATATATATATATATATATATATATATCTATATATATATATATATATATATATATATATATATATATACATGTATATATATATATATATATATATATATATATATATATATATATATATATATATATATATATATATATATATATACATGTATATATATATATATATATATATATATATATATATATATATATATATATATATATATATATAACTGTTATACATATTCAACTCCGGGTCCTCTCAATATATCTGAACATTGATAGAATTAAAACTTGATAGTGATAGTGATGATGATGATAATGATGATGATGATGGTGATGATGATGATGGCGATGATGATGATAATGAGTTGGGAGAGACAGACAGACGGAGAAACAGACAGACACAGACAAACATACATACATACATACAGACAGACAGACAGACAGATAGACGGACAGACAGACAGACAGACGAACGAATGGACAAACTAACAGATAAACAGGTAAATCATGACCTTATACAACAATAGAACTAATTTACTAAAGCATTCTTGATAGTGTCTCAACAAAGACTTTAAAAAGTAAACTAAAACTCCGTGGGATAGCAAGTAAAGTTTTGAGGTGGACCAAGGTGCGTCTTTGTAACCAGATGCAGAAAGTTCAAGTAAACGCGGATAAATCAGACTGGGCGTGCGTAACATGAGAGGCTATTACAGAGAAGTTTTTAGATAGGTTCAGAGAATTAATAAGTCCGATTTAGATAAGATACAAACGTCAAAAACAAATGTGAGACCCCTCCGCAATGGGTATAAATTGGAGAAATTCAGCTTCAGCAATTAAATATGCAACAATTGGTTCAGGAATAAGGTGGCGGGCAGACAAACTTAACAGATATGGAGTTGATAAAAACACGATTGAAAATTTTAAATGGAGGTTAGACACATATATAGATAGGAAGAAAAGTTGGTAAATAATCCACTCCCAAGATTTGCCACGTGTACGCCATTTGACCTCTTGTAGTCTCCTCATATCCTTGTCCTTGTGTAAATGACAGACATAAAGGGCCAGATGGAATACTGACAGACAACAACAACAATTTTTTTTTTCAACCCCAGTAATTAAATCAACGAGTGACCGAAAACGCGGAGAGACTTTACAAATATCTCTGAATCTAAGGAAAAATAATATATAAATACAAATATGAACTTAGATAATATGAATAACCTCTCGGAACCTCTCCTCTCTTCACTTTAAAGGGTAAGTGCTCTTAAGAGTTTTCCTGCATGTTTTTGTTTTGCCGCGTGCTTTCTCCTTTGTTGTAGAATAAAAAGAAATGGGAAAAATACATATAAACGTACACATAGATAATTAAAGGAAACGTTGGAGTTCTAAAATCCATGAAAACGGGCAGCGAAAAGGAAGGAGTAATGAGTAAATGTGAAAGTTGTGTCGCACGCCGGGGTGGTGCGAGAGGTGCCGGCAAGCATTGAACTCACGCCTTTTTGAATGGGAAGGGCGAGGGATGGAGAACCTGGGGCCGACGACGACGGGGCTGAATTTTCCCTTGAGAGTACGGGAAGCTGGACAACGACGAAAATATTATTACGCTCCTCACTAATACGAGGCGGGTGTGACGAGGGTATCAAATGTGAGGTGGAGTGAAAAGATTAAAGAGTGCACGAGAGAAGCAGGAGAGGGGATGTTAATGCTTTAGAGAAAGTGACTGGACAGAGAGAGTTGTAGTGTCATGCTGTGGTCACCTCCCCTCAGAAAGATAAGAGGATATCAGTGTTATAAATGGATGAATCGATACACGTTCCTTAACAAAAGGGAACCTAAAATAAACACAAGGAAATCCAAGACTGAAGTGCTGACTAGCAGCTGAGTAGCTGAGTGACTGACTTCAAAATGCATTCTTGGCACCATTTACCTTCAGAACAGCTAAGTAATAGTTTTGTTTTGTTTTCTCGTAAATTTACACAAAATTACTGATACCTACCAGTAAATTTCAAGCTTGATGATCGCCCAGCACCTCTGAGGTTTTCTTTTCAGGAGGCTGCTGCACACCCACTCCTCGCCATGAATGTGGAGGCCAGTCATCTTCCTGAAGATGCTACTACAACCAAGGCCCATGTGCAAAACTAATGATGAAAGAAACATCTACAAGATCAATGCTTTAAATATTAGTGTTCCTGAAAGCCAAGCCCAGGTTAGGATCCTGGCAGTGTCTGTCACCTATACAAATAAATGACGGTAGTGTGTGGACCAAAGTCATTGTGGAGCATTGTTGGCAATACCACTAACCTTACTTTCGTTGATGACGCAGTAAGCTGCAGGAGTCGTTAAAGGTTCTAGTGATGGCTCTCGATGCACTGCACGAGGAGGATAAGACACTGATATCTAGGAAAATTTCACATGCTTTGGCAGCGTTGTGCCTCGGACTCGTCAAAAAGTCTTACGGGTTTGGCCCATGTAGTTATGAACTCGCTCAGCATGAGTATAAAGCATTTTCAATACCTGTGCTAAGGGATTCGGATCTTCAAGTCGCTTGTGCTCCCTGTCTTCCTCTGTGGCTGTGACACATGGACACTAAATAGCGGCAGGGAGTGCGGAGGCAGTGGCTGAGTGATCGGCGTGCAGGCGCGGTGTCCTGTAGGATCAGGGCTTAAGGCCCGCCCGCCATTACAAGCTGGCAATATTCGGTGATCGCAGTGACCTAAGACTACCCACATGCTATCCTGATGACCGCCCAACAACCCGGACTCGTGTGAAACTGTCAAGAGGATAAAATTGAGCTCCGAGGTACAACATGATCCAAGCAAAAATTATTTCATTATAAAACACTAGCCTTGCCGCTAACAGGCTGGGGCCAATCAACAGGCCTCATCAAGAAACTCTACCGACACGTTTGAAGAAAAGTGTCATCATGAGATGTCGCTGAAATGACTGTGTTAAATCGGCGATTATTCAGTGAGACTGAACACCAATTCCGACCATACGGACACGTGTCACGCTAGCCAGAAGTCGAGCCTGCTCGTTGGGTTGTTTCTGTAAAAGTCCCGAGTGGAGGAAGACACACAGAGTTCGTGACATGAATAAGCCGATGGATCCTGCCATAACGTACTACTAAAGATGGGAAGAGGACCCTGCATTGAGACTTGCCCGGAGGAACCCCTGGAATATGCGTCGTAGGGTGGACGAGGCGACGCGACTTTCCATTTCCCCCACCGTCGTATGCCCTACTGACTGACTGATTTACCATGACACCACGTGGTGGTGCTGCTGCTGAGGTCCCACGGTGCTGTCCCTCGGCAAGGCACCCAAGGCACTTACCTGTGAACAACACAAAGAGTATAGTCAGTAATTTGTGATGTGACTCAGCACAAACGAAAAATATGATATTAACAAGACATAAAGGGATGGAATATCTTTAAAAGGGAAAAAAGGCTGAGAGACTATGCTTTCAAGAGCAGCAGCCTCTACCTTTCGAGGGAAATGTGTTTTTGTTATATGTGTTAGTTTCAGAGTGCTAATTTCTTACCATATCTAAGAATGGAATATCATACACATTAATATTTCTCCAAAACCTTTTCAGTAAAGAAAATCTAGGCGCATACAAGTTGCTGAATATAGAATAAGAACAGCGAGCTTGAAAAATTGCACAAGTGCAAGGATAAAACGTAATAGCTAATGTGTGATCTGAATTACCAAGAGTCCATGATTAAAAGGTCTAACGCATTAAATATAAAAGCCTGAACATAATAAATATGTCGTTTTCCCACGCCACGTGCAGTACAAGAGCTCAGGAAAAATTAATGCCGCCTCCAGTACACGCACATAAAATATTTTACAGAACCCCTCCTGTCTTTTAATATTACATTACATGTAAAGCCGCTCCTCACCAGACGCTAAAAGTAAAAAAAAGGTTCACGCTAGAGGAGAAAGAAAAGCAAACGTATTGAGAAAAAAAAGGAGCAATAACAAGGGCAAGAACAAGAAGAGCAAGAACATAACCAAGAACGAAAAAAGGAACAAAAACAAGAACGAGAACAAGAACGAGAACGACAACGAGAACAAGAGCGAGAAGAGCTAGAACACGAACAAAAACAAGAAACAAGATCATGAACAGGAATAAGAACAAGTAGAAAATAGA
The DNA here is from genome assembly GCF_024679095.1 of Eriocheir sinensis. Classification (NCBI taxonomy): domain Eukaryota; kingdom Metazoa; phylum Arthropoda; class Malacostraca; order Decapoda; family Varunidae; genus Eriocheir; species Eriocheir sinensis. Next base: position 10,519,143 of record NC_066516.1, read on the forward strand.
AGTAGAAAGAAAAAAAAGCTCAAAAACAAATAACCGAAAAACCACCAAAGACAAAAAAACAATTACAAGACAAAACAAAAGAAACAAAAAACACAGAAAAAATCCAGGAACAAAACAACAAGAAACAAAGAACACACACAAACAACCCCAAGGACAAACACTCCGCAAGGACACCAAGGAACCCAAAGAACACGAGAACGAGGTTAGAAGGACACGTGGGAGAGTACACGAACAAGTAGGGGAGTGGGCGAGAGAGAGAGAGAGAGAGAGAGAGAGAGAGAGAGAGAGAGAGAGAGAGAGAGAGAGAGAGAGAGAGAGAGAGAGAGAGAGGAGAGAGAGAGAGAGAGAGAGAGAGAGAGAGAGAGAGAGAGAGAGAGAGAGAGAGAGAGAGAGAGAGAGAGAGAGAGAGAGAGAGAGAGAGAGAGAGAGAGAGAGAGAGAGAGAGAGAGAGAGAGAGAGAGAGAGAGAGAGAGAGAGAGAGAGAGAGAGAGAGAGAGAGAGAGAGAGAGAGAGAGAGAGAGAGAGAGAGAGAGAGAGACAGATGGCGTATAGCCTACACGTGCACGCCAGTTAACACTTAAAATGTGTCAGGACTAGCATGGAAATATGAGGCCGCGACAGCCGGGCAGCGTCAGCCATGGGCCAGCCAGCCTTCCTGCCCTGTCCACCTCGTCGGGCGCTCGAACGGCTGTCAATATGATGGATGTGAAATGTGAAATTCGTTGTCACGTGTTTTCCGGTGACCAAACTCCAGTATTATTGTTATTACTAATGGTGTTGCTGTTGTTTTTATTCAACAATAAAATCATCCTTTTTAGAAGCAGCGCTGAAAGTTTTACCAGAAATTTCAAAGTTTAATGTTTCATAGTATTATAACAATATCGTAACAACATCGACAATAATACCAAAAGACATCGTATATAATGACGTTATTAGCTAGCATTATCACTATCATTTATTATCATTAACATTATTACCATTATTGTTATAAGGTATACGTAATATTACCCTCATCACTTACAGTAATTAACCTTTATTTTTCCTGAGCGTGCTTGGTCTCGTGACACACACATTCAGGGTCTCGTTAAGCAAGGCAGTGCACAGAAACATCAGGCTGGGGGAACCTCCGTTTTAGAAGGAAGGATAATTGAGCAACATGCACTTGAGGGAGGTTTTATTTATAATTAAAATGTGTGTTATGACTTAATTGCGTGCAGGTTGAGAGAAAACGAGACTAAAACGATTACAGGTGGAAAAGAGTGAAGAGGAAGAGTGAGTGTGTGCGTGGGCGTGTGTGTGTGTGTGTGTGTGTGTGTGTGTGTGTGTGTGTGTGTGTGTGTGTGTGTGTGTGTGTGTGTGTGTGTGTGTGTGTGTGTGTGTGTGTGTGTGTGTGTGTGTGTGTGTGTGTGTGTGTGTGTGTGTGTGTGTGTGTGTGTGTGTGTGTGTGTGTGTGTGTGTGTGTGTGTGTGTGCAAAAGGCGAGAAAAACGATAAGAGGTTATTAAACTCTTAAGAGGCAGTTTAACGACTGCCACATTGGTCTTAAGATATAATAAAGTGTAAACTTTATCAAATTATTTTCTCTTGTTCTTTTTTTTATTATTAGTTTGTCTGTGTTAAGACGTAGGATAATATGACACCAAGTAGAATTAAAGTTTAGAGAGACAAGAACAGAGCCACAGCGGCCCACAATCCCACCGCTGGTCACTCTTAATTAGGCACATAAGGGCGGGCCAGCACCAGACGAAAGGTCAAACTGGTCTCTTGAGGGGGAAACTAAGGTGATCCAGAGAAGTATGTGTGCTCCTTCCTTCTCTTGGCCTGAATGTGAGGTACCACCTGTGTTGGTGGCACGCAAGAAAAGGGACTGATGGATGCGGAGTAGCGGGACGAAAAGGGAGTGAAAGGGAGTGCCTATCTTTTTCTTTCTCTTTTCCAATTATCTATATATCTATTAATCTATCTATCTTTCTATCTATGTATCAATCTATCCACCTACCTGTAGCGATTTATCAGTCTATCCACCATGTCTGTCTCTCTCTAGTCTTCCCTAACATGTCACACCCACCACTCGACTGCAGTATTCATCTTCCATACTCCACGACCCCGACGCCCCGCAACCCGTCACACACCCTCGGCCACAATGCTTGCCGCCAATAGTTCACGATCATCCACCCGCTATCCCGAGCCAGCCCATTCACTTCAAGCCTCAGCACCTCTACAATGCATGTGATTAAATTAGACACGAACAAAAACAAAACATTTAATAATATAATCATTAAATGCAATGCCTCGTAAAATGAATTTGTACCCGAAGTTTTCCAATCATAAAATATGAGCGCCTGTGATTTAATCTCTGATTATAATCCATTACGTAAATGAGTTGGAGGGCTGAAAACTTGCCTCGAGAAACACTTTGTGTTTCTGCAATGCGTGACCAGCAGAATGTCAAGAGGGTGGAAAAGATAATAAACACATTAATAACAAAACAAGAACAGGAGACGCAGTGAACGACCAACAGAGTGTCAAGAGGGTTGAGCAAACAATAAACCCATTAATAACAAAACAAGAACAGGAGACGCAATAACAGACGAGCACAACAAGAGAATGGTATTGCTGTAGATCCCGAGGGAGGAATAAAGTAAAACGAGAACGCAAGCAACAGGACAACAATAGCAATAACAAAACGTAATATGACTTTGTAAATAAGACGAGATCGCAACAAGCAAACATATACGTTAAAAAAGCATATATATCTGCAACAAATTCGTGGAAAAGAGAAAAAGATAATAATTATTTATCATCCGAAAACAAGAAGGGAGTCACGCAAAAGAAAAACTCATTATAGCAAAGACCACAAAAAACGAACCAACCAAGAAGGAAGATATCTACCAAGACAAAAAAAAAAAATAGGCACCATTCTATCTTTATCTAGAAAACCACTGACACACAAAAAAATACGATTAGTGCGCGGGAGGACTGGGTAAATAAGAGGCTCGGAGTATTGTTATAAGGAAGGAGGGGAAAAAAGACGTATATACGAGTGCGGTGCGGGAGGAAGAGATAAGAAGAATACTTTATTGTGGGCTCCTGAGGGGGAAGGAAAGTGTTCGGGGCTCCATGAAGACTCGAGCAGACGGGGGCAGCGGCCTAAAGTGGAGCAAGAAGATTGAGCGAACGGGAGGAGGAGGAGGAGGAGGAGGAGGAGGAGGAGGAGGAGGAGGAGGAGGAGGAGGAGGAGGAGGAGGAGGAGGAGGAGGAGGAAGGGATAGGAGGAGAAGGAGGAGGAGGGGGGGGAAGAGTAAGTGAACGGCAAGGGAAGGAGAGGAGGCGAGAGGTAAAGAAAGAGGGGAAGTAAGGGGTAGGACGAGGAGGAGGAGGAGGAGGAGGAGGAGGAGGGGAGGGATACGTAAACGGAAGGGAAAGGGGAGAGGAGGCGAGTGGTGAGGAAAGAGGGAAGGAAAGGATAGGAGGAGGAAGAGGAGCGTAAGGAGGAAGGAGGTGGGTGAACAGAAGTGGAGGGGAAGAAAAAGGCGAGCGGTGGGAAAAGAGAAGGAAGGCGAAGAGGGAGGAAGAGGAGGAGAAAGTGAACGGACAGGGGAGAAGGGGAAAGGAGAGGAGGCGAGCGGTAGGGAAAGAAGGAAGGAATAAGTAGGAGAAGTAGGAGGAGGAGGGTAAGGAGGAGAGTAAAAGGCAAGGGGAAGGGAAGGAGATGAGGCAAACGGTGGGGAAAGAGAGGAAGGGAAGGGAGTGAACAAGAAGGGAAGGCAAGAAGATTGGGAAAGCTGCAAGGTCATAAGGGAAAAGGGGAGCGGAAATGAGAGAGATGGTAACGAGGAAAGGGGAACACAGGAATGGGAGGGGGAGGAAAGAATGAAGGAGAAGGGAAGGTAAAGAGAAGATTAAATAAGGAAAGGGGGATGGAGGAATGAGGTACAGGAAGTAAAGGAAAGCAGGAGGGTCATGGGGATGGGAAGAGGAAAGGAACAAAGAACAAGAAGGATACAGGAGGAGGAAAGGAGGATAAAAGTGATCAGGAAAAAATGAAGAGAGTAAAGGGGCAAGATGAGAGAAGGGCTGAGGAAGGAAAAGAATAGAGGAGAAAAAGGGGATGGTAAGGGAGAAGAGTAAACAAAGGAGAGAGAGAGAGAGAGAGAGAGAGAGAGAGAGAGAGAGAGAGAGAGAGAGAGAGAGAGAGAGAGAGAGAGAGAGAGAGAGAGAGAGAGAGAGAGAGAGAGCAAAATAAGAAAGAAGGAAAGAATAAAAGAAAAGAAAGAAAGAAAGAAAGAAAGAAAGAAGGAAGGAAAGAAAGAAAGAAGGAAAAGACGGAAAGAAAGAAAGAATGAAAGAAAGAGGTGAAGAAGAAAAAGGAGGAATCTAAATGTGGAGCAGCTGGAGAGGAAGCAAAAACACAACCACATCTTATCATCCCTCTTACCGAATTAAACTTTCCGCAGTCCTCTTTTCATCATATCCAAACACACATAATACAACCTCAAACCATCCCCTTTTCACTCATCCGCAACAACCTTCCCCCAACCTCTCACTTCCACGTACCAAAAAAAAAATGTAATATAACTTCTTACATCACCGCAAAAAAAATAATAATAATAATAAAGAATAATAAGAGGCAATACTGTTTACCGGTCCTGGCATTCCTAAACATTTCTCTGGCGTATAATATGACGCATTTCACGGATTCCAGCCTTACCCGCATTGCTCTTGTTTCGCGTTACCTTTCCGGCTGGCGGCGAGTCGGGGCTGTGGGCGGGCGAGTCTGCGGGAGTCCTGTCAGCATGGAGTCGCGGTCTTCATATATATAGCCACACCACGCGTCTCAAAGGGCTTACCAAGGGGGCCTTTTTATCGGCGTCCCAGACGTCGATCAACAGATTGTCCATCTTCTTGTTGATGTTGTTCTCTTCAGGTTGTTTTCCTGGCTTACCCATACATTGTAGACATGACATGGTATAATAACATTTGTTAGCCCTGATGAACCCTAAAACATGGCATTATAGGGAAGGTGGTGAGGAAGGTGGTGGATACACGTCACAAATACGTCACACCTCACCTGTTCGAATGTGTGAGTGGCCCACGCAGGTCTTGCCATCACAGTCAAGAGTAAACGCCATAATCAACCCCATCTGGCATTGCACAATGGCGTCAAAAATTAGCGGATTGTAGGAAATAGTCTGTGCCAAGGTCCCACGCTGATCCAAGTCTTCGTTTGAAAAATATTTGCGAAAAACAGTATGTCATAGGGTCTGATATGGATAGTAGTTGCATAATATAAATTGTTGGGGGGTGTTGGAGGGTCATGCAACGCCGATCTAGCACAGTTTTTGTGCTTTTAACGCTTGTTTTTCTTTACTTCGAACTTGTATATCTTGTTTGGCATCTTGCTCAGCCTCAAACACCTTTTCGTCTCTTTTTTTTTTCTTTCTTTCCTTCTTTAATTAAGTAGATAGCTAGTTATTTTTTTATAGTTAGCTAGTTAGTTATTCATTTATTTTATTTATTGAGTGATACTGATTTACTTATTTATTGATTTTTGTTTTTTTATCTTTTTTTGCTTTGTATATGAACCAAAAATTTGTCTTCTTTCGCTGTGACATAAACACTCTCTCTCTCTCTCTCTCTCTCTCTCTCTCTCTCTCTCTCTCTCTCTCTCTCTCTCTCTCTCTCTCTCTCTCTCTCTCTCTCTCTCTCTCTCTCTCTCTCTCTCTCTGCATTCATCCGGGAAAATGCGATAGAACCCTTTGCGTAATACACTTAAGTTCTTCGTAACGAGGCGAATTAAAGTAACCAGCTTGTTAGTGGAAAGAAAACACAGGATAATCGAGGAGGAAGAAGGGAAAGAGGAGGAGAAGGAGGAGGAGGAGGAGGGAGTGATAGTAAAGGAGAAAAATGAAGAGGAATGAAGAATGAATATGAGGGAGGTGACATGGAAGAGCACAAAGGAGAAAACGAGAAGGAAGTGGTGAAGAAGAGCGATAAGGAGGAAAAGATGATGGATGAGGAGGAAGGAGAGAAGGACAACGGGGGAGGAGGGGAAGAAAATATGAGAGAAACGTGAAAAAGGATGCAAAGGAGGAGGAGAAAGAGGAGAAGTAGAAGGAGGAGCAGGAGAAAGAGGAAAGAGCAAATTGAGAAACTAAGAGGATGGTAAACCTTAAGATAGATAGATAGAGAGATAGATAAATAGAAAGAGAGTAGTATATGTGTATGTATATCTGCGTGTGCGTGCGATGGGTGTCACGTAACTTACTTAGGGTTAAAAAGGAAGAGCAAGAAGAGAAACCAACAGAATGATGACCTTAAGATGGATAAATAGGGATAGAGAGAGTGTGTGTGTGTCTATGTGTGTGTGTATGTGTGTATGCGTGTGTGGTGTGTCAGGGATGTCACAAGACGCAATTAGGACTATGCTCATAATCCCCCACCTGAGC
>NC_066516.1:10528090-10643090 GCF_024679095.1 Eriocheir sinensis
CTCCCTATAGTTTATTGAAGAATTATTATGGTTCTCATATTCAACTTCACACATGCTTTCATTTTCTTTCAGTAAGGTTATTCGGGCATTCTTTGAATTTTTTCCTCATACTAACGTGGCAAAACAACATTACGCAAAAAATAACAATTGCGGGCATGTACTAGAGAGGAAATTCACAGATTCATAAGTGAATATTATCATAGCAGAAAAAAAGAAAAATGACACGAGCACGAACTCGCTTCCTGTCCAACACAACGCTGTAACATACAATTAGGCGGACAAACACTCACGCAGACCGCCGCACCATGCAGAAACCCATTACACGGCCGGTAAAACACTCCCGCACACCACATTTACACGCCGACTCGAACCGACCCGGCGGCTCACCTGCTCTGGACGTATTGCCGGGGAAAAAACAATAGAAAACAATGATAAATAAAAGTGCGGCGAACTTCATTATGGTTCACGGCAACTGATTTTACCCAGATGTAGAATAATTAATCTGCTAATGCTTGAATTGTTGGGAAAAATATTGAAAAAATTACCTGTTATACTATTTTTAAAACAAGTAATTTTAGTTTCTCTTCAATGGAGCAAAATGAAGAAAATAATTTTGGGGGGTTGTAATTGTATATGGTTACGTATGTACATTTATAAAGGGAACAGATGTACACGGTCCTCTTGGTCCCGGAGAAAAGACGTATAACAGTGTCAAGCTGCATGGGAGAATATATTTGATGTCCCTTCAACAAAAGTTACTAAATAAATTTGTTACGCTCACACAACTCTTGGACAGAGTAAGAATGAAAGCCTCTTCTTGGTTGCCTTCTATACCTGATACCTTCCACTTTAAAGGTGCTTACCTTTCTACTATCTACTGAACTTGGACACTGCACTGCACTTATACGGCTTTCTACTCTAGCTCACCCCCATGCTGTCCAAACTACTAATGCAAGAGCCTATCATTAACAATATTTTTTTCATTTCCTCAACAGTAATACTCTTGAAGAACCTTGCTTCGTCTGTATTTCTTCCTTTCTGTGACTTCACTCTTTCGGGTGGACTCTCTAAAGGCCAAATCTGACGCTTTTCTAAACTCTCCTAGGTCTATCTTCTGTTTGTGGAAGTAGTTTATTGCGGGATTGTTATGTTTTGTTCTTGAGCTGCCTCTGTTGCCGTAAAAACAAAAATCTGAAATTAAAGTGTAAAGGGAGCCTGTTTTAAGAAACTTGTTCGATTCCAGTTGCTTTTTTAACGACTCTCTTATAATCTTTGAAACTACGATCGTCCACCCTATTAAAAATCAAGAAGCATTATGATACTTTTCTTTTCTAAATATGTCCTATATCCGCGAGGGGAGGTGCATGGGCCACGGCAGGGTGTGCGTGGTGGCGGCGAGAGGCCTTCGCGGTTTCTCTGCATCCGCTACTTTATTATGGTGATGCCGCGGACTAAGGGATGCGAGGCTTTGGGAAGGTTATGAGGAGAAGTTGTGAGAAGGCTAAGGGAGCACGACGGTGATGGAGATGGAACGAGGGAAGAAAAGTAGAAAAGATGGGAAAGATAAGTCCGCGTGAGGGAGAAGAATGAGTGAGCTGCGAAACTGAAATAACAAGAAAAAGATAAGTAAAATAGTAATGCAGAAATAAAACAAATACGACAATAATCACAAGAATTTTAAAACGAAAAATTAAGTAGCGGCAAGACAAAGGACACGGTGGAAGAAAAACTCTAAAATAATGAAACTGTATAGATAGAAATGACAAAAAAAAAAATAACAGATGTCCCTAGATGTCAATTAACCTGAAGCGTTCCATCACCCACCGTCTGGTCCCTTCATAAACACCACGGGAGTTGGAAGACTTACTATACACAGACCTTGCTGGATTCCTTACTATAAATAAATATATACACCGATGCAGCTTGACACTGTTATACGTCTTTTCTCCGGGACCAAGAAGACCGTGTACAGCTGTTCCCTTTATAAATGTACATACGTAACCATATACAATTACAACCACAAAAATGTATAAATAGATAGATAGACTGATATAGATAGATAGACAGATAGATAGATAGATAGATAGATTTATATAAGATGCCATTGATGTCCATTTTTCCTTTTTCTACGTGTGATTCTCTCTCTCTCTCTCTCTCTCTCTCTCTCTCTCTCTGCTTATATCACCAACTATGGAGCAAAGAGTGCATAGAGAAGAATGCAACTCGTCCAGTAATTGTGCACTGTATAAATAAGCGTAATACCTTTGGCAAACAACTTATATAACGCAGAAACTATCATATTAAATTCTAACCGAACTGAATATGTATGCTTTCGGTATCGTTTGTATAAATGATATCGCAAACCCAGACTCCTGTTAAAAGAGAAACTTTAATATTTTCCGAACTGAATAGTCGCATATGAATAATTTATAAGCATGTTACAAATTGGCTTTGGCGAATTTCCCTTTCCACAGTGTACAATTTTCCTTTTCCAAATAATTGTCCTGTTGGAGAATCGCCCCGCCATGGCTGACCTGCCTCTCCATGGGCGCCCCTGAAGGTAAGTCACTGGCTATGGCTTGACGCTGCTTGCCTGACTGACCAACGAATTGACTAACTGAATGACTGTCATTCCGGATGCATGCCTCGGTGACCGATAAACTAACTCCCGAACTGAAAAGGACTGGATTGCTGCTTGATTGACGGACTGACTGGCTTCCCGACAGATTGCATAAATGAATTGCCTAAGCGGATGGCTTCATGATAAACTAATTCACGAGCTATTTCACTAACAAGTCGACGGTTGGATGTTTTTGATATGCACTGCCTCCCACTGCTTCATCCACCTTCGAAATACATAAAATACTAAAGTAATGTACCGACTATAATATGTAGAATGAAGCACACGGTAGTCGAAAAACTTTTTACGGCATAGGGCCTATGCTGTAATGGCTAATGATGATGATGATGGCCTATGCCATAAGCCATCATCATCTTAACTAGACCACTGCACAACAAAGACATTTCCCAACGTTCTTCACCACTCTCTACAATATCTGGTTTGTTGGTTTGTTACTTTCGTTGTCAATCTATTATAATCATGTTCTACGCACATGACCCGCGCAACTCCATTTCTTACTCTTAATAGTCATATATTTCCTTCACACTTTGTCTATGCTTCAATACATGGTGTTAACCGTCCGTCCCTCCCTCCTAGACACATGTTTCTCTTCATTCTTTTGTGCGCTTCTGAACTTTCTCCCTAAATACTTTGTGAGCACCAAATTACTGATTCGTAGATTAGAAAAGGCAGAATCATTTGATTGTACACTTTCTCTTCTGGGAGAGTGTCAGGTGGTGGTATTCATGACAATATTATGTTTACAACTCCATCCCATTCCTATTCATTTTCTGATTTCTTTCCGAAGTTTAGTTCAGAGTATTCTAAAAAATGTAAAGTTGTCTTGATACTAAACTCCATTCCATTCCATATGTAAGATTAACAGCCCTGGGTCAACAAGAAAAAAAGACTTGTAATAATGATAATGTTAACAATAGTAATAATAATAATGATAATAATAATAACAATAATAATAATAACAATAATAAAAAAATAAAAATAAAATAATAATAATAATAATAATAATAATAATAATAATAATAATAATAATAATAATAATAATAATAATAATAATAATAATATATATATATATATATATATATATATATATATATATATATATATATATATATATATATATATATATATATATATATATATATATATATATATATATATATATATATATATATATATATATATATATATATATATATAATAATAATAATATATATATATATATATATATATATATATATATATATATATATATATATATATATATATATATATATATATATATATATATATATATATATATATATATATATATATATATATATATATATATATATATATATATATATATATATATATATATATATATATATATATATATATATATATATATAAAGTATACGCTATAGCAGCGAGTGGCCTCGGTGCTCATCTCCGTCACATTGGCCCTTGAGCCTGTGGTGGGAGGGAGCATATTACCCCGGGACACAGGGCTAGTGTGATATCCGGGTTACCACAGTTTACCTTCCCCAGGTTTCCCCAGGTACCCAACTATCGACCAGTCCAAAGGGGAGGATGAACAGCTGGGTGAGCTGCACGCCGACTGCCCGGGCCGAGATTCGAACCAGGGCCCACGGAGTAGTAGCCAGGCACGCTGACCACTAGACCACGGAGGTGTGTGTGTGTGTGTGTGTGTGTGTGTGTGTGTATATATATATATATATATATATATATATATATATATATATATATATATATATATATATATATATATATATATATATATATATATATATATATATATATATATATATATATATATATATATATATATATATATATATATATATATATATATATATATATATATATATATATATTATCTTGACACATGCACATAGATTTTCTTTTTCTATCCATTTATTTATCAACCTATATGTACATATGTGTACCATTCACCGTGGTCTGTTCACGAGTTGAACTCAAGATCGCCATCCAGCCCTTCCAAAATGGGCTTGGAGCTCAGGTAACGAATCCTTGGGCACGGCCCACACACACCCGAGAGGCGGGACATGACCCCCGACTGACATCCGTCTCCACTCCAACCGGGGATTCCAACGTGGGGCAAATCGGTTATGGGACGAGCATCTTATGCAGTGTGTGTGTGTGTGTGTGTGTGTGTGTGTGTGTGTGTGTGTGTTTTCATAGAGCAACATCCGGGACCCTAACATCGAGTGACCTTCAGTAAAGTTCACCGCCCCCGCATACAGAAAACAAATCAAGACAATTGCTGGTGGCACGCAGGAGAGACAACATTTAGGTACAGACAGAGCGAGCTAGCTCGTCCCATACCCTCCCCGTGACCTTTTTAAGTATTCCGCGCCGCCCCCGCCCCTATCAGCACGGGGCCTCCTTCATGTTTGTGGAGCGGGTCGATGGGAGGCAGCATGGGCCCCAAGAGGACTCTGCTAAAAGCATTATTGTCTGGCCGAACCAATAACACGCTTTACGGCCTACGGCACATGAGGGACCGACGGGACGGACGCAGACACGGGCCGGATGAATGGCTGGCTGGCTGTTTTCAATTCTCTCTCTCTCTCTCTCTCTCTCTCTCTCTCTCTCTCTCTCTCTCTCTCTCTCTCTCTCTCTCTCTCTTGCTTTGAAAATTTTTGTTTCCTTTCTTATTTTTAAAGTCTCTTGCATTTCTATTCCACGCGCGTGTACACAAACACCCACCCAGCAGAGGGTCCGTGTATGGAAAAAATAAATCATCATGCGGTGATTATATAATTTTACGGTGCAGTGTTGCAGGCCGCCCGGAGACTGGAAAATTATGTCAATATTACATGGAGTAAATTATCACCGTAAACCATGAATGTTACTTATATATATATATATATATCTATATATATATATATATATATATATATATATATATATATATATATATATATATATATATATATATATATATATGTATGTATATGTATAACGTCAACAAGCTGTTACTATAGGTCTTGACTTGGGAAAATTTACAGATGGTTCGTTACTAATGAGACTTTCTATACAACAAAGTGAGGTTATTCTTTGTTGATTTATACCAAAGTTGCTGGCTATCATATGTTTGATTATACCCTAAACTTAACCTAACCTAGCAAAACCACAAAAGTTACAATACGTATTGACTCAGAAAAATCATCTATTTTTCCTTTCTAAATGAGGTTTTCTATATAGCACAGCGAAGGCTTTCTTTGCTAATTTATGCTATAGGTTCCTGGATAGCATGCGTCTGAAAGTTCCTTAAGCTTAACCTAACCTATTGGAAATACAAGTTTTGTTGCTTAAACTTTTGATTGATAATTATATCCACCAAAACTGGTTTGTTTAGTAATACAAATACACATATGTGATTTTTTTTAATTCCCGAAAATTACCAAAATTCCCGAGCCCTAAAAAGTCATGGAAACTTTCCTTTCTATTTTTCAGGAAACTTTTCGACCCTTTGCAACCCTACGTACATGTGTATGTTAGCATATGTAAAATAAGTGCTGTGCTGGTAAGTGCACAAGTACCTAAGTAATAAATTCACACGAAAGACAGACAGGAAATTGACAGAGAGAAAGGCCCGTAAATATATGCTAGACAGATACACAGACGAACATTCAGCAAGATAGAATAGTACATAACATACAAACAGGCAAACACAGACAGACAGACAGGCAGACAGAGACAGATTAATGCTTTCGGTCCTGATTGACGAAGGATTGTCTTATTGATGGAGATAATGATGGAGTTGGACGCACAGAGGAGGAAGGAAAGGAAGGAAGACTGGCGGGAAGATGGGTGGCTGGGACCGAGAGGGAAGGAGGGAGGGAGGGCATGAAGGAGAAAGAGATGTAAGATCGATGCGGGGAGAGAAAGGAAAGAAATTAAAAGAAGAAAAGTCGGATTATGAAAAGAGGGACAAAACCGTGAATGAGAAGGGAGAAATTAGAACGGGGAGAGAAAAAACACGAAGAATAGCAGGAAATGCGTGAGGGGGAGAAAGAGGATGAAAGAGGTGGACAAAAAGAGGAGGAGGAGGAGGAGGAGGAGGAGGAGGAGGAGGAGGAGGAGGAGGAGTTGGTGGTTAAAGGAGGAAGAGGAAGAGGCAGGTAAAAGAGGAATGGAGGAAGAGGAAGAAGAGTAGAGAAGAAAACGAAAGAGGAAGAAGAGGAGGAGGAGGAGGAGGAGGAGGAGAAAAGAAAGAGAAGGAAAAGAAGGAGGAGGAGCAGAAGGAGGAGGAACAGGAAGAGGAAAAGCAGTAGGAGCTGGTGCAGGAAGAGGAGCAGGGGGAGGAAGAGCAAAAAGTGGAGTACAAAAAAAAATAAAGAAAACAATACAAAAAAGGTACAAAAAGAAAGAAGGAAGAAAGAAAGAAAAAAAGACGACGGAGAATGAAACAAGAAAAAAAAAGAGAATTAACTAAAACAAGAAACCCAAAGAAATACAGAGACAGGGAAAAAAAACGATGGAGGGGAAGAAAATGAAAAAGCGGGCAGGTGCAAAAACTACCCCGAAGGAAAATTTCCCAGGAGGTGCATTGATTTGTGCCGGAGAGGTAATTAAGAAAGAGGAGGAGGAGGAGGAGGAGGAGGAGGAGGAGGAGGAGGAGGAGGAAAGTTTTTAAATGAGGAGGGGATGTAGATGGAAGAAGAGGCGAAGCGAATTGGGGAGGAAGAGGAGGGGAAGTAAATGGGGATTGAAGAGAAGGATGTAAGGAAAGGAAGGTAAAAGTATAATTGGGGACATACGCCATAGCTGCACGTTCCATCGGTGTTCGTCTCCGTCACCCTAATCTTGAAAATGTGTTAGGCAGGACGCAGGAAAGAAGGAAGAAAACAGTGAGGTAAGGTGGGATGGGAATTAAAAGAAACCTGGGAGGGAAATGGAGAGAGGAGGAAGAGGAAGAAGCGAGCTATTAGTCTAACCGTCGTGGCGGCACAATGACCAAGATTTTTAAGAATAATTTGTAAAGCCCTTTAAAATATTCACACATATTAAGCATTTCAGTGTAGTCATGCTCAGGCAAAAAAAATGCATATGTAAAGAATGTAAGTCTTAGAGCAATGATTATTCTTTGGTATAAATTTCTAGTTTTTGGTATATTTTCAACGGTAAGACTTCGGTTGGTGAAGCATGTCAAACACAGAGAGCCAAGTGATATTGAAATCTTTTATTGTAAGTCCCGGATGAGCGGGGTTAACGCTGACCATCGTGTTCAAACATTGGAAATCGTATAATCACAAAAGAAGCTCACGCCGTATCTCCATATTTTTCGTTGTCCAATTTAGGTTCACCTGCACGTAAAGTTAATCAGGCGTGGTAATTTGACCAATGCAGTGTCCAAAAAATATATTACATGATAAATCTCAAAGAAAAATTTCATCATAACATTAGAGCTTGATGAATTATTATGCATCGCACTCCAATGGAAATTTTCTGCAAATCGAGGAGAAGGAATTCCAACAAATGAGAAATGGAGAAATTGCCTCTCAGGTATAAATTCAATTCGAGGGAAAGAGCGCGCGGAAAACATCATGTGAGGCAAAGGCTCCTGGATATTGTATACCGATATCAGGATTTATTCATGGCACACTGATAGATTAAAACTACAACTGTGCAAAACCTGGGTCGGAATAATACATAATAATACTCGTGCCGGACATGCTACAGAAGAGGAGGCCGTGTCCCCCGCGATGTTCCCTCTCAAGCACACTTCAGCAGCGGAGGTCGTGACTCTTGACAATACATAATAACAACAACGGTAATTTTGCCTCGGGCGTTGCTTCGTGATCCGCCGTGATGAATTGCAGAGAGCAGCCTCATTACCAGCGGCATACAGGGAATTAAACCGGACGCCACGCCAGCCAGCCAGCCAGACACACGACCCTCGGGCAAAAAGGGGGCGGAATTCAATCAAACCAAATGAGGAACACGAACAGTACGATGTCAGAAAATAATTAACGTCCATGTAAACAAGAGAAAAAATAAACGTAAACTATATGTGTGTTCGCTGACTGACTGCAGTAGTATAAATTCACTGGGTCAGGTTGTTGTTGTTGTTTTTTTGTTTGTTTTTTTTGTCTTCATTTTGTTTTCGGCTTCATTTCCGTAGTCCAGAAAAGAAGTAAAGGGCAGATTGATAGCTCAAGATTTTTTTTCAGTTAATCTTTATCTTCGGTTCTTTTTTTTCTAATTCACGTGTACTTTGGGATCGGGTTATAGAACGAATCATCTCTTTTTTTTAGTTTAAGGTACTTTCTCTATATTAGTTCCATGAAATTTGAATATATAAATAATAAATACGTCCCTGACTTCGAATATATCTAAAAAAAACAATGGAAATTATCTGGCAACAAATAAAGATAAAAATAGAACGCATCAGAGTAATAAGACAAACGTAAGAAAAATAACGTAGTGTGAGCTTGATATCTGTGAAGGGAGAAAAAGAAGTAACAAAAATAAAGAAAACAAAACAAGCAAGAGAAATAAGAACTTCACAAAAAGTAAAGTAGCGTGATCTTATTGTTTGTGAAGGGAGTGGAAGAAAAAATGCAGAGAAAACAAAAAATAAAGAAAACAAAGCAAACAATAGGAGTAAAAACAGCCCCCCAAAAATAAATAACGCTGTATGACCTAGATGTCTGTGAAGAGTTTGAAGGAAAAAAAAAAGGAACCGTCACCCAATAACTCACTTCAGGGGCGAGTTTGAGTAGAGTTATGAAGGGGAAGAAGCACGCCCTATTGAAGCTGAGCGGCAGGCAGGAGGGAGGGAGACGGAAAGGAAGAGGAAACGAACACAATACCCGTGAATACCACCATAAGAATCCCATTTTCTTTCATATCCACCCTCACCTTAACCCGAACTTCTTATGGAGTGAGTGATTGGAGGTTTGCGCAATGCGTCAGTTTGCTGTTCTTCCTGTGTTACTGTTTGCTGTGTGGTATAGAATGAGTCCGTGCTAAGAAGACGTTTGACAAATATATGTATGGCTATAAAAAGTGGATCATTTGGCAATTTACTTTGACTTAAAGAAAAAAAACATCGAAAGTAAAAGTAAGGGAAGGAAAGGGTAGGGAAAGTAAGGTGAGGTAAAGGTATGGTAAGGTAAGATAAGGTTTGGTAAGGCAAGGTAAGGTGAGGTTTGGTAAGGTAAGGTAAAGTAAGGTAAGGTTCGGTTAGGTAAGGTAAGGTTTGCTAAGGTAAGGTTTGCTAAGGTAAGGTAAGGTAAGGTTTGGTAAGGTAAGGTAAGGTAAGGTAAGGTTTGGTAAGGTAAGGTAAGGTAAGGTTTGGTAAGGTAAGGTAAGGTAAGGTTTGGTAAAGTAAGATAAGGTAAGGTAAGATAAAGCAAGGTAAGGTAAGGTAGGGTAGGGTAAGGTAAGGTAAGGTAAGGTAAGATAAAGAAAGGCAAGGTAAGGTAAAGCAAGGCAAGGCAAGGCAAGGCAAGGTAAAGTAAAGTGAGGTAAGGTAAGGTGAGGTGAGGTAATTGGTTGTTTCATTTATTGGGATATGAAACATGGAGTCACAACAAGGTAAGGTGGGGTAGGGTAGGGAAAGGTAAGGTAAGGTAAGGTAAAGAAAGGTGGCAAAGAATGAGGACGCAGAGGAAGATTTGAGGTACAAAAACATAATCAAGATGTGCACCGAAAGATAATCAGAAAATAATCTCATTCTCCAGATCTAAGACGAAGCATAAGAAAATTCCCTCCTGAGTGTTTGATTTATCAGCAACTTCGTAGAAAACAAGTTATTTAATATTTGCTGCCAAGAAGACAACGCATAATAACTAATCGAGTTTCAGCTCTTATAATATTTTCCACTTCCTGCGCTGTTTGCAAGTATCTACCTTTAAGATTAGCGTCTCCTCGGCCGCTTTAACTTAATCGTATATTGAATGGTGTCTCATCCATCTAAGACCTCCATTTTCTAGATATTTATGGCAAAAGATAACCATTATAATTACCGTTTTCACTAATTAATACACATGTTCATACGTACGTAGATACATACAGATAAACTGACAGACACGACGAGAGAGGCAGGACGCGGGAGGGAGTTATCACGCTCCTGAGGAAGGGAAGAGAAGGGAACGAGGCCTCCCCCTTGTTATTTTTTCCAGGGTAAACCAATTGTCTCCCCCCCCCCCTCACCCTACCACCGCCCCCTCACGCCCCACATCACGCCACCACAATGCACCCTTCACGTCCCCTCCCTCACGCCCCTCACGCCCCCTTCCCTCATACCATCACTCCCCCACTGCCCTCCTTTTCCCCTCGCCTCGCCCCCCTCACGCCGCCCTTTTCATGCCCTCTATTTTTCTTGCCGCTTCTTGCGTCTTCCTCTTCCCCTTTACTTTTCATTGTTCCTCAACTTTTACCCTCCTCTCCGGCCTCTCCACTTCCGAATTCTCTCCACATACTCGATTTCTCTCTCTTTCTCTTTCTTTTTCTTTTCCGCTCTCTCTCTCTCTCTCTCTCTCTCTCTCTCTCGCTCTCGCTCTCTCTCTCTGCCCCCCCGCCTCCTGAATAAAAGTCGCGGATCCCTTTGTGGGCCATGTTTACCCTGTCTACCCACACTTCCCCCCTGCCCCGCCCCGCCCTGACAGGCCCGCCGCGCCCGTCACCGCCAGCCCTGCCCTTCACGCTCACCGGCCTCCACACAAACACTCTCGCCTTTGAACTTTTGCTGACTTGAAAACTCTTTCGGCCCCGTGTATCATCTTTCCCCGCGCCGTTCTCCCCGCAGCGCCGCCACTCCTCCTCCCCACCCTGTCTGTCTGTTCTTTAGTCTTTTGGTGGCCTGTTAAAAGCTTCAGACTGCCACCGTTCTTTAGCTGGTCGTGATTTCTGACGGTAATGTGAATGTGGTGGACTTGTCTTTCCTTGTAAAGTTTGAGGCAAAGGTTTGCTCTCCAAACCATCGTGGCGCACTGAGGGAGCTGAAATTTTGTAATCATAAATGGCAGGTACAAAAAGATAATTCAGTATATTTTACGTTAATTCAAGTTGAGTGCTATCATGCACACATTTTCATGGTAGGCGGTGTCTGAACAGAAAGAAACACGGCCCCGCGTTCAGGAGGACGCGAGTTCAATCCCCGACCGGTGCCACCAAGCTGGGGGGTTTCAGCCACCGCCGAGTGGCTTAAAACTACCCACTTGCTGTCCAGAAGACCACCTGTCTAATTCATCAAGCTGTTGCTGCGTATTGGGCAGTGACAGAGTTGCAGGGAAAGAAACGAATGTATTATATACCTAAAATGTGAGTATGCCTTGAATTTTGCGAAAATTTTCAGCTTTTTTTTCCTACGGCAAAGAAAGCAGCTAAAGGGCAAAAAAAAAAACACTAAGCAACTTTTATACTGCTATAATACTATACAGATGTAGGACTATCACAGCACGGTGCATCGATGCTATTCAGTCATTGGAAAAGAAGATTATAATATTTCTTTCTCTCACTCCCTTACCAGTCCACTATCACACCGTTATACCAGACCTATCCTAACCTGACCTAGCATAACCTCATCTAACCTAACCTAACCTAACCTAACCAAACCAAACCAAACCTGACCTGACTAACATAACCTAACCAAACCTTACCTCACCTGAAGGGGCTTTTACACTGAGCAAATTTCCCGTGGATCTTTAGTCAAACCACGATATCCGCTGGAGTGGTTTTCAGATTTCCGTGGTTTTCTGACGTGTCCATGATCTTCCAAAGCTACGGTAGAGTTCCTTGAAGGACGTCGGTATTGCTCACCATTACCAGCAGCGGCAATAACAAGAAACAAATGAGAACCACGCTAGCGGAAATCGTGGTTTGACTGAAGATCCACCGAAAATTTGCCCAGTGTAATAGCCCCTTAACCTAACCTTGCCTAACCTAACCTAACCTCAACTAATCTAACCTAACCTAACCCAACCGCACACTTTGGAATAGGTATCTCTCGGCACGGAAGCAAGGCGCAGAATGATGGCGTGGAGTATAGGATATATTTACCTCATTGACCCGTCGCTCTACCTCAGCGCTATACATGAATATATAAATTATCATCCATATTCTCTAACATGTCTCGGCACGGACCGCCACAGCATAGCAAGGTTTAGAAAGTTGGCATGGACTCAAGGGTTTCTTTCTCTCACTCCCCTACGCTTCACATTCTTCTAAATTACCAACCTACACGATCATTCATACACCCTTAGATAGGCATGTCTCGGCACGGTCCGCCACGGCATAGCAAGGTTCAGAATGTTGGCGTGGCGTCTAGGGTTTCTTTCTCTCACTCCACTACGCATCACATTCTTCTAAACTACCAACCTACACTATCATTCATACACTCTTAGATAGGCATGTCTCGGCACGGTCCGCCACGGCATAGCAAGGCGTAGAATGTTGGCGAGGCGGGTTTCTCGGGGCACCTCAGAAAAGCGGAAATCTTTCATAAGAGCGCCCGGTCCAAACTTTTCTGCCAACACTTTTCAGGTCTCCACGCCCTTCCACCTCCTCCTCGGCCCGCGGGAAAAGAAACGACTGACCTCTCCTCTCCCCCTCCTCCTCCTGCTGCTGCGACTGGTGACTCTTTCTGCAAGGCTCGCACCGTCCCATTTATATATTTTCCACGTTCCTGCCCCCGCTCAGAGCTATTTATAGACGCGCCTCTGGAAGGTAAAATCACGGGAATATGTCACATGTTTTTCGACCCGGGAACATTCCATCCTCGGGGGCGAAACGCGTCTTCACATGTGCTTTCCAAACTTTACTAATAATGCTACAGTAAAAAAAAAAAAGAGAGCAGTGCAGGGCTATCGCTAAAACACAATATTTCAGTTCACGAGTAGAGGAGTTTTTCCCTGTGAATGAACCGCCCACACCTTGCTCTCCTACAGGTTAATTGATCCACCTTTTTTAATACTTTTGTTTTTTTTAAAGCACCCATAGTGAGCCGAGGGAGTCATGGAGGCAATAGTGCACAGTTATAAAATTAGATGTTTAATTTATTCTTTACGTTCCTTTGCATGCCACAAGCCTTTGGAAGGTGACACTAGTACTAAGGATGAGAAGATAGAGCATGTTTTTTTTTTTTTTTTTTTTTTTTTTTATGAGGAGGAAGGTGTGTGTGTGTGTGTGTGTGTGTGTGTGTGTGTGTGTGTGTGTGTGTGTGTGTGTGTGTGTGTGTGTGTGTGTGTGTGTGTGTGTGTGTGTGTGTGTGTGTGTTTATTGCATGTCAGGTTTCTCGCTTTGATGTGTCAAAGTGCCTTTTTTAGCGGCTGGTCCTTTCAAACAGATAATTAGACCAACAAACGCACTGTGATCAAAAGGAAGGACAGAAAAAAAGTAATATACGACAAAATAGGTATATAGTTTGTTTGCTAATCTGTATATATCACGTTGACAGGTTGAATGCATTTGTTTCACACACACACACACACACACACACACACACACACACACACACACACACACACACACACACACACACACACACAAGCACACACACAAGCACCCCGCCACGCACACAAACACAAATTCGTTTTTTTTCTTTTCGCTAAACCCTCTTCGCCATTCCTAAAACACAATGAAAAACATGGCAAGAGCGGAACACCATCAGTTTTATACGCGGGGCTTTGTTTTTGAGCGGGGCTTGGCGTTTGTGAGGGATTACTGCGTCGCATTTTTCAATATTAGGGAATTTCCGAGTCGTGTGAATGGGCTGGCCAGACTTTGTTCGCTTTTTTATCGTGGATTTATTGTATAATGCCGATAGGGGGGTGGGGGTGGGGGGGCAGTAGGATATTCTGTTCTAAACTATTGGTGCAGGTAACAGTAGTAGAGGTAGAAGTTGTAGTAGTAGTAGTAGTAGTAGTAGAGGTAGAAGTAGAAGTAGTAGTAGTAGTAGTAGTAGTAGTAGTAGTAGTAGTAATAATAATAATAATAATAATAATAATAATAATAATAATAATAATAATAATAATAATAATAATAATAATAATAATAATAATAATAATAATAATAATAATAATAATACCATCAACAACAACACGCAGTATAACAAAACACAACTTCTTCCTGTCCTTTCTTCCCGCAATCTCTCCCCTGCCACCCACCACCACCACAACCACCACAACCACCACCGCTTCCTGCTCCTTTGTCTGATCCTCTCCTCCCTTCCCACCACAGCGTCCACCATACACAGCGCCATCTCTACCCTACACAAAACTTCCTCTCCTTCACGCCCCTCGCCTACACGTCCCATGGGGCTGATAACCTTTTATTAGAATTCAGTACCTACCCATACGACCCTTCTCCCACGCCCCCCCAGCCGCCCCCCTCTCAGTCAGCGAGCAAAATGAAAAACAAATTGATTCCAGGGCTGTACCTTCGTAAAACGCCCCAAGAGTACACGAAGATCAGGGTAGAGCGCACGATGACAGTGATCTGAGGAAGGAACCCTTTAGCAGCTAACCATCATGTGTCGAGGAAGTACGCTGAGGAGGAGGGGAAGGAGGAGGAGGAGGAGAACTAGGAAACATGGAAACATGGAAATGCAGGCAACAGAAAGCCTATTGGCTCATTACGAGGTCGCCCGCTTGGGTGATTTAATCTGCTCGATCGCCACTTGGGGCTTGCTGAGCAGATGAAAGCACCTCGATATTGAGGAGCAGATGAAAGCCCCTCGTTATTCAGTTTACTCCCGACGCAGCGAAATGACGGTCGATTCTATATTTGAAGGAGTTGATGGTATTCGCATTCACTACTTCTGAGGGAAGATTGTTCCAGTGGCGGATGACTCGGCTTGAAAAGAAACTCCTTCCAATGTCTGTGTTACATCGACTCGACTGAATGGGTAAACCGTTATTTCTAGTTCTTGAGTTGGTTTGCAGTTCAAAGAATTTGGAGTAATCGACGTTATTGAACTTTTTTAGATACTTGAAGACTTGAATCATATCCCCTCGTAGGCGACTTTTCTCCAATGTAAAGAGATTGAGTCGCTTGAGTCGTTCCTCGTACGGTTGAGCCCTGAAGGTTGGAATCATCTTTGTGGCGCGTCGTTGAATCCTTTCCAGTAGAGCAATGTCCTTTCTGTAATTGGGAGACCAGAACTGCACTGCATACTCGAGGTGCGGTCTTACCATGGAATTATACAAGGATAGCATCACGTCTGGTGTTTTACACTCGAAGTTCCTTATTTTACACTCGAAGAAGGAGGAGAAGGAGGAGAGCTAAGAGGAGGAGTACTAGAAGGATGAGAAGAAGAAAGAAAAAAAGAGGAGTAGGAGGAGAAAGTAAAACCTAAAGAAGAAGCAAATGAAGGATGAAGAGAATGAGGAGGACGAGGAGGAGGAAGAGAGGAAGAAAAAGAGAAAGAAAAGAAGCAAGTAGAGAAGGGGAAAGAGAATGACTAAAGATGAACGAAAAGGAAGAGGAGGAGGAGGAAAAGTATGAAGATGAGGGAGAAGAGGAAGAGGAGAAAGAGGAAGAGGAGGAGGAGGAGGAAAGGAAGTAAGGGAAGAGGAGGACGTAACAGAAGTAAGGAGTGTCGCCGTAACATAAACACACCCTCCACAATCCTCGGTACGGTCCGCCCAGTCAGGGTTGAGCCCCGTCACCATGGTCACACTCCGCGGGGCACCTCCGCGAGGCGCCACCAATGAAGTTCGTACCTTCGACACGGCTATAAGGCTTCTGTCATATGCCTTTCTTTGTTGCCCCGACGCTCGCCCGTAATGAAAGCTGTGGTGTAATGGGAAAGCGGGTGATTCCAGCTCTTTGGCACGTCCGGTGGTGTCGTGGACCCTGGCTCTCACGGGTTGTCTGCTTCACTCCCACGATTATTACAACAGTCATGAAGCGCCTCGTGAACGACTTTCTTTTCTCATCTTGGATTATCGTACTAACGAACAATGGGCTCAGAGGATTCAGCCTTCCCAGCGAGCAGCGCACCGACAGAGGGCGAGGCAAGAGGAAGCAGCAGCGTCTTGCCTGAAGCACGCCGGCATTATCACCAGACTACAAAGGGCAATCTACTGTTGCAGCTCTGGAGTACTTCACAGGTGTTAAACAATGGTTAGAAAACGCCATGCAAAAAAAATCGTTTGTTGATATGAATTTCCAGTTAATTGAACCGTGAACTTAATCCTGAGCAGACACTTGTGTGAATTGTATGAATATTTTCACAATTTTTAAGGTAACACGAGTATTCATAGACTACCTCTTCTAGACTGCCATCTGATACTGTGGCATCTAATTTCACAAACTATATTTGGTTCACTCTATATAACAAAAATATACTCTTTTATAGAAGTGGTTTTCATTGAAATGTATTGTTAAAAGGGGGACACGATAGTTATCCTGAAAAGGGAAAATAAATTTAAAGTACGAACATAGAAAACCACAGGAATAATACGTCAGATAATTCTAGAACAGACGTATTGATGAATTCTATTACCTTTTTGGTAAGAAAGTAATTTATATGTACCTTTTTTATCTATCCATGCACAAAGAACAATAAGTATTACAGAATATAACGCCATAAATGGTAAAAAGAAGCGAACTCAACCACGTGTGATACCCAAAGTTGGTGATATGGACTTCTCTTTTCTTCTTGATGGGCGTAATGATATCCTAAAACACTTTGCAACACCCACCTGTTCTGTTCTGTTGACCTAAAATTAGCACTACTACTTCAGTGGACCATACACATCGAAAATGCTGAGGTAATACGAACAGAGAATCCGTATCTATTGCTAGCAGGTTAGGGCACCTTCAATAGATCTACCTCAGCCTTGAAGGAAATCGAAATGCAAATGCGAACCGACAAAACTTCCACTTCATGATGCATGCCCACACGAGAGGCACTCTTCGCCAAGCGTAGCCCCCTCTCAAGAGACTCACATCCCATTCCAGAACGCCTGTCAAAGGAAGCCGATACGCACCGATATCTTAGACACAATTTGCGCCGCCATGAAGCTCGCGCGTGCCACTACTCAATCAGACCCGAGGCCCCAGTACTCAGGCCCCAGGAATGCCATCACCTCTACTCCGTTAGTCACCAAAAGGAAGTCTCAGGGAAAATATTCAAGGTATTCCACCCATGCTTTGATATTACGGCGTCGCTCTTGACTTAAAGCCAACCAACCTTACTCTATATGCAGGAGCGATCTAACGCCACCCTTACTAGTGAACGAAGGCAGGGTAAATGCAAAACTTCGGAGACCCAACGCTATATTACCCCTTCCCTTATGGGTTCCCCTTTATCGCCACCATCACTAGAAAACCAAGAAAGATTAAATGCAAGACTTCGGAGACAACGCCATACCCCCCTTCCCCTTTGGCCTCCCCTTTAACGCCACCATCACTAGAGAACGAAGAAAGAGTAAACGCAAGACGCTACATCCTCCTCCCCCTGTGGCTTCCCTGTCAAGGTTTTCAGGGTTATTGGTTTACCGCGCCCCGCTACCTGTCCCAATACACCTGTCCGCGGAATGTCGCTACAGTGATAACTTTTCCCCACCACCAGCGCTCCATCAGTCATCGGGGTCCCCAAGGCGACTCCAGGCCATTATTACTACGGAGCGGGAGTGATGTGGCCCTTTATCACCCGCCTTGATTAATTACCCTCGCAAACACACCTGACGCAACGGGAATCGATTGGCCAGTCTTCCACTACCTGCTAAGACGAAAAATCCCCTGGCAAGTTTTCATCCCTGCTTGCCATGTCACCACAAACTAACCTGGCTTTTAAAACTGACTAAATAACTGACTAAACTCTCATCACCGAGCATACAAACACATCTGGCGCGAAGACTGGCCTGACTTCCACTACCTGTCAAGATGAATAGACTTCTGACTGAGTTTCCACTGCTTGAGACAATGTGCAATGACTAAACTGACTAAAAACTGACTAAACAACTGGCTAAACTTTCACAACTTAGCCTACAAACACACCTGACAAAAAAAAAATCGGCTGGCCACCATTCCACTACCTAACAAGAGGAAAAGACACCTGGCTAAGTCTCCACCGCTTGCCATGATGAACGAGGAAAAAATAAATGACGTAAAAATTAAATAAAGCGAAAAAAAAACATTCATTTTTCACCACCTTGCCGGCCATGGAAGAATACCTGGCTAACCATTCATTACTAGACACGATACTTAGGGTCATATTCTTAAACATTTCGGAGACCACACACACAGATTTGACAAGGACTTCCGTAGGAGTTGTGGGCGTTTACAGGGGTAGTTTTATGACCCTTCTGGCAGTTTGACCCTTCTTATGTACCATGAACCTAAAGAAACGCCCATTTAGAACCCGGTTGATCTCCCTTTCTGTCTTTGGAAATAGTTGATGTGAGAGGTGGAAGCGTCTGGAAATACTGATCTTAACACCTGACTCCTTTTACTATCCCACACATAAAAAAAAAAACAGGTCAGCCTTTCATTCCTCACCCATGAAGAACAAACACCCTGCTAGCTATTCAGTGGCACAGAAGAAAAGGCACACCAGAATGTCGTTTACTGTCAACCAAAAAGAAAAAAGAAAAACACTACCGGTCTCTCACTGCCTACCAGAGAAAAATGCATGGCCAGTGTTGTTCTTGTTGTTTTTGTCCTCCACCCCTTTTTTTTATTCTTGCTGTCGCTTTCTTTTTCTTTTTCACAGATTCATGTCTCCTCACCGAGGGGATTGTTTGGGTATATATATATATATATATATATATATATATATATATATATATATATATATATATATATATATATATATATATATATATATATATATATATATATATATATATATATATATATATATATATATATATATATATATATATATATATATATATATATATATATATATATATATATATATATATATATATATATATATATATATATATATATATATATATATATATATATATATATATATATATATATATATATATATATATATATATATATATCTATAATAATAATGACAAGAAGAAGAACAAGAGGAACAAGAACAAGATAAAAGAGAACAAGATCAAAAAGAACAAGAACAAAAAGAACGAGCATGAAGAAGAAGAAGAAGAAGAAGTGCAACAACAACATCAACAACAACAAAAAAAGACCCCCACGCACAACAACACACACCGGCACCTTTCACTACAACACACCAAAAGAAAAGACAATGTTGCTTAAAGTATCGAGCGAGCGGTCCAACCATGCACGGACGGTCTCGGCGGCCACCTAAAGGCCTGCGAGGTGAGAACGAAAACTTTAAAGAAGAGAAAAAAAAGGTAAAATTAAAGAGCCGTGCACCGCCGGGCCCACTACCTCCCTCCACCGCACCTGCCCGACCTTCAAGGAGAGGGAGCAGGGCGCGGGCTCCTTCCTTCAAGCTAGGCAGAGGAAAAAAAACATAAGGTCTTGAGAATTAAATGAAAAAAAGTGTTGTGTTTGAAGCTGTTATATTTCGTTTATATTATCTAGGGGGAGGGTTTTTTTTTTTCCTATTTTTGGTACGAGTAATTCTATTTTTATTTTTTTTATTTAGTTCGAGAATTCAAAATGAAAACAAATATAGCTACATACATATATACATACATACATACACACATACATATATACATACAAATACATATAAAAAAAAAGGTACGTTTGTCGGTGAGTAATTGTTTTTTTTTTATGAATTCAGTATTATAACACATATATACAGACACACAGACAGACAGGAAGGCAGACAGACAGAC
This sequence comes from Eriocheir sinensis, assembly GCF_024679095.1. Lineage (NCBI taxonomy): Eukaryota > Metazoa > Arthropoda > Malacostraca > Decapoda > Varunidae > Eriocheir > Eriocheir sinensis. The sequence goes on from NC_066516.1 coordinate 10,548,506, forward strand.
AGAGATAGACAGACAGACAGAGCGACAGACAGACCGACAGAGACAGACAGACAGACAGACAGTTAGACACACACAGACAGAGACAGAAGGCAGACAGACAAAGACAGACAGACAGATAGACAGAAAGACAGACACAAATTAAAGAGGAACGAATTTATCTGTCTGCCCTTATCACTAAATCGAGAGGGCGGAGAACGAGACACCGACAGATAATCACCATAATTACACAACCGCCTCCAATAAATGCTTCCCTTGGGGCCGCCTCCCGAGCCCCGCTGAAATACGACCCTCGTCCCTGAGGCGGCGCGACACCCAACACCTGAAATTATTTAAGGAAACCTTGCCACACCCACAACCAACGGTGCGAGACTCTATACCATTACCCACAACCAACCCTGCTAGACTCCATACCATTACCCACAACCAACCCTGCTAGACTCTATACCATTACCCACAACCAACCCTGCTAAACTCCATACCATTACCCACAACCAACCCTGCTAGACTCTATACCATTACCTACCCAACTATTATGACTAGACTCCATACCATTACCCACAACCAACCCTGCTAGACTCCATACCATTACCCACAACCAACCCTGCTAGACTCCATACCATTACCCACAACCAACCCTGCTAGACTCTATACCATTACCCACAACCAACCCTGCTAGACTCTATACCATTACCCACAACCAACCCTGCTAGACTCCATACCATTACCCACAACCAACCCTGCTAGACTCCATACCATTACCCACAACCAACCCTGCTAGACTCCATACCATTACCCACAACCAACCCTGCTAGACTCTATACCATTACCCACAACCAACCCTGCTAGACTCCATACCATTACCCACAACCAACCCTGCTAGACTCCATACCATTACCCACAACCAACCCTGCTAGACTCCATACCATTACCCACAACCAACCCTGCTAGACTCCATACCATTACCCACAACCAACCCTGCTAGACTCTATACCATTACCCACAACCAACCCTGCTAGACTCTATACCATTACCCACAACCAACCCTGCTAGACTCTATACCATTACCCACAACCAACCCTGCTAGACTCCATACCATTACCCACAACCAACCCTGCTAGACTCCATACCATTACCCACAACCAACCCTGCTAGACTCCATACCATTACCCACAACCAACCCTGCTAGACTCCATACCATTACCCACAACCAACCCTGCTAGACTCTATACCATTACCCACAACCAACCCTGCTAGACTCCATACCATTACCCACAACCAACCCTGCTAGACTCCATACCATTACCCACAACCAACCCTGCTAGACTCCATACCATTACCCACACCTTACCCTCTTCACAACACCCACAGTTCTCACATTATCTTCATTTCACTATCTTCTTCTCTGTCACTCACCATACCATTAAAAGGAGAATAAAGAAAACGAATCCCCATCTATTCCCCTTCACCCACAGCCATCGTTACACTCATCACAGTTCTAATTTAACACACTCTTCACTCTGTCAGATACTTAACCATTAGAGGACAATCAAGAAAACTAATCCACGCCCATAACTCCTTCACCAACACCTATCTTTATACTCTTCACAACACCCACAATTCTCACATCACACTCTTCTTCACTCTGTCAGTCACTAAACCTCTAATGGTGCCTCGAAAATGCTAATCTACACCTACTCAAACACATTCATATTCGTTTATATATCCACACCCGTCCGTATTTAAATCTATCCTCGTCTTTACCTTCAACACATCATCCTTAATTCCTACATGATACTCTCTTCACGCAAGCTTATGGACCTGATGGAGTGCCTTCTATTGTCCTAAAAACTGTGCCTCCGTGCTGTCACCCTGCCTGGTCAAACTCTTTCGCCTCTGCCTGTCAACATCTACCTTTCCTTCTTGCTGGAAGTATGCCTTCATACAGCCTGTGCAGAAGGGTGACCGCTCCAATCCCTCAAACTACCGTCCTATAGCTTTACTTTCTTGTCTATCTAAAGGTTTTGAATCAATCCTTAACCGGAAGATTCAAAAGCACCTTTCCACTTCTGACCTTCTATCTGATCGCCAATATGGGTTCCGCAAGGGGCGTTCTACTGGTGATCTCCTAGCCTTCTTAACTGACTCTTGGTCATCCTCTCTTAGCCGTTTCGGTGAAACTTTTGCTATTGCGATGGACATATCAAAAGCTTTTGATAGGGTCTGGCACAAATCTCTGCTTTCCAAACTACCCTCCTACGGTTTCTATCCTTCTCTCTGTACCTTTATCTCCAGTTTCCTTTCTGACCGTTCCATTTCTGCCGTGGTAGACGGTCACTGTTCTTCCCCTAAATCTATTAACAGTGGTGTCCCACAGGGTTCTGTCCTATCTCCCACTCTTTTTCTGTTGTTCATTGATGATCTTCTTTCCATAACGAACTGTCCTATCCATTCCTACGCCGATGATTCCACTCTGCATTATTCAACTTCTTTTAATAGAAGACCCAACCTTCAGGAACTTAACGACTCAAGGCTGGAGGCTGCAGAACGCTTAGCCTCAGACCTTACTATTATTTCCGATTGGGGCAAGAAGAACCTGGTGTCCTTCAACGCCTCAAAAACACAGTTTCTCCACCTATCCACTCGACACAATCTTCCAAACAACTATCCACTATTCTTTGACAACACCCAGCTATCACCTTCCTCAACACTAAACATCCTCGGTCTATCCTTAACTCAAAATCTCAACTGGAAACTTCATATCTCATCTCTTACTAAATCAGCTTCCTCGAGGCTGGGCGTTCTGTACCGTCTCCGCCAGTTCTTCTCCCCTGCACAGTTGCTGTCCATATACAGGGGCTTTGTCCGCCCTTGTATGGAGTATGCATCTCATGTGTGGGGGGCTCCACTCACACAGCTCTTCTGGACAGAGTGGAGGCTAAGGCTCTTCGTCTCATCAGCTCTCCTCCTCATACTGATAGTCTTCTACCTCTTAAATTCCGCCGCAATGTTGCCTCTCTTTCTATCTTCTATCGATATTTCCACGCTGACTGCTCTTCTGAACTTCCTAACTGCATGCCTCCCCACCTCCCGCGGCCCCGCTGCACTCGACTTTCTACTCATGCTCATCCCTACACTGTCCAAACCCCTTATGCAAGAGTTTACCAGCATCTTCACTCTTTCATCCCTCACGCTGGTAAACTCTGGAACAATCTTCCTTCATCTGTATTTCCTCCAGCCTACGACTTGAACTCTTTCAAGAAGAGGGTATCAGGATAACTCTGCTCCCGAATTTGTTCTTGCTTTCGGCCACCTCTTTTATTTCTTTTTTAGGAGCAGCGAGTAACGGGCTTTTTTTATTATTATTGTTTTCTTTTTCTGTGTGCCCTTGAGCTGCCTCCTTTGTTGTAAAAAAAAAAAAAAAAAAAGCTATGTCAGTAACCAAAGCACTAAAGGAGAATAGAGGGAACCAATCCACACGCACAAGCACATTCACCTTCGTCTTCATTCATATCCACAGTTAGCACACCCGCCCAGCCTCGTCATAGTACCCACATCACACACTTCGCCCCTTCACTCCTTCCCTCCTCCCTGACAGCCATTCACGCCCTCGCCCTGTCAAGCCTCGCCCGCCTCTTCCCTTTCCTATCAGCGCTGTCACTATTAGTCATCTGGTTCTTCGCGCTAAATGACATTCTCCATCACGAAGCATTATCATCAAACACCATCAAAGGTTTCCCCTCTACATAATAACAACATTCTCTCTCTCTCTCTCTCTCTCTCTCTCTCTCTCTCTCTCTCTCTCTCTCTCTCTCTCTCTCTCTCTCTCTCGCAATAAGAGGAAAGGAGAGAATAATTACGTGTCGCTAAAACATGAATATAGAGGATGCTAGCATTATGGATCAAGGAACAGACAAAGACTGGTGGTATTTTAATGACTGAGAAAGAATAAATGAACTTGGGCAGGTTAGGTATAACATTCGCAAACAAATAACAAATGGACATTAAAATAACATAGCGGCAGTCCAATACTTGTTAGAGAAGTATATAGAGGCAAGAACCAGGTGGCAAGATGAAAATATATTGTTTTCGCAGGATCAGGATGAAGTATACCCAAACAGAGAGGAGGAGAACGAGGGTAAAGGTCATCGTCCTGCCGCATACAAGTAATTGCTGAAGATGATGATGAATTGAGGAGGAAGAGGAGGAGAAAATCACGCTATTCTGCTATACTATCCCGACGAAACCACATCTTGAGTAACTGCAAACAAATAACAGAGGGGGTGACGAGGGGGGGGGGGAGAGAGAGAGAGAGAGAGAGAGAGAGAGAGAGAGAGAGAGAGAGAGAGAGAGAGAGAGAGAGAGACAGACAGACAGACAGACACAGACAGACATAGAAACAGAGTGAGACAGAAACAGAGAGAATGAAGCACACAAAAAAACAGATACACACCAATCGAAAAAAAAAAGAACCAAAACAGAAAGGAAACATCAAACACACACGCAGACCTTTGCTTCCCCCCCCCCCCACACACACACACACACATACACACACGCAAAAAAAAATGGCAGCAGGTACGGGCAGAGACTGAGGGCGCACGGTGGCAGAATTACCATCTTAATGACACCCAAGGATTTAGATTAAGGGTAGAATTAACATACATATGGGAGAGAGAGAGAGAGAGAGAGAGAGAGAGAGAGACAGACAGACAGACAGACAGACAGACAGACAGACAGAACAGAGAGAGAGGTAATGATGCACCTCTCAAGGGCTATCTTAAGGGGCTTCACATGCATGCACAGTTCTTTTTTTTTTTTTCTCCTCCTTCCCCTTCAGTGTGCAATTACTTCCTCCTCCTCCTCCTCCTCCTCCTCCTCTAGTCTGCCCACACTTCTCTCTCCTCACAGTTTCATTCAGTCTCTCCCCTCTCCCTTCCTCCCCTCTTCCCTCTCCACTCACCCCGCCATGAAGTCACCCTTCCTTACCCTTCAGCCAAGTGGGTTTCATCACATCTAAGTCATCCTTCACCTCATTTATGTTGCTTCGTTTTAGTCCCTTCATTACCCCTCTTTCTCCAGCACCATATCCCTTCTTCGTATCCCTAAACTATCATTATTATTATCTTATTAGTATTATAGGTAGAGAGGGAGATATGTGGTCCCTATTAGCTGCGTGTTTGTTTGTAAGTTTGTTTTCCTTTCAGTACCTTTTTCACGGCGTATCATTCGGCGTACTATTTGTCATTTAATCACTTACTCTACATTATTTATTTTGTGTGATGCTAAACGCCATAAATTTGGTGTCCTTATTTTACTCTCCGTTGGGGCATAAAACACTATATACAGAATATCTCATTTGCAGACTCTCTCTCTCTCTCTCTCTCTCTCTCTCTCTCTCTCTCTCTCTCTCTCTCTCTCTCTCTCTCTCTCTCTCTCTCTCTCTCTCTCTCTCTCTCTCTCTCACACACACACACACACACACACACACACACACTCCTTAAAACTGTAAGTAGGGAAAAGGACAGCTCGTAATTAACCTTAACTTTCGTATTATCAGTCTACTCTCTCTCTCTCTCTCTCTCTCTCTCTCTCTCTCTCTCTCTCTCTCTCTCTCTCTCTCTCTCTCTCTCTCTCTCTCTACCTACCCTCTTCCTCGTAATCCTGTACACGCCAATATCCATCCCATCGCGGCCTTCATCCCTGTAAAACACCTCCTCTACTACGCCTCCTCTTCCTTATTACCCCGAGGCCGTGGAGCCAGTCGATGCGGGGCCCATTAACGCCGGCCGCCCGATGTTCTAATCACCCGGTGTCTTCCACGAGGTAACGGTGACGGCCCTCCTTCCTTTTGGTACCTTCACTTCCTACCTATTTACCGTCCCCTATTTAACAACGCCCCACTCCACCTCTCCCCTTCTTTCCACTATTGGTTCCTCTGTTGGCCGCCATTTACATTAGCAGCGTTTATACCTCCGCCTTCCCCCACCATCTTTGCATCCTTGCTTTCCCTATTTGCCGTCCCCTTGTAAAGACAATGTCCCCCTTCCACCTTCCACCTCTCTCTTTACACCATTACTTAACTCTCATATCCTCTCCAAACATTAACCCAACGTCCCACTCCGTTTTCCCCCTCCATCTTTGCACCCTTCCTTTCTTGTTTGACGTCCCTACATTAATGCACCGTTCCACTTCACATTCCCTTCCCCTCATATCCCTCCCATACACAACACCTTCCCTTCCTCTTTCCATTCTTTCTTGTTCCTCACATCCCTCCCCTACATTGAATCAACGTCCCCCTCCGCCTTCCCTTCCCTCTTTGCACTCTTACTTCAGCAATATGGCCCTCCCATACACAACTTTCCCTTCCTCTTTCCATCCTCCCCCCCTCCACATAGTCCTCCTCTACATTACCTCAATGTCCTTTTCCTCTTTCTCCCTCCTTCTCATCCCCACTGTACCATATCTTTCCCACTCCACCTTATTCCCCTCTCTCTCCCTCGCCATTACACCAAACCTCATTATCCCGCTCTAGCTTCCCTCCCTCTCCCTACCCTCTCGGCAAACTCTCAATGTCCCTTCTCGCTATTTTCCTTCCCTTCAGACGCAGAAAATTGCTCAAAGCCACGACCGGTACCTTTTCTATGTTTGTTTGCCATGTTTGTTTGTTTATTTACAACAACCGGCATGACTTACAACAGTGAAGGAGTTCGTTTTATCTTCCTTTTTATCTTGACTTAAAGCCTCGACGCCGGGTACTTTATTTTTTGTTTCCTCTTCTTTGTTTATATAAATTGGGTGGGATTTTCATGGCGTGCAACCGGAGATTACACACAAAGGGGCATAAAGTGATGTGGAGCGTTTTATTTCGCTAACAAATTGTAAAGTGTAGCCCGCGAGAAAAGAAAATGTGGGGAAATTAACTCGCAGCGAGGCACGAGGGCTCGGAATCGTTTCTTATCGTTACTTAGGCATCAGTAAAAGTTTGGGACGGCCCAGCGGCACGCCATCCAGTCATTCCGCGGGCCGACGGGGCTCCGCGAACGCCCACGCACGCACACACGCACAGGCATTCACACACACACACACACACACACACACACACACACACACACACACACACACACACACACACACACACACACACACACACAAACTCAAAGCCGCACACACGCACGCATACACACACGCAAGCATACACACACTCACAAACCCAAAGACGCAAACACACACACACACACACACACACACACACACACACACACACACACACACACAAACACACACACACACACACACACACACACACACACAGACACTCACACTCACACACACACACACAGGCACACAAACATGATCCCTGGCGTGGCAGACAACAACGCCCCTTCACAGGTTCGCTCATTTATTACTGCACGATCGAGATACTGTCCTTTGTTGTTGCCTCACCGCCTTACAGACCCGATAAGGCATAAGGAATTCAATTTAGGAACTATATATTGTTCACGTATACTAATAAAGGAGGATAAAGGGAAGACAATAGAAAAAATTTAAATATATATATATATATATATATATATATATATATATATATATATATATATATATATATATATATATATATATATATAATATATGGCAGGCTGAGTGTAAAGACAAAACCTGCCGTCACTACAGGCGCCGAAACATTAAAGTATCGTTGATTTTATCGTGGTAGAATAAAAACTAGGGATTTCATACATACGTAATTATCCGCTGCGAGCCACGAGCGCTTAATCTATTAGACTTTACAATCTGCAAGACATTAGCAGCGAATAATGGCGAAAATATGATAATAGTCCGTCAAATTTAATGGCGAATTTCAACGTCAACTTTTTTTACGACTTCCCGGCATAACACGCTGTCCCCCGGACCGCCGCCATCCAATATTTACGCCCGTGATTAAGTATTCTTCATGCGGGGCGTCTATGCCGATAATATATATATATATATATATATATATATATATATATATATATATATATATATATATATATATATATATATATATATATATGTGTGTGTGTGTGTGTGTGTGTGTGTGTGTGTGTGTACTTCTTTAATCATGTAAACTTCAATTTTCTTCCATCGATGCTTTGACAGCCGGCGCCGACACTGCAAATGAACAAGGATATGAAAGAGTAGCTCATTTTCCTTTGACATTATACATCGATGTAAGATGCAAAGATTTTACGGCAATGTTTTATTTGAGTTAATTTTCTCTATTTAATCCATGAAGCTGCACCGGCAAAGAGTAAGGGCGAGGCTACAGGGAACACGACACGACTCACTGCATTACCACACTGATGTAACAGTTTTCATTTTATTTTCAAGTGTAATTTGAGACATGATTTAATTTGCCATTTTTATACCTTTCATCAGGTCAGGAAATACCCTGCACCGACACAGTATAAGAATATAAAGAACCCCAAACGATTGGCGAGTATTTCTGATAAATTATACACAACTAAAACATTATACTGAATGAGAAAGAGAAAGAAAAAAGAGGAAGAGATAAAGAGAGAGAACAAAAAACATTCTATCTAGCATCATCAATTCTCTCAAATCCAACAAGATAAACAAAACAAAAATGTATACCCAATGCGGAACAAAAACACAAAATATACGAAATCCGCACCAAGACAAAAGATTATTCTCCATATCCACGTTTATACAGCCTTTTCTCTCCTCGCCCCGCCCAGCTCCCCCGAGTCGGCGGCTGATGGCTGCCACATTTCAGGGCGCGGCAGAAAGAAAGAAGTAACACGGACGGGGCCGTAATAGAGTCCACTAAATTTTCTCTTATCTACCTCATGAATTTTGGGAGTAACGAAAGATACCCCATTAATCATCCAAGCTCTCTCTCTCTCTCTCTCTCTCTCTCTCTCTCTCTTACACACACACACACACAAACACACACACACACACACACGCGCACATAAGTTGACTACCCTAAACATTTTTATATGAGTGTACTATAAATTCACAGCTAACATTTATTATATACCAATGCATCAATTTATTTAATCAACCGATATTACGATTGGAGGTGAGAAAGTAAGTACTGTATGTGGAGAATTTGTAAGTTAATCGTTTATAGGCAAAAGGTCAGCAGTCTAATTCCCTAAGTAAAAAATGCAAACGTGAAATGTCAGATGTAGATAATCCCTACCTAATTTATTTTCTTAAGTAAAGGAGACAGCTCAAGGGCAAGAGTAAATAAATAAAAAAAATACCGCTAATCACTGCTCCTATAAAGAAAGTAGAAACGAGTGCCCAAAAGAGAGGTCAGTTGCCAATAGGGTCAGTAAACGCTTTTAATTACTTCCTTAGAAACAGCACTCAGGATCTGCAAGTATCCCATTCTTCGCTGTTATTATTTCTCCACTGAAAACAAAGTACCATGTTATATTCGTTTATCACTCCTTGGAAACCCTCTGCTCTCAGCTTTACAATAATCCCTATACACTTCCCCATGATGCACACTAATCCTATTTGAGGCTTTGTTCATCCCCTCCCCACCCCCCCAGGCAGCTTTAATAGCGGTGGATGTGGCCGACCTAAGCTTGTCGGTCACTCATATGACCACTCATCGACTGGCCTGGTTTGTTGGCTGCATAAGGAATAAACAAAAGTCATTGCCTGGACTGACCCTTTCAAACAAGGTGCGGGGCGGTGCTTCCTGCCGGCGGATCAATCAGTGATGACATGCCGGCGAGGTGAGTAAAAGGCTGGTATTCTCAGACGCTTCCGCCGCTCACATCAAATATTTTCAAAGGCCAAAATAAAGGTCAGTTTGGTTCTCATGAGTAATTTTTTAGGTTCATGATAAAGAAAAAGGATCAAATTACCAGCAGGGTCATAAAACTACAAAAATGAAATGATCAAAACTTCTACGAAAATATTGTCATATGTGAGTGCCAAGATAATGAAATTTATAAAAATAAGGCCCTCAGAAGGCTTTGATCACAGAGCACGGCGGGTGGGAGAAGCCTTCGCTCTACCATGAATCGGCAAGCAATAATCTGTCATGTTAAATAAACTTTCGGAGTATAAACAGCCCGATTTAGTCTATTCACATCGGCAACAGTATGATTTGTCAACGATAAAACAATGAGCCTCTGAACGTGTCATGACGAGATACTGATATAAGAAGTGGTTACGTTATTTGGTCAACTTGAAATCCAGCCAAGACACTTAACTCTCCATCCGACCTCTCTCCTGGCCACTCCCCCTGTTTACGTTTGCAGGAGCAGAGCCGAACGAACTGTTTTCTATTTTGCTTTTTCTTTGTTTATTGCCCTTGAACTGTTTCCTTTCCTGTTAAAAAAAAAGCCGACTACTGCCACCCTGACGCCGTGTGTAAAGGAAACAGGTCTAGCGTGTTTTTTTTCTTTTTGTTGTTGTTTTTCCCTTGTATATTGCCCATGACCTTCTCCCTTAGCTCTGAAGCCGTATGTGGAGGAAATAGATAGGTGGTGCAAGGTCTCAGTACTTAAGCACGAAGAACTACGCTAATGCCACGCCGCCTTTGAACCGCAGGACGGAGTGATGATAAAGACAGAGCGGCGCGTGTTTACCTTCAGAGTTCCTGGGCTCAGTGAAGCACGCGGCGCCTCTTACCAACGTGAGGTACGAATGAACGTGCCAAGCGAAAAGACCAACTCCTGTCAGATCTCTCTCTCTCTCTCTCTCTCTCTCTCTCTCTCTCTCTCTCTCTCTCTCTGTGTGTGTGTGTGAGAGAGAGAGAGAGAGAGAGAGAGAGAGAGAGAGAGAGAGAGAGAGAGAGAGAGAGAGAGAGAGAGAGAGAGAGAGAGAGAGAGAGAGAGAGAGAGAGAGAGAGAGAGAGAGAGAGTTTCTATTCACTGTTTCATAACGTCACGGTGAAATATCATGCACGATGTAAAGCTAAAAAAATAAATAGAAAAATTATTTAGAAGCGCCCAGTGATCCGCCTGTCATGATCGGCTTACGAGTGCATACACGCCTGCATACGTGTTAAAATACTTACACACACACACACACAGAAAAAAAAATACACACAAACCCGCAAACAGACAGACAGACGGACAGTCAAAGACAGACAGACAGAAAGGTAGACAGACAGACTGACGGAAAGGATAAGCAGAGTGAATGAATAATTAGACAATGCGTTATTGAGCAATACGTGGTGATATTAACAATTCCATCAATATACTTCGAGCAGTTGGCGGCGGAAGACCCACAATACACATCGGATACCTTGATTAGGTAAACAGTCGCCGCGATCGCTCGTGCTAATATTCTTGCCTCGGTATTTACCACGCATATTAATGCAATCAAGCGGCGCCAGGCTGAGGGAACGCCCCAAGACGCAGCGCCAGCCATTATGCAAACTCCAACGCGATGATATCAACACAATTAGCAAAGTGACAATCACCGAAACCATGACATTTCATTCTACATCCATGAGACTTTAATAAGGGAAATACGGAAGAAATGTATGAGTAAAGATGCTAATATATAAACTATTGTTTAAAGTTACGTGAAATGTGTTCTGTCACAACAATATAAATTGAAAAGATAATAATTTTGCAAATATAAAAGTTAGCATTCCCCTATTCGTCAAAACGACTGCCTGACTAAAACCAAGAGAAGCTTTTATAAAGACACAATATCAGGTCACAGCTTTCTATTCAGAATATGTTGTCACGACTCTACAGTCAATTAAACCAACCCATTTGAATTAAAGAAAAAGAATGAGGAAAACGGCAAGCATCATAAATATTTCAATGCGCGAGTGGATGGCTTCCTTTCTGGTACATGATATATCTCAAGAGTGCGTCGCCTGCCTCGTGCATGTGCATGAGCGCATCCCAGCACTCTGAGGCATAACATTGCAGTGCGAAACATATAATCATTCACCCCTGACACGCGGCTCCTCGTTAGCCATCAGGTGTGCGACGCAGCATCGACAGGTAGCTAAACAGAATAAAAGGTTTGTTGGTGCGGGCAAACGGAGCGTTCACGGCCTCTACTGTTGCGCAGGACACTCGTGTGCCTGTTCTTGTCATGTTTGCTGGAGGTCATTGTAATGCACAGTCAACCTGCGTTGGTGTGGTAGTTCTTCACTCCATTATGTCTGAGGCTATTATATTATTCAGCAAATGCATTCTCTTGCGACTCTGATTTATTGATTTATTGCTTTAATTGGGCTGTATGCAAATGCTTTATGTGCATGACCGAGTGACTGCTCTCTATGTGAATCTATTGTTATAATATATGATAGTGTGTGTGTGTGTGTGTGTGTGTGTGTGTGTGTGTGTCTGTGTGTGTGTGTGTGTTTTTATAGATATATATATATATATATATATATATATATATATATATATATATATATATATATATATATATATGATTCGTTGAAAGTGATGGCTAGGTCGGCGTTATTATATTATGTCAAATGACTAGCTACGGCGAAGTCATACAACTCCTATCAAGAGAGAATAAGACACTACTAAGACAACTAGAAAGTACATTGAAGAAAATAATAAACGCCGACCTAGCCATCACTTTCAACAAATCATGTATCTGAGAAAACCTTCTGTCCAATATATATATATATATATATATATATATATATATATATATATATATATATATATATATATATATATATATAAAGCAGAGAGAGAGAGAGAGAGAGAGAGAGAGAGAGAGAGAGAGAGAGAGAGAGAGAGAGAGAGAGAGAGAGAGAGAGAGAGAGAGAGAGAGAGAGAGAGAGAGAGAGAGAGAGAGAGAGAGAGAGAGAGAGAGAGAGAGATTTTGGACCCTTCTTTTCTTGTATTAAAACAACTCTTTTATCACTCATTAATTACTCCATAAATATTCTCACAGTCTCGTATCCCTGGTAGCGTGATCCGGTTTAAGTTGTTATTGGAGATCAGTGTTCGGGGATAGACAAGGGAAAAATATAATATACATTTATTTAAGATTAAATGAAAATAATTGCCTTACGCAATATTTTATGCTCAGACGATCATAACACTCTGGCACATTCAGCAATGGATATAACATATGACAAACGACATGTCTTAAACATAATACTATAACATGTGCTCAATTGTTGCCAATAATAAAAATACCAAATCATACCACACGCAGTGGTTTGTATCTCTCTGCTTACATCACAATCATTATGTGCTCTCCTCACAAATCCTAGTAACACATCCTATAGTATAATCTACTGCAATTCACGGAAACGCCAAATTATACCACACGCAGTGGTTTCCATCTCTGCTTAACATTGCAAACAAATAATCACTATCCTGTACCACTCACAATCCTACAACACATTTCCTCACAATATAATCTCCAGGACAATACAGTCGGTTTCCCTTAGATTCTCGAATTTCTACTCACGATTAAGATCACAACAGCCATTCTCAGTTGAGTGAGTAGCAGGTCTGCTTGAGGCGAGAACCAAGCTCGGTCTGCTCATACCACTGATTTCTAGGTCACATTTTTCTTTTGCTTGAGGCGGACTTACATCCCTGACACGCCTTAATTTTCTACATAACCAGTGGCCAATACTTCCTGTCACACCCACTGGCTCGCTCATTATGTTGTATTGTTTTACTTCTCCTGCTATTCGTGTATAAAATGTCGTCATGACTGACGTCACAGGTTCAGTCTTTTTCAATGGTTGTTCACACTTACTGACCACGCCTACTGGGTATCTGTTTTATGTATCTAAATCTGGATATCTGTTTTCCTTTACCCTCGTTGTTTCCCCTTTTTATTATCGTTTGTCCTATGAGATGTTTGCACTCTTGTATATGTCACCCTTCTTGTTAGTGTTTGTCCTGTCAGATGTTTACACAGTTGTATATCTGTCATTCCTCTCTGGGTATCTGTTTTCCTTTGCCCTCGTTGTTTCCCCTCTTTTGTTATCGTTTGTTCTATGAGATGTTTACACTGTTGTATGTCTGTCATTCCTCTCTGTTTCCTCGTCTTCTGGGTCCCGACAGAGAGAGAGAGAGAGAGAGAGAGAGAGAGAGAGAGAGAGAGAGAGAGAGAGAGAGAGAGAGAGAGAGAGAGAGAGAGAGAGAGAGAGAGAGAGAGAGAGAGAGAGAGAGAGAGAGAGAGAGAGAGAGAGAGAGAGAGAGAGAGAGAGAGAGAGAGAGAGAGAGAAAGGGGGATGCATATATACTGATGTTAGTTTCGTTTTTAAGGTTATAGTATTTCAAAGTTAAGTGCTCTGTGACTGGTCTCTGTATATATATTCACATAAGGGTATTGTATTTCAAAGTACAAAAGCAAAGGACTAGTGAAAAAGAACACATCAAACACAAGATAATATTATGATAAAGGTAATGAAATTGGGGTCGCTTTTCCAACCCGCCATCAGCTGGAGCATTCCCAGTGCCGAGCTCGTCCAGTATTGACTCTGATATTACCGCTGCAATTATAGCGGCTGACCGCCACATTACGGATACGCCACCGAGATACTACACACGACCACCGCCCCCCCCCCTCCCCCTTATCTCCCACCTCTTGGCTCACGCCTGACTGCGAACATAACATTTCCACCGAATTGTCTAATTATATATATATATATATATATATATATATATATATATATATATATATATATATATATATATATATATATATATATATAAGCAGCATAGAGTCCATCATAGCTCATATTGCAATCAGTGCATTTACCCGTGAAAGCACTCGGCCGGTCACCCGCTCAGAACAAAGAAGCTTACATTTTCCATGGGCGTAGTTCTTGGTGACGGAAATCTTGACCTGAGCGATCGATTAATGCTTTGCTTTAAGAAAGACTCATGTGATCGACAAATGTGGAGGAATAATAATTTCCCGCTGTTGCTTTTTATTAAGCAATTTATATTCATGTATATTTTCCTGTTTGTTCATATCAGTATATGATAACATGATAACATTATGCATACACATAAATATACGTACAAACAGATGCACAGGCACACATACATACATACATATGCACATACAACATGCACCTCAAAAAATATATAATTATACCTATAAGACTTAAAAGGTCACTCAGAGCTGATGCTCCTAAAAAGTGATAATTCTCTCTCTCTCTCTCTCTCTCTCTCTCTCTCTCACACACACACACACACACACACACACACACACACACACACACACACACAATCAATCAATCAATCAATCAGTCAAACACTCAAACAAACTCACAAATATATATTACATTGAATAAGGAAGTTTAAATGCAAAACGAAAATCAATAAAAAGTGCATAACATTGCTCTGGCAACGGGAGTTTAGTTTAATGGGTGGTTACGATTCTGGCGGCAAGACGATGACTATAATGCTGCGTGGTGCTTTTGTTTTTATTGGTTACCTTCAACCTATCCCTGGCCTTAACTATATCAACCACCGAACAACCAAACAACCACAAAATGCCTTGGGGGGTCAGCAGCAGTCAACCTTCAACAGCTGTGCTGCTGTAAGCAGTGGCCATGTCGGCTATCTTGAATTTGGGAGCAGCAGTCAACCTTCAACAGCTGTGCTGCTGTAAGCAGTGGCCATGTCGGCTATCTTGAATTTGGGGTTTGCCCACTAACCCTTCGCGAGTTACATGAAAATGATTATGTCGAGTGCTGATTTTTTAAATCTTTCCACACAAGTAATTCTTGGCCTATAGACCATACCAATCACTAAACAACCTAACGACCACACTACCTTGGGGAGGGGGCAGGAGTAGTCACCACGGCCTCAGCCCCGCCACCTACGCCACAATTTTTCACACTATTCAGCTGCTTTACCTGTGACTGGTTATATTTCACTGCCTCGAAACAAGCCAACCTTTATTGGTGCAGCCCCGAGCCACACCATGGCCCGGCACAGTGACCAAGGGGGTCAGCCTACTCGACGAGGATGACAAGTATAACCAAAACAAAGATGGCTGCGAGATCGGAACACAACATAAGAGTCAGTGTCACCTCTATGTCTACCTCATTAATACACGCTGCCTTGTCTATTACACCAACCACCGAAAAATAGACAGCAACTTTGAATGCTGCTACTAAAAAAAGGCAAGATATACTTCTCCTATCGACTATTTATCAATGGAACTGCAAACACAAACATACACTGTACATAATTTATGGGAACAAACATACACAAAGGAAATGGGGAAACATATACCTTGCTGTGCACCTCATCAGCATCCTGGAGCCTTCAAACTTGCCGGCAGTTCTTGGTAAATCTCACACACAAAAATAAAATGGAACTAAGCACATCTATCTACTACCGCCGGCGTGCCTCTGGCGAGGGTGCTGGGAAAACTGCGCAGAGCCGTCCTCACGATCATGGCCTCCCTGACCACAGACTTAGTAGACTGCTCGTCCCCTATTGTGTATCCTGTATTGTGCTGAGTGACGCCGGCCTGCAGCCGAGGGTGTGCCCAGTTCATCCAAAACCGACGACTCCACACACCTCACTCCCACCCTATTTCCTGATCCCAAAATTCATTTTTTAAGAAAAACTGAGACCACCATCATCTTCCTAAGAAAATTCTGCATCACACTAGCATAAAATTATAACAATAATGTAAATATACACATACAAAAATCAGAGTTAAATGAAGTAGGGAATACACATTTTTTTGCACTTAATTCGCTTCAACTCCTTAGTACTCAGCTGATTTTCGTCACATCACTTTTATAAGCACAGATCCTAAATCTGCATGCTTTTCTGCTTCTGATGGTGTAGGCCTGTAAGGTACCGTCCCGAGATAAAAATATACATAGGCTCAAAATCGCCTCTGAACATAAGTCGCGCCGTGACGGCCGTGTCTCTTGACATATGAAAGAAAGAAGGAAAGGAAAGAAAGAATAGAAAGGGGGAGAAGAAAAGGAGGGAGAAGAAAGAGGAGAGAAAGAGGAAAGAAGGAAGTAGGAGAGAGAGAGAGAGAGAGAGAGAGAGAGAGAGAGAGAGAGAGAGAGAGAGAGAGAGAGAGAGAGAGAGAGAGCACAACAATATGATTATAAGAGTAGGCTATTGATGGGACGCACGAATCGACACAGAAAAGCATGCAGATTTAGGATCTGTGCTTAAAAAAGGGATGCGACAAAAACCAGTTGAGTACTAAGGAGTTGGAGGAAAATAAGTGCAAGAAAATTTGTACTTTACTTCATTTCACTCTGATTTTCATATGTGTATTTTTACATTACTGTTACAATTTTAAGCTAGTGTGATGCAGTTTTCTTAGAAAGATGATGGTGGTCTTAGGTTTTCTTAAAAATTAATGTTGGGGTGAGGAAACAGGGTGGGAGTGAGGTGTGTGAAGTCGTCGGTTTTGGATGAACTGGGCACACCCATGGCTGCAGGCCGACTTCATTTGGAGGGCCTAAGCGAGCAGTCTGGTATGTAAGTCTGTATCCCTGACGTCACCAGCGTTCGTGTAGCATAACATTTTTCCAGAGTTTCTACGTAATCTTCTCAAATAAACAAAAACATTGGTATTCTTATCAATGCACATATATTTTTTTTTTCATTTTCTTTTAGTACTACACGTTGTTTGAAGTGCCTGAGTGAAAAAGTTTCAAATACAATGAAGGAAGTCCAAGCCAGGTCGCCATCCGAACGCAGGAAGAGCTGATAACATGTAAACAAAATGGCAGAAAATCTCAGTAACATGAACTATGTCATAAGAACTTGGCATATCATTAATGAAGTTAACCTGTATACTTCTCAATGTATGAACTGATTGTTTTAAGTACAACACATACTCAATAAACCCATCACTTCCCGTAATGCCGGGTAACAATCCATAACAACTGAGGTTTTAAGGCAGACTGTAATAAATGGAGAAGGCGAGCATGTGTCATTGTGGTTCTGCTCTAGGTGGCTTTATATCTACCTAACGATACTTGTACATTGCAAGTCGGGTATGCAAGACACATTTTGGGAATCGTAAGTTCTTTTTTCTTTCAACTCACGAAAGAAAATAATTTGTGACCCTGTGGTGTGTGTGTGTGTGTGTGTGTGTGTGTGTGTGTGTACCAAACTACACAACTTTTCGGAATTAAGAGTGACACTGATAGCCTCGCACCTAGCAAAACATGATGAAACATACGTAAACATGGAGCCTCTCAGACAGTGGTTCCCAACCCTGGGGTCGTGAGCAAAAATGAGGCTGCTAAGCGTTTTGGGGAGGCTCGTTATACCATCAGATTCTTTGAACACACACACACACACACACACACACACACACACACACACACACACACACACACACACGTCCCCCAAACCTCATGGACTGTCAACAACAACATAATTAGCTTGGATTACCTGCACCTCATTTCCTGAGCTCCCTCCCTCCTTTCCTCACCTACGTAGGGTACAGTGGTTCTCAGCCCGGGGAACGCGTACCCCCCAGAGTAAGCGGAGAAGCGAGTGAAATTTTCATGGTACTAGACAGTTGTCATAATACTGTTTTCTTCAAGTAGTACGGTAGTGCAAAACCTTCTTGCATAAAGTATCTCGAGCTGGTGTATGCATATATACCAGAGAGTAGAGTTCCACTTAATTCCACATTCATAGATAGAGCTAGTTATGCCTTAGCCACGATTAACTATATAAATTAAGTGGTAATTTCCCCTCATATTCTGGGTGAGAGGGTATATCACCTCTACAGAAAAACCTGAAGACCACTGTCCCGTACCTTCCTTTCTCTCACTTTCTTTCTCTTACAACTACTTCCTTTTTTCCCTCGTCCTCTTTTTCTGCGATCCTCTACCTTCGTCTCTCTCTCCCAAGTCTTTTACTCCTTTTACTTTCCTTTCTCTTCCTACTTCTTACTCGTTCGTTTCTACTTACCACTCTTCTGTCGATTAACCTTTCCACATCCTTTCCCTTCCTTCACTCCGTTTGCTCTTCCTGTCTTCACCTCCAACCCCACGTTTCATCCCTTTCTCTCTCCCTTCTTCCTCCTATTCCAATACTTTCCTTCCGTCTTCCCTCGTCTACCATCCTCTTGTTCCATTCCTCTCTCTCTCCCTTCTTTCTCCTATTCCTATACTTTCTCTCTCTCCTCCTCCTCGTATTACCTCTTCTCCCATCCCCACGTTTCATACTTTTCTCTCTCCCTTCTTCCTCCTATTCTTATACTTTCTCTCCCTCCTCTTCCTCGTTTTCCTTCTTCTCCCGCCCTTTCCACAAACCAACAAACAGGCAATAACCCAACAGAGTGACCCACCCAACCCTTTACCTTTTCCCCTTTCACTCACTCTGCCTTTACCTCCATCTCCTCGTCCTCCTCTTCCTCCTCCTCCACTTGCCTCAACCCTATCCTCTCCCTCCTCTTCCTCCTGCTCCTCTTCTTCTTCCTCTGTTGGCTCGCGGGTGCATTTTTATTACATTTTCCAGGGATCCGAGTCAAATGTAAGAGGCAACTATTGTTTCTGTTTGCCTAATATGCGTTGAAGCGATGAACGGAACCGCCGAGGACCCAAAACTTCAAGAAAATCAACATTCCCCAATCGACTGAGAGCGTTTAGGGGAGCGGTGGGAGTGTTTTTATTTGGTTAGAGGTGCGCTTTTAAAGAGGGTGGAGAGAGAGAGAGAGAGAGAGAGAGAGAGAGAGAGAGAGAGAGAGAGAGAGAGAGAGAGAGAGAGAGAGAGAGAGAGAGAGAGAGAGAGAGAGAGAGAGAGAGAGAGAGAGAGAGAGAGAAGAAAAAAAGGAAAAAAGAAAGAAGGAAAGAAGGAAGAAAAAAAGAGAGAAAGAAAGTAAAAAGGAAGAAAGAAAGAAAGAAAGAAAGAATGAAGGAAGGAAGGAAAAAATGAAATACAGACAGACAGAAAGATAGACAGATAGACAGTGACAGAAAACCAGACATACATACAAACAGAGAGACAAGCAGACAGACAGCTACAAAAACAGACGGATTGACACAAACAAACGGTAACAGACATAGACAAACAGATAGACAGATACAAAAACAGACCCACTTGGACAAGCAAACTAACGGCGAGAGAAAGAAGTATAATACAGACAGACCGAGAGACCGAGATGGAGACCGAGGCCGCCCCGCAGATGGCTCAGACCGCCCGTTGGGGACTTTGGTCGTTGGGCCGCAAAAGTTTTACACAATTTGAATACGTTCCTTGGTTGGGCGAGGACGATCTGCCGCCGACACTGTTATTCCGAGCAGCGCGGAGTAAGGGAAAGAGAAATAAAAACGCGGAGAAAGAAGAAGTGCCGGAAAAAGATGAAAAAAAAGTGTAATTCGTTGTAAATATATCACGTTCTTTTATCTTTGTTGTTTGTTTTCATGGTGTCTTCATTAGATATTTATTTCCCCGCTCAGAAAGAAAAAGGTTCCGGGAAAAAGAAGAATTAAAGTTTAATTCATTGTATAAATCTCACGTTCTTTTAGCTTTTTCGTTTGTCTTGTTTTCTTGGTGTCTTCATGAGTTATTTATTTCCCCGCTCAGAAAGAAAAAGGTGCCGGGAAAAAGAAGAAATAAAGTGTAATTCAATGTACAAATCTCACGTTCTTTATTTTTTTCGTTTGTCTTGTTTTCTTGTTGCAATAAGTTGTTTATTTCCCCGCTCAGAAAGAAAAATAACGGAAAAGAGAAAAAGTATAATTCACGGTAAAAATCACATTCTTTTACATTTATTTCCACTGTGTTTTCATCAGTTATTATATTTTCCTGTTCAGTCACGAGTCTGTTTTTAGTTCTTTTATGTAAACTTTATATTCATTTGTTGCTTCCCCCAAGATTTATATGTCGCCCCATTAGCTAATAAAGCTATTTTTATTTTTCTCTCTTACTCGTTCTCCCCGTATGCCAAAGAGTGTTATCATTGATTCTACGTATGTATAATAAGGCAGAAAGGTAACACGAAGGGCACGGATGTCACTTTGAGCCTTATGTGGCATCTATATCCGAAGTGAAAAATATATAATGCTATTCATATGTAAAGGAAATTTTGATAGCAAATCCAAATATTGTTTTTATACGAAAAACGAACAACAACAAAATAAATTCATGTTCACAACTTACCCTAAAAAGATTATTCCCCCCTATACCAAGCCGTGGAACAGACAAACCACTCCACAAAACAGCCCCCCCTGCATGGTACAACGGACTTTCAATAGCCATACAACTAGCGAGATTTTCGTTTGATGACATACCAATACTGCATACACGCAATTAGAGGAATAGAAAGCTAACAGAACAGAGGAGAGATGGACCAACGAGCCTTTTGACGCGTGACCCAATCAGTGTTGTCAACCGTCCCTCCCTCTCGACGTGAACCCGGGAAGTATCGACTCGTGGCCGCCCCGAGCCATTTACCGCCACGAGGGGACGATAGGGACGAAGGCGGCGGGCTGGTAAGGGAAGGGGGTGGAGGGGGACGTGTTGAGATGTGATGGTGGTTCTCGGTGGGGGTCAGGAGGGGATGGATGGGTGGGTGGGCAGGGGCAGTGAGGCGTCGGTGTGTGAGACAGGAAGGACAGTGTTCAGGGAGGAAGGAGAGGGAAGGGATGGAGGGATCAAGGTACAGAGGCATCAGGTCAACTGGGTACTCTCTGAGGGCCTGGACTTGGTAGTGCTATGAGGATGTTGTGAGATTGTTATGAGGTCGAGCTCGTGGGTGGAAGCAGTATTGAATTTCCCCATCCAGTATACAAATATTAACTAGATAAATGAATAAATAACTAAGTAAACAAATAAGTAAATAAATTAATAAGTAAATAAATAAGTAAACAAAAAAATAAACAACCTAATTAATGATTGAGAAAAGATACACACACAGTTATTATATGTGTTTGTATTTGTTTGTTTGTTTGTTTGTTTGTTTGTTTGTTTGAGTGTGTGTGTGTGTGTGTGTGTGTGTGTGTGTGTGTGTGTGTGTGTGTGTGTGTGTGTGTGTGTGTGTGTGTGTGTTCATTATTACATTGTTACTTTCAGGAGGAGGAAGCATCGTTTCGTTTCATCGCTTTCAAGCACGCTCTGCCAAGTATGTGCCGCGCGCTGGGAACGTTGTGGTTCTCGTTATATTATATTTTATTTTATTTTATTTCCTGGAAGGCGTATTATGGCCAGGGACGGCTCGGGTATATATAGCTGGCTGTCGGGGCGGGCGTATTTACCGAGCACGACTGACACAACAACAACAACAACAACAACAACAACAACCACAACAACAACAACCACAACAACAACCACAACAACAACAACAACAACAACAACAACAACAACAACAACAACAACAGCAACAAGCCTTCCCTGTGTTCATTTCGAGGCTCATCACACCCCTCTTTCCGTGGAGACTTGTCGAGGATGCATGAATAAATGAATAATTCTCTTCCCCAAGGCCACACCTCCCCCATTCTCTCTCTCTCTCTCTCTCTCTCTCTCTCTCATTTCTACATTTCTTGCTCTCTCATCCACCGTTTTCACCACTTTCATCGTCATCATCTTAACCACCACCACCAGCGAACCATATCTGACAAGGCTTTCGTAGGAGTTTTGAGCATTTCCATGAGTAGTTTTCTCACCCTGGTAGTAGTTTGATCCTTCTTCTGCACCATGAATCAAAACACATACTCCTTAGAACCCGACTGATCTCCTTTTTGGCCTTTGGAAATAGTTGATGTGGAAGACGGAGGCATCTGAGGTCCATATTATTAAACTCTTCAGAGACCTAGTCCATCAATTTCAAAAGGCTATCGCGGAAGGTGTCAAGGTTTCCATTAGTGGCGTCATGACCCTGGTGGTAATTCTGCAAGGCTTCCGCGCTATGAACGAGAAAAACACCTACTCCATCAATTTCAAAAGGGTCACGCGGAAGGTGTCGGGGTTTCCACTGGTGGTTTCATGATCCTGGTGATAATTTTGCAAGGCTTCCGCGCTATGAACGAGAAAAACACCTAGTCCGTCTATTTCAAAAGGCTCTCGCGGAAGGAGTCGAAGTTTCCATTGGTGGTTTCATGACCCTGGCGGTAATTCTGCAAGGCTTCCGCGCTATGAACGAGAAAAACACCAAGTCCATCTATTTCAAAAGGCTCTCGCGGAAAGAGTCGAAGTTTCCATTGGTGGTTTCATGACCCTGGTGGTAATTTTGCTAGGCTTCCGCGCTATGAACGAGAAAAACACGCTTGATAACCCGATGTAGCTCCTCTCTGGCATTAAAAAATGGTCGCAACAACCCGAAGCGCTTGATAATACCACTTTGAGAATCCTAACCCAAAGCCCGCAATGCCCACCACCACCAACACCACACGCCCGCATCTCCTCCTCCGCACCTCCTCCAGACACGGCCACACCATCTTTCCCTTCACACACGCCCAGGTTATATTGGGTAGGAAGTGTCTGAAGGAGCCGGAGACGGTGTTGCCTTCTGCATTATAGACGAGGGTTCTTGCTCACGAATTCCACTCCATTAACCTGCTTTTTCTTTTCGGTATTTTTTGCACGGCCTCTCTCGCTCTCATTTCTCGCCTCATCACCCTTCAACACGCAGGGCTGTCTTGGTGGTTTTTTTTATTTTTTTATTCTGGTCTTCCTTGCATGTCTATTCGCTTCGTCTTCGATTCCTTCAATAAAAAAATGGGATCAGGTACACCACACGAGAGAGAGAGAGAGAGAGAGAGAGAGAGAGAGAGAGAGAGAGAGAGAGAGAGAGAGAGAGAGAGAGAGAGAGAGAGAGAGAGAGAGAGAGATAAACTACATATATCAGACTTGCGCGGTTTTCTTTACGCGAGATAGATGATACACACACACACACACACACACACACACACACACACACACACACACACACACACACACACACTTTTCTTGGCCCTGATGTAAGTGATGTGTTTACTAGTGGATGCAGAAGTAGGGTCAGGTCGGGACGAGGTAGAGGCGGTGTTGCTGTGGCGGTGTGCAGACGAAAAATGCGAAAATCCGGGTCCTTCGAGAGAAGCTGATAATGGCCACGCATTCAACGACACCCAGATGCAGTGAAGAGAGACGCTTCCACCTCTCCCATCAATTATTTCCAAAGGCCAAAAAGGAAACTAATCGGGTTATAGTGCGTGTTTTTTTTAGGTTCATGGTACAGAAGAAGAGTAAACTACCACCAGGGCCATAAAAGCATCCTTAAAAATGCCCAAAACTCCTGCGAAAGCCTTGTTGAAATATATGTGCTTGGACCCCGGAATGTTAATGAATATGACAGCAGGCTGGTCTCATCATAAAAAACTCCATGGTCTAGATAGCGCCTCTGCCTACATGGTCGATAGTCAGTATGAAACCTCCTTCCTGTCTAGTGATGTTACCCTTTAAAGTGAAGTCATCATCGGTCCATTTTCCATCAGTTCATCACTCTTGAAAGGACACCAGTTGAAGGACGGTAGGAAACTGATGGAATGTAGAAAGTTACGGAGCTTGTATTTTTTTTACAGTAGGAAGCAGCTGAAGGGCAAAAATAAATATAGAAATAAAAGCCCGCTAATCACTGCTCCGATAAAAAGAAAGTAGAAGTGAGTGGCGAAAGGAGAGGTCAATTTCGGATTGAGCAAAGATATGAAAATAGCAGAATAAATAATGGTGACTAGGAACCGAAATTTCTGCAGATCGTTTATTTGGAGAGTTTAATGTGCATATATTTGAAATTCCAATCAGCTTTCAAAACCCAGAGAAAAAAAAGAAACATTACGCCTCACAGCTTTACATTCAGCGGTAATTACTGATGCTGATTGAGTCACTGAGTCCAGGCGCGCCTCAAGTAATTATAAAAAAAATACTGCAAGCACATCAAGGGACCCAATTACACCCAACCGCCCACCCACAAACACCCACACCCACACTCACCCACAAACACGTTCACACCCACGCCTCCTACTCCCAACCCGTCAGCCCACACACATGCCCTCACACACACATGCAACATCCCACCTACATAACACAAAACATACACACGCCTACCACATATATCCCTACCCCACCACTCCACTTACAACCACCTACCCACTTGCACACCTACACCAGCCAGTCTCGTCCCCCCCCCCCCCTAACAGACATACACCCACCTATCCACAGACACAAACAAACACACACACACCACCATCACCACCACCTTCTCCCTCCCCCACCTCTTCCCTCAATCACAATCAGTGTTTTCAAGCAAATCAGTTTAATACCCTTAGACGAAGCCGGTCATCATTTCATTAGTACAAATCATAAACACATTACCTGGCGGAGGCACCTAATTTTGACGCTGTCGAAACATTAATGGACACTCTCGCACTCTGTATATCGGGAAAATGTATAGGTGTCTTTTTTCAGCCATATTGCCAGGGTTCTTTTTTTTTTAGGCCATATCGTCACACACTCGCCACCCGCCGCTCTGGACACAGTTCGCTAAATAACAAAGTGATTATTGAAAAATAGACGAGGTGCATTTCGGCATTTATTGATAAAATTTTCGGAGAATAACTAAACTCCATTAACACGAATTCCCCCGCGCGACAGAATATCGATAACGTCAATGAAGAGTAAAATTGTTTGGGATATATTTTTTACCATCATAAATATTCTGCTTGTGTTAAATGATTCCCTTTCCCCGTAATATTCCCGTGACAACGAGCTGTAGAAGCACGAACAAAATAAAAATCCTAATTTCCTGTTGAATCTCGTCATTTCCGCGACAGTGCGGGAGCGATTCATGTTCTCTTTCCCAGCTTGAGTCGTCCGAGCGCTGGCTAGTCCCGCTCATGCCGCCGGACCCTCCCCCGGCGCTGCCCTTAATCCCCTCAGCATATAGATGCCTCATTTACACCCGCCAGTTCTCTCCTTTTTATCTTCACGTCCACTTCCAACACAGCCGAGCCAGCGAGCAAGCGAGTCAGTCCTCATTGATCCACCCTTTCTGTAATATTTACGTTGTCCTTCTCACTATTACATTTTCCGCTTTCGTATGGCTGTTTGCTTCCCCGTTTTCAATGTTTTTGAAATTTTACGTCCAAAGTTCGACACGTAATCATCCATCACTCATTTTTGGTCTGTTTGACTTGCACTTCAAATGGATTTACTTCTAGTTTGACTGTCGCGCTTTTGATATATTTTTGGAGTGTATTTTGTCGTTGCTTTGTGCGTTCCAGGAAAATGTGGAGTTGGCCCTCTCTTGCTGCCGCGCCGCCGCCACCCACCCACCACCACCACCACCACTACCACTCAATTCCTCACACACACACACACACACACACACACACACACACACACACACACACACACACACACTTTTCTGGCACCAAACCAATCAACAAATCCATTTTCTCCACAAACATGCCATTACTCTCTCAAAACCCATTACCTACATCTCCCATCTACCTCTACCCCGCACCTCTTCACGCTGCACTATCACCTCCTTCACTCTTTTCCCCCTATAACGTTCTCATTCCACAGTCTTTTCCAACCTTTACTAAATGCTACAATCCTTACTATATACCTTACCATAAAAAAAAATACATCTGTACCATTTACCACCCTGCACCTCTTCACGCTGTGAACATAAGAACGTATAAGGAATCTGCAAGATGCCGGTTGGCCTATACAAGGCAGCTCCTGTACACTCAACCCCACCTTACCTTACCATTACCATTCATGGCTTTATCTAACCTCTTCTTGAATGTATCTACGGTATTGGCACCTACAACATGGCTCCCAAGCCTGTTCCATTCGTCCACCACTCTATTGGTGAACCAATTCTTGCCTATGTCTTTGTTGAATCTGAATTTGTCTAACTTAAAATCATTGCCACGTGTCCTACCTGGCTCTTTTACTCTCAAAATTTTATTGACATCCCCTTTATTAAAGCCCTTCATCCATTTAAAGACTTCGATCAAGTCTCCTCGCAATCTTCGCCTTTCTAGAGAGTGTAGATTTAACTGCTTTAGCCTGTCTTCATAAGGCAAGTTTCTCACCCCCTGAATCATCTTTGTCATCCCCCTCTGTACAGATTCTAACATCTTGATATCCATTCTATAGTAGGGTGACCAGAACTGCACTGCATAATCAAGATGAGGTCTAATTAGTGCTAAGTAAAGTTTGAGGATGACTTCAGCGCTCCTATTGCTTACGCTCCTTGAGATGAAACCCAATACTCTGTTTGCCCGATATTTAGCCTGAATGCACTGAGCCCTAGGACGGAGGTCAGCGCTCACTAGGACTCCTAAGTCTCTCTCACGCCCAGACCTGCTTAGAGGAGTGTCATTTAAGGAGTAATTGTGTGAGGGGTTATTACTGCCTACACTCAAAATGCTACACTTCCCGACATTGAATTCCATTTGCCACTTCCCCGCCCAATCATATAATCTCCCATAGCCTTTCTTTTTTTATTCCCCATCCTTTCCCAGCCTTTACTAAATGCTACAATCCTTACGATATACCTTACCATGAAAAATACATCTATACCATCTACCACCAAGCATCTCTTCACGCTGTACTACCACCTCCTTCACTCTTTTTTCCCCCCATAACGTTTCCTTTTTATTCCCCATTATTTTCCACACTTTACTAAATGCTACAATCCTTACTCAATACCTTACCATGAAAAAATACTATAAAGCGTCTCTTCCTGCACTCTTATCAATAATTAACTTCGCAAATGCAGAACCGCCCAATCCAGCAGAGCAATAACAAATGGCATTCAGAAATCACATGCCGGCTGAATCAGAGAGGAGATGTGTGCCTTGGAAGTGGATAGGCAAATGATAATGCAATGGAGAAGGGAGAGAAGCTCACTGGAGTGGCTAATTAGAGCAGAGTATTAACACACCCACGCTCTCCTTTACCTTTCCATTTACCTGTCGCACCTGCCTCAAGCACAGCATATCTATCTATCTATCTCTATCAATCTATCTGTTTGTTTGTCTATCTATCTATCTATCTATCTATCAATCCCCACCCCTACTTCTGAACGCTGAGTATTGAAGGAACGATTGTGCTCTATCGACTCAGTATCTCCCTCTGTCTCCACCTCCGCATGACCCCCACGCCCCGCCCACCACTACATGAAACTGTACCCAACTTGAACCTTTGTGTACTAATAAAGCGGTTGTCGTCTCCCGGATTGCACACGCTTTAGCTCCTGTCATGTTCTTCGATATCCGTATACCTGCCCGTGTGTTCCAGCCGGCTAACAATGTACTGGGAAAGTGGGCGATCGAGTAAATGTTGCTTCAGGGAAGTCTTACCCGCATATTTTGATTTTCTTATGGTCATATAGTGTGATATACTCCACGTTTCTTTGCAAAGTACGCGTGAAGGACTAAAATAATAGGGTGTTTTCTTTCGTGTGTGTGTGTGTGTGTGTGTGTGTGTGTGTGTGTGTGTGTGTGTGTGTGTGTGTGTGTGTGTGTGTATACGCGCGCACTACATTATAACATGGAACTGCAAACACCACTGCTTTGTTCAAAATTTGCCTAGGACATTTTGCTTTTCAGCCGGCTTTTCTTCGAAATCAGATCAATAAAACATGTGTTGAAAATACTTTCGTTTCGTCTTACAAAATGCAATATTTTGTCATCTGTATTTAATGGCATTTATTTTTATTTTCAAAATGTGTAAAATTTGTGTTATCTAACGTTTTCACCGTCAAAAGCTTTCAGCTCACCACTTCCTGCTTTCGCAATTTTCACGAAACATGCATTATTTTACCTGCTATATTAGAGGCAGAAAAGAGACTGTTCCTTTCTTGATTTTTGCAACCACGAAATGCACAACGCTTCCCTGTCCATTTTCATGCCTGTGCTTCTTTTACAACTGTTATTTCAAGGTCTAACACCTGTTCTCTCTCCACCTATACCTTTCCCTCTCTGCGCCCCTCATTCTTGCCCTGACCACCACCGCCACACACGTCCCCGCACCCGCAGCACGAGTGTTCACGCCTTGCAGAGTTTGCCGGCTTGAGTACAGGCGAAAAGGGGAGAGGGCGCAGGAACACAAGCCTTTATGACCATTTTTAGGGCAAAGTGTGCGGGAGATGGGTTTCCGGGCTAATCTCGCTCCCCTTTCATCGAAGGTTAACTGGATACTAAATGGTGGGCCGATGAGGTCGCTGCGTCCTCTCCCCCTCTAAGGGCAGGGCAAAAGGGCGCCTACGGGTTGTGTGCGTGTGGTAGGTGCGGGTGAAATGCGCAGTAAAGGTATCAGTGCGCTAAGGGCATCCGTGCTAAAGGTTGGGTTCAAGACAGTCCGGGTAACAGTGAGGCGTAACCGAGCAGAGACGTGAATCATAAACGCATAATGGGGAGCATAAATGAAACTCCTTCCGTCATCCAGTGGTTGGGTTGCACTGAATATTTAATTTCCCTAAGTGCTCTTGTGTAAAAGCCTCGAGACAAGAGAACATTATGCTCCAAAAAGATATAACCAGCACACTAACGGACCGTTACGACATGAGATATTCAAATATTAAAGAACCTTACAAATTGAGTGCCATCCTTATCCTTAATTTCGTCTTCCCCAGAAATGTGTAGAAGAAACGTACAACTAGACATCCATTTTTAGGAATTTCACTCTTTAGCTATTGAGGATGTAGATGTTGCTGTAAGTGTTTTGATTTAGCCGCACCTCCATGTTCTTTATGTATGACACACACACACACACACACACAACCACCACCACCACCACACTCGTAGAGCAGTAGTTAGCGCTCATCTCACAATCGGGTGGTCTCGGGTTCGATTCCCGGGCGGAGTGGAGACGGATTTGCGGACTCCCTTCAACCAGGCACATGTCCACCTAGCAGTGAATAAATATCGGTTGTCAATCGGTGGTTGTGTTCCGCCTCCCATGTGTGTGTGTGTGTGTGTGTGTGTGTGTGTTATGGCTCTCCGTAATGATTGTGTTAGGCTCAGCTCACAACGGAGACACCAGGTTGGATTCCCGAGAATAGTGTACACGGATGGGCAGTCACTTTACACCCGCGTCCCTGTCCTCCCAGTAGTAAATGTAGAGTAGTGTGATTTTCGGGCACCATAGAGGGGGGAGTAAACTGAAGAGTAGAGAAACAAAAAATTCAGACCAGGACGAAACAAGCAGATGAACTACACACACACACACACACACACACACACACACACACACACACACACACACACACATTTATTTTTCGTTTTGTTTCAGGACAACACCCACCATGATCACCTTCAGCATTTTGGACAGACGCGAGTCGTACTGTGGCGGGGAAATACCAAGACACATTTTTTACTCATGTGTTTGCATCCTGAAATAACAAAAAAACAAAATCGCGTTGTTTACCCAT
The DNA here is from genome assembly GCF_024679095.1 of Eriocheir sinensis. Lineage (NCBI taxonomy): Eukaryota > Metazoa > Arthropoda > Malacostraca > Decapoda > Varunidae > Eriocheir > Eriocheir sinensis. The sequence continues at coordinate 10,578,863 of NC_066516.1, forward strand.
CGTTATTATTATTATTGAAAAGCTCACTGATCCGAAAACGCAGACCGACCCACCGAACTGTGACGATGGTCCGTGATATTTGTGCGAAATCATCTTGTTTAAAACTGTCGCGATAATGTGCATCAAAACACGAAAATAAAATGAAAGAAATACGTATATATGTATGTATGTATGTATGTATGTGTGTGTGTATGTATGTATATATGTATAGATAGATAGATAGTGATAGATAAATAGATAGATTGGTAGATAAACAGATATACAGATAGACAGATAGATATACAGATAGACAGATACACAGATAGTGACAGAGATAGATAGATAGGCAGATAGATATACAAATTGATAGATAGATACTTAGATGCATAGATATATAGAGAGACAGATAGATAGATAGATATTTATATATATATATATATATATATATATATATATATATATATATATATATATATATATATATATATATATATGTGTGTGTGTGTGTGTGTGTGTGTGTGTGTGTGTGTGTCGGTGAAATTTTGTATATCGCGGAGTCCGTGTACAAATGCACTTTCTGAATTCCATGTAATCTGGAGCTCGACACAGAATGCAAATGGGAACAGAGTCAAAGGATGTTTTGTGACGTGCGAGCAAGGGCCCCGCGGAGAGAGAGAGAGAGAGAGAGAGAGAGAGAGAGAGAGAGAGAGAGAGAGAGAGAGAGAGAGAGAAGCGGAGGCAGAGAGAAGAAAGGGAAAGTGTGAGAGGAAATAAGAGAGAATGATGATAAATGGAGAAGAGAGGAGATATGAAAATACAGCACGAATGAAGATAATAAGAAAAGGAGGAACTAATGGTTGTAGTGAGAAGGGATGAAACTTGGTAATCTGTGAAAGGATAAAGAGAGGATGAAAATGTATGAAAATGATAATATGAAGAAAGAAAATATGGATATATAAAGTAAAAAAATGGAAGATTAAAAGAAAAGGAGGAAGTTATGGGCGTAGAGAAAAGGGATGAAACTTTAATATTTGGAAAGATAAAGAAAGGAAGTGTAGAATGAATGAAAATACGAAAAGGGGGACGTAATGGATGTAGTAAGAAGAGATTGAAACTTAGTAATGTGTGGAAGGATAAAGGAAGTGAGTCTGACGATAAGAAAGAAAGGAGAAAAGGTAATAAAGTGTACGTAGCTGTTTTACTCACCTATTGGTTTCTGTAGTCCGACACAAAGCCACTAGTTGCCAGCGTCACCTGCTACGGGTCTCAACAGCAATTCCGATCTACCACAGATTTCGATAGCTCCTTCGCTCTAGGTCTTCGTTATCTGAAAGAGCAAATATATAAACGCTATAGAAGCAATGGTTGTGATAATAGTCATGGTATAAAAACTGTTTTCCCGTCCCGCTAGTAACTTTCAGAACCCCTTACGCCCATAGCAAAAATAAATATAAATAAAAACGTAGCCTATTCTCTGACGCTTTCGGTCCTCACAATTATTTCCAAATCCCAAAACTGAAATTAGTCGGGTTCTCATGGATGCTTTTTCACGTTCATAGTGCAGAAGCCTTGTCAAACTATCACCAGACTCATAAAACTACCCATGGATGAAATACGCACACCTAATAAATCCATATCAAAATTATGTGGGTGTGAAAGCCCCGAATTTTTTTTAGAATATGGGTGTAAGTCTCACGGCATTAAAATCTTAAAAACCAATTAACAGTGGCACTTCGACAAACACTGAAGGACGTCAAGAAAAGGAGTCATTGATAAATATTAAGGGCAAAGTTAATAAGGCGATGAGAGGCTGTTGATGGGAGGCTGGGAGTGGGGCGGCGGAGTAGGCTAGGCCGGTATTAAGACACTTGCGCTTCTCACATCAACTCTTTCTGAAGGTCAAAGAGGGGGTCAGTCGGGTTCTAATGAGGGTTTCTTTAGGTTCATGGTACAGAAGAAGGGTCAAACTACCACCAGGGTCATCAAACTACTCTTGGAAATGCCCACAACTCCTACGAAAGCCTTGTCAAATATGTGTTTCTTCACGTTCACGGTACAGAAGAAGGGTCAAACTACCACCAGGGTCATCAAACTACTCCTGGAAATGCCCACAACTCCTACGAGAGTCTGGTCAAGTTTATGTTCTTGGGCGACGAAATGTTTTATAATACGACCCAAAGCTGGCAGAGGTTATTAGAAGTCACCCAAAAGAAGTTAACTCAAGGAAAAAAGACAAAAGTGCAGCAAAATCACAAGGCCTACGAAAAGAACGATAATCTAATTCAGTGAGGAAAGAAGATTGCTAAAAGAAATGAGAGAAAAAAAGGAAAATTAATGGTAACAAATGTATCGGGGTTTTTTTTTTTTTTTTTTGTTGTTGTTGTTGTTGGACAGAACTTCACCAGTGTTTCTGTCTTACCTTACGATGGAAATGATGTAGTAAACGCCAAATGAAATGACCGGACTAAGTGACGTACTTCCAACACGCACGAACAAGCAAGACTGACGCTGATTGGCTGGCGGTGTCACGGTGAACTTACGGGCCCCCAACGTTACCAGATTGTCGTACTCAGCATCCTATATTTGCCGATTTCAGATCCCAAAACTGCCTCCTCCACTCCAATAACTGCCTTCATATATAGTTATCGTTAAAATGGTTAATTATTGGTGTTTTTTGGCAAAGCTATGGCTCAGAAACCGGTAAATGCGAGGCTCTGACCTCTGAGTACGATAATCAATCTGGCAATGGTGAACTTAGGCCCGGGTGAAGCTGTACACCTTGCACGTGAATCTAATTAAGTGCTTTCGTTCATGTTATTTTGCTGAACTTTTGTATATTTTCTATTGGTTAACTAATTTTCCATTGCCTTCATACTAACTACTGATATCTTTTCTTTCGTTTTTACAAGACTAATTTTTCTCATTGTTCTTTTATATCGTTTATCTCCCTTCCTTCCTCACTAACTAAGATTATATTTCTTTTCATATCATTTTTACTGCACTTTTGTATTTTTTCTATTAGTTAGCTTATTTTCCATTTATTTCGTATTATCATTCATCTCTCTTCCTTCCTCACTGCCGTAGATTATCTTTCTTTTCGTAGGCTATTATTATTTAGCTGCACTGTTGTATCTTTCTACTATATAGTTAGCCTACCTTCTTTTCCATGTATTTCATAGTATTGTTTATCTTTCTTTCTTCCTCACTGCCTTACATTATCTTTCTTTTTCGTATTCATATATTTTGAAATGTAATAAGATAGTCTCCTTATTTCACCGCTCAACATAGGACTCAGCAGGTCTCACAATAAAATAGAATGATCATGCTGTCAGATCCTGAAGCCAGCGACACGGACCCCATCTATTGAACTTGGAGAAAAGAACTGAGCGGCTACACACAAAATATTTCATTAAAGCTCCCAGTAACTGTGTCGCCATATTTCACTCCGCTTGACTTGCTTGTTAAATTAGTTTTTCTCTCTTTCTTCATTTGGTTATTGGTTATTTACGCGCTACGGGCTACAGTAAGGAGTGAGAGATGATACAAGTGGAAGAGAACAATGATAATATGGAAAACAGAGCCACATATCTTCCCGGCACGGGGTACACACGAGACACAGGAATGAATACGCAGGATGAATGGCAGGCACATAAACTGGGCGGACACAGGTATAATTAATAGTGAGGAACAAAGGTGTGCACGTTCCCAAACTTCAGTGTGAGACAAGAAAACAAAATATCACGAAGTAGAAATATAATAGGAGTTGACTAGAAAGATGTAATATACGTTAAAAATGCTGATGAATATTATAAGACATGACAACGAAACACTGAGCTCTATAACTATTACGACGTCTCTCTCTCTCTCTCTCTCTCTCTCTCTCTCTCTCTCTCTCTCTCTCTCTCTCTCTCTCTCTCTCTTCCGTCTTTGAGAACTCGAACTAACATTTACACAGCATGATGGATTCACGTAAACATGCATATTGTGTTCATCAGCAACATTGTATAATTAACGACAACAACGTTTCTTGCTCGTAAAGCGTAAGCCACCTGTCTTCGATTAATTGCTGTGCGCATTTTCATATCAACAAATAATTTTAGGATGCGCAGCAGATTCAGGGATAAAGCGGTTTTTTTTTTTGTTGTTGTTGTTGTTGTTTAATTAAATCATCGCCGCCGCCATGGTAGAGGACAATCGAACTACATGGAGTAACACCGAGATTGTCCCTTCAAGAGATTCTCAATTCCCTTATAAAGCTCAGTGCCCCAACAAGGAAGCTAAAACACGCTCACACACCAGCAGTAATGAAGATGGTCAGGATAGCAAGGCAGTAACGATTAATATCCCGTCGATTACGATACCCAGTGGCACCAATTCACAGTCAGTTTACGGTAAGGACGAAATGAGGACGAGAAGGAAGGGACGAGGTAGAGAGGAAGAGGAGTAGACAGAGAAAAGTGAATACAGGAAGAGGAAAAGAATGGAGGAAGAACGAAAGGATGAGATGAGGAGATGAAAGAGTCGTTGCAGATAGGAAGAAGAGTAGAAAGACAAGAGTGAGTAGAGAGAGAGAGAAAGGATGAATAGCTCTCAGGAAACGTTTCAAGGAGTCAGCTAGTTCCTATTTCTGCACCAACCATCAATTAAACATGTAACACTAAATAAATGATAAGCTTGAGACTCTCCCAACGCAAATAATACGCCAGGAAAGGATGAGGAAGGAGGAAGCGAGGGAGTGAGAGGTTTATGGAAGAAAGAGAGAAGAAAAGAAGGGAAGGTGGGAGAGATGAAAAAGGTGGGGTTTGACGAAGAGGGGAAGGGCAACACGGATCAGAAAAAGAGATGTAGAGATCAAAGAACGGCAACAGAGAGAGAGAGAGAGAGAGAGAGAGAGAGAGAGAGAGAGAGAGAGAGAGAGGCGAGGCAGTCCACTTGTCCGAGGTATTTTGAAAGAGAAAAAAATACAAAAATAAAAAACATCCAGAACTGAGTTAGGGAGCATACAGACACACACAAAAAATAAAAGTTAGTAAAAGAAAAAAAACGGGGAGCGACACATAGACTCGCAAAGAAAAACAAATATAAACACAAACAACAAACAAACAAAAAAAAACATTGAATAAAAAAAGGTAAAGTTATATATACAAATAAAAGTCTCGTTACGTTCTCGAAAAAAAATTTCATCATTTTTCTATATAGTCCTGGCAAGTTTTCACACGCCTGGCTCTCTCTCTCTCTCTCTCTCTCTCTCTCTCTCGTTATCACCACTTCCGTCTCTACCCTTCACCCTTTCCCCTCTATTCATTCATCTCTTTTTACACTTCTTCCTCTCCGTTTCGTCCTTTCCCACTCATCATCTCTTCCCCTCGTCCTTCCTTCATTCTCCTTCTTCCTCTTCCTTTCCCCTCTATTCACTCTTGTCTTTCTACTCTTGTTTGTCTTTGCTTCATCCCTTACCTCTCATCATCATCTCTTTCTCTCGTCCTTCCTTCCTTTTTTCTCCTTTTTCTTCCTTTCTTCTTTCCCTCCTCCCATTTTCTCCCACATACACCTTTCTACACTCCCTTAACGTAGCTCCTCCTCTCCTTCTTTCTTCCTTCCTTCTTTCCCTTATACTTTTTCCTTCGTTCTTCCGTGTTTTACCACTACTTTCTTCATCATCATCATCATCATCATCTTCTCTCCGTCCTCTCCTCCACTTCTCTTCCTCTTCTCCTTCCTCCACTTCATCCTCTGGTGGAAGTTTGCAGTCTTCCTCAAGCTGTATCTTCTCCAATCCTCTTGCCTCCCTCTTTCTCTTTGGAGCGATGGGTGCGAAAAGTGAAGCCATACGCACTAGTCATCGCCTTACGTCATTCACTCGCGCCGAAGTGAATGAGTAGCACCACAACCTCCTTACCTTACACCGTCTTTAGAAGGAGAATTGCACCGCTGCCTCTGCGAATTTCCTAGCCTTCATTTTACTTGGTGTTTTTTTTTTTTTTTTTTTTTTTTTTTTACAGCAAAGGAGACAGTTCAAGGGCACACAAAAAGCAAACATTAATAAAAAAAAAGCCCGCTACTCACTGCTCCTAAAAAGAAAGAGGTGGCCGAAAGATAGGTCAGTTTCGGTTTGTTACTTAGCATTGCATTTCTGACTCTACTAATTTTCTGTCGTTCATTTCACGTAGAGGACTTTATTAATAGGAGAAAATGTAGGTGATTCAAGAGTTTTCTGTAGTTTAACCCCCTTCCTAAAATATTTATCCGCGTATACTATTTATTTTTTGTCAATACCTCATCGGCTCTGTTCCATTTCATTTGTGTGTGTGTTTGTTTGTTTGTTTGTTTTCGTGATGAACCTGCATGACAAATTTTAATCTTTAGGCTTAACTGTGGCCTTTCTCTTTCTTCTCTTTTTGTTCTTATTCCTACATGTCTTCCCCTTCCTTTATTTTCCATTTATTTTATTCGCATTTCAATTTCATCCCTTCTCGTCTCTCTGTCTTTTCCTTTAATTAACTCTCCATTTGGCGTTCCCATCTCTAATTATTCTCACATATCTTTTCCTCCCTTGCCTCTATTTATTCCTCTCTTTTTATTATCTTCCCTTCTCATTTCTTTATCTGTTCCTTTAACTCTCCTTCCATGTTCCCTCCTTCCCATCTCTTACGTTCCTCTTCGACCCTTTTCCTTCCCTTTAACTTCTGCCTCTCTCCTCAATCCTTTCATCTTTTTTTCTTAATTCCCCTTTCTGTGTCCCCTCCTTACCATCTCTTACACTCCTCTCTTACACTCCCTTTTCCTTCCTTTTAACTCCTTTCTCTCTCCTCAATGCCCTCCTTCCCTACGATCTCCTTTTCTTCTTCACTGGATCTTACTTTAACATCCTACCTACATACCTACCTACACCTTCCCCCTTGTCCCTCTCTCCTCTGCACCCCAACCCCCAAGCACCCCCAGTCACCCCATTCCCCCCTGTCACCATCGTCACCATCCAGGCACCACCACTGCTCCTCGGTTCACTGGGGAAGAGTGGAGCGTGCAGCACACCGACTCACCGATCAAGGAGGCGGTTAATAGTCCATGGAAGTGAACGAAGCTGCAAGAACCGACCAACCCAGTGACCTCCAGTGTTTGGTACGAAGTCTCAAGTTCCGAGGTGTTTTCTTGTCTTCCTTAATTCCTTCCTTTCCTCTTTCCTTCTCTCCTTCATCCTGTTCTCTACCTCCACGCAGTCACCTTGTTAATGTAGCTCCTCCTCTTCTTTTTTTTTCCTTCCTTCTTTCTTTCCTTCTAATTTTTTGTTCGTTTTTCTGTTTTGCCGTTTCTTTCTTATGTCTTCGTCATCCTTCTCTTTCTCCTCATTTCTTTCACCGCCTTGTCCTTGCTCCTCCTCTTCTTCTTTTTTCTTTATTTTTTTTTTTTTTCCATCCTTCATGTTTTGGTCCTTCTTTCTTCTACATCCTCATCTTCCTCCTCTTCTCCTACAACCCCTTGACGTATCCACACTCTTTTTCTTCTTTCCTTCTTTCCTTCTCAGTTTCTTCTTGCGTCCTTCCATGTTTTGCCTCTTCTTTCTTCTTCTTCATTCTCCTCTTTCTCCTCTTCCCCTACACCCTTTTGGGGCAGTTCCTTCTCTTTTTCTTCCTCTTTTCTTTCCCTCTCAGTTTTCTTTCGTCCTTCCATGCTTTGCCACTTCTTTTTTCTTCCTCCTCCTCTCCTGCCCGTCCTCCTCTTCACCTCCATTCACCTTTCACAAGATCAAACGTCCTCCTCCTCATTTTGCTCCCTCTTTTCCCTCTTTCTTTTTAATTTGCCAATCCTTCTCCATCACTTCTTCTCTCTCATTTTTCTTCTCTTCTTTTATCCACAGATGCTTCCCCTCCTCCTCCTCCCTCTCTTCTAATTCCTTATTCACAAGACCAAACTATCTTTCTTCTTTTCTTTCTCTCTCGCGTCTTCTTTTGTCAATTAGATTTTACTTTTTCTTCCTCCTCCTGCTTCTTTTCTCCTCCTCCTCCTCCTCTTCCTCCTCTTCTTCCTTCTTTGTCAGTCAGGTTAGCTACTTTTTCTTCTTCCTCCTGCTGTTTCTCTTCCTCCTACTCCTCTTCCTCCTCTTCCTCCTCTTCTTCCTTCTTTGTCAGTCAGGTTAGCTACTTTTTCTTATTCCTCCTGCTGTTTCTCTTCCTCCTCCTCCTCCTCCTCCTCCTCCTCTTTTTCTAATCGTCCCCTACCTTCACCTTCTATTTCTCTTTCACAGAAGCAACCGACGGCGTGCTCTCAAGGACTTAAGAGCGTCCTGCTTTCTGTAAACACGTAAGGGGAAGAGTGACCAGAAAACGAACGATACGGACGGAGATTTTAGTGTCTGCTGCTGAAGTTTTGTTTGTTGTCGGTGGTGGTGGTGGTGGTGTGTGTGTCTGTGTGTGTGTGTGTGTAGGGGGGGGGGGGAAAAGAGATGTTGTTGATGTTGTTGTTGTTATTGTTGATGTTAATGTTGTAGTTGTTCTTTTTATTTTATTTTTTCTTCTTCTATACTTCTTTTTCTTCTTCCTCGTCTCCTTTTTCTTCTTCTTCTTCTCCTTCTTCTTTCTCGTCTCTTCTTCTTCTTCAACTTCTACTACTTCTTCTTCTTATCTTTATTCCCCTTATTAGATTTATCTCCTGCTTTTTCGTCTTTCTCCACTTCGTCATCGTTTTCGTCCTCCTCTTATACTCCCACCCCACCCCCAACCCCCGTCTCCTACTCCTTCTCTTCCTCCTCCTTTCTTCCTCTTCCTCCTCTTCCTTCTCCTCCTCCTGCTCCTGGTCCCGTGAATTCATTGTATTACAACAGGAAAGTTTGTTCTAGTGCCCGATGTAACGGCGACTGTACATAGTAGAAGGAATAATATATACGAAGACTTATACGAAAAAGTTTACTCCCGTGTGTGTGTGTGTGTGTGTGTGTGTGTGTGTGTGTGTGTACTTCGTGTTCGTATATACTTCTCGTTCGTCTACGTCGTAAAAGGGTTAAAGACTGAGATGGGGGGGAGGACTGGGAGAGAGAGAGAGAGAGAGAGAGAGAGAGTCTACGCAGGGCCATTCACGTGCGGGACCTCTCGACTGCCACCTAGGCCTACACTGTATTCACTATATCACTCACGGCCTATCACCATTCCCCACACTACCTCACATGTACCAAAGCATCCAGAACTATACAAGAACTCTCTGTGCCATGAAATACACCTGGAGTACACAACAGAGACGATGAAACAATGTAATGGTCGTGTGGCAGTCTTGTCTCCCTGGGCCGAGCGAGGTGAACGAGCTCCCGCGAGACTTCACGCGCGACCGAAGTGTTTGGTCCCACTATTTATTTTAAGGACAAGAAACTAAGTCTCTGGAAGGTGGTGGATGCTGAAATAGCCCTCAGACACACAGAAAAATACATTGACAGATGAATAAGGTGGAAGAGTATCAAGGAATTGGTGTAATTAAGGAGTGCAGGGCTACCAAAACCCTTGAGATAAGCTGAACGAAGATTAACCGTATTTTGTTTAACACTCCCTCCCTGCGTTGCTGTTGACCGGCGAGGGCTCCATCAACCCTCAACCCTCTGAAGAGGAAGAGGAAGCCGGTACCGGCCACAAGATGAAGAAGAGGAAGATTGCCCCGTGGGCCCTTATATTCTGAAATGTAAGAAAACGTTGCCAGTGACGCGTTGGTGTTTCCCGCGCCTCTTTGGGCTATTTTTGAAGAGGCTTTGACGGACGCGTACGGAAGTCGTGGACTACGGATACTCATACAGGACACAGGTGCCTTTGATGCAAAATTGTACACTGTAGTATATCAAAGTTTACCTGGTCATTCGTTCATTGCGGTATTCGGGCTATTTTGGGCGTGGAAGGCCGCGGGTGGCTACAACACTGTCTGGGCAAGGGGGCACTGCGTTAGAACCGCCAGAGAGTACGGAACGCTGGCGGTCTAGGCTTTTCTTTGTGTTTTCCTTGCCTTCCTCATGCAGCATAGTAATGAAAGGTTGTTAAGGTCAAGGAGAGACAAAATATATGTTAATGGGCTGTGTCACTAGCTACAACACTGCCATGGCGAGGGGACACTGCGTTAGAAGTATCTATTATGTATTCATGAATACTTTCAAGAAATATTCATATTTGTATTCGAATTAAAACCAATTCAGTGTATTCGATTTCGTATCCGTATTCGTTGGAATTTGAAGTATTCGTATTCGTATTCGAATGCAAAAACTCTTGTATTCATTCCATCCCTGATCACCACCACCACCTCCACCACCACCCTCCGGCACCCACATCTCCACCACCCCCACCACCACCACAGCAACACCCCGACACCGCCACACCCAGACACAAGCACACCCGGGAAACAATAGTTACCACCCTCAAGCGGCCATTGCGACGCACCATTGGGAAGCAAGAGGAACATCCGGAAACCTCACCTCTACCTTACCCCTCCTCCTCCTCCTCCTCCTCCTTCCCAGACAGAGGTCACGGAGTGCAACCTGCCTCTTGGGTCAGGGGAGAGAGAGAGAGAGAGAGAGAGAGAGAGAGAGAGAGAGAGAGAGAGAGAGAGAGAGAGAGAGAGATGGCCTGTACTCTCAGACGCTTACGGCTCCCACAATCACTATCTCCAAAGGCCACAAAGGAGATTAGTTGGGCTCTCATGAGTGTTTTTTCACATTTATGGTGCTGCCGAAGTCTTGTCAATCTATCCCTAGGGTCAGAAAGATACCCGTGGAAATACTGACACACAACAACCTCAACGAAAACCTTATCAAATGTGAGTGTGTTAGTCCCAAAATGTTTGAGTATCGGGGTCTTTTCGTACTGAGATTGCGTCCCACCGCCGCTATGTACTGGTATTTTTAAGGGCCTTGGCTAAACATTGCTTCCTGTTGTAATACTTCTTTTTCTTCATGTTCTTGTTGTTCTTGTTCTTGTTCTTCTTGTTGTTCTTCTACCCAATGCCTAGTTCCCCTCACCCACTTCCTCCAGCCGCATCCCTGCCCTCCGCCCTCCTCCTCTTCTCCGCTGCTCCGATAATGGAAAGCTAATAATGCTGTCTCCCATTATAGCTCAGTTGCCTCTTGCTGTTTCCTCTCCTTTCAGTCTCGCTCCTCAATTGCATCTCGTTCTCCTTCTACTTCGCCTCTTCGTCGTAATCCTCATCTATTTCCTCTTCCTCCTCCTCCCATTATTCCTTCTTCTGCTGTTTCCTTTTCTTTCAATCCCCCTTAGTTGCTTTCGGTTTTCCTTTTACTTCTCGCCTAAATCCTCATGGTATTCCACTTCTTCCTCTTTCTATTACTTTTTCCTTTGCTTTCTCTCCTTTCAATCTCACTCTTCAATCACTGATTTTCATTCGCGTCCTGCTTCTCCTCTTCGTCCTAATCCTTTCCGTGTTTCTCTTCCATTTCCTTCTCCTCCTCCTCCTGCTGTTTCTTCTTTCATTCTCCCTCACTTGCTCTCGTTTCTCCTCCTATTTCTCTTTGCCTTAATCCTCTTTGTATTTCTGTTCCATTTCCTTCTTCTAATATTTATCTTCCTCCTCCTCCTCCTCCTCCTCCTCCTCCTGCCCATCCTTCACGATTGAAAGATAACAAATAAAAGAATAGTTTAAATCAGTCGTTTTTCGTAACATTTAAACGTTCTTTTATTTTGGTTACATTCTTCTTTAACAATTATTTTTCTGGGAAGCTACGTACTAAGCCGCCTGGTCTGCCTGGGGACTTCTTTCCGGATCCCTCTCCCCCTTCCTCTTCCTCTCTCTCTCCCTCCCTCTTCTTCCTACCCTTTCCCTCTACCTTTCACTCTCCTTACCCTTTCCTTCTTCCTACTCTTTCCCTCTCCCTCTCTCCCCTTCCCTCTACCCCTCCCTCTCCCTCTTCCTCCCCATCTCCAGTATCAGCCTCAGCCGCCTTCCTTTGGCATCGCAGAAGGGAAGGAAGGATCGTGCTGTGTCAAACGGATGTCACCCTCCTCATTTGCCTGCGTCTTGCATCCCGTTTTCTTTGTCTGCGTACGTGTATATGTGTGTGTGTGTGTGTGTGTGTGTGTGTGTGTGTGTGTCTCTCTCTCCCCACCGCTTATATTCTCTCCACTGAATATGCGAGAAAATCTGCACGGCTTTGTTTTTCACCGATTCAAGGACACACACACACACACACACACACACACACACACACACACACACACAGAAAGAGGAAAAAGTGCCGAGGTGGACGGAAGAAGTAAAGAGTAACAACCGTCAATCTCGCTGGGGAGAGTTTACCCTCGAAAATATATATAGCCAAATAAACAAATAAAGCTTGCCAAAGAGAGAGAGAGAGAGAGAGAGAGAGAGAGAGAGAGAGAGAGAGAGAGAGAGAGAGAGAGTACGCAGCTACAGTTAGAAAGCCTCCACCGCCTCCCCCTTCCCTTTCCCCCCCTCATCCATGCATCCACCACGCCCACTCTTTCAACCCAGCAACAAAAGCTTCGAGATAAACAAAGATTTACATATTGAAGTGCTCCTCGAGTTATGAGAGAGAGAGAGAGAGAGAGAGAGAGAGAGAGAGAGAGAGAGAGAGAGAGAGAGAGAGAGAGAGAGAGAGAGAGAGAGAGAGAGAGAGACAAAGTTAAAAGTAAGGAAAGGTTTGCAGCTGACACAAACAGAGGAAAAATAAGGAATATAAATAAAAAACGGTTTGGCTGGTCTCCCTCCGCTCTCTCTCTCTCTCTCTCTCTCTCTCTCTCTCTCTCTCTCTCTCTCTCTCTCTCTCTCTCTGGTGTCCTCTGAAAATATGTTTTTGATAGACGAGGAGAAGGAGGAGGAGGAAAATAGAGGAACATGAAGGAAGAGGAGGAAGAAGAAGAGGAGGAGGAGGAGAAGGAGGAGGAGGAGGAAGAAGAGGAGGAGGTCGAGTAGACGGCAGAGGAAAAGGCGAACGTGAAATAAGAGGAGAGAGAGAGAGAGAGAGAGAGAGAGAGAGAGAGAGAGAGAGAGAGAGAGAGAGATGGAAGGAGAGGAAATGGAGAGAAGAGAGGAGGAGGACGAAGGGAGAAGAGAACGAAGAGGAAGAGAAGGACGAGGAAGAGGGAGGAAGAAGAAGAGGAGGAGGAAGATTGGAAGAGGAAAAAAGTCTATAAAAAATAATACTTCAAGATATTCTGAGGTAGATTAGATTCTCTCTCTCTCTCTCTCTCTCTCTCTCTCTCTCTCTCTCTCTCTCTCTCTCTCTCTCTCTCTCTCTCTCTCTCTCTCTCTGGTGTCCTCTGAAAATATGTTTCTGATAGACGAGGAGAAGGAGGAGGAGGAAAATAGAGGAACATGAAGGAAGAGGAGGAAGAAGAAGAGGAGGAGGAGGAGGAGGAGGAGGAGGAAGAAGAGGAAATAGGGCAGAGAGAGAGAGAGAGAGAGAGAGAGAGAGAGAGAGAGAGAGAGAGAGAGAGAGAGAGAGAGAGAGAGAGAGAGAGAGAGAGAGAGAGAGAGAGGAGGAGGACGAGGAGAAGAGAACGAAGAGGAAGAGACGGACGAGGAAGAGGGAGGAAGAAGAAGAGGAGGAGGAAGATTGGAAGAGGAAAAAAGTCTATAAAAAATAATGCTTCAAGATATTCTGAGGTAGATTAGATTCTCTCTCTCTCTCTCTCTCTCTCTCTCTCTCTCTCTCTCTCTCTCTCTCTCTCTCTCTCTCTCTCTCTCTCAACACCTCAACCATTTCTCCCGAGCACTCCTTCCCTCCTCCTCCTCCTCCTCCTCCTCCACCTTCCATTTATTTGCTCTCCCTTTTTATTCCTTCTCCTACCTGCATCTTCCTATATTCTCTCCAATTCCTAGCTGTCTTCCTTTTCCTTAGTCCCTCCTTCACTTTCCACTACCCTTTTATCCTATTTCTTTTTTGCTCTCATTTCCCTTCCTTTTTATTTATCTCTCTTTTTTTTGGGGGGGGCTTCATTTTCAATCCTGTGTCTGATTATTTTTCTCTTTCATTCCTTGCATTCTTCCTCTTCCTTCCCTTTTCAATCGCTTAATCCAATTCCTTTTGCTCTCATTCTTCATCCCTTCCATTTATTATTTCATCTCATATTTTGCTTTATTTTCGTATCTGTATCTAATTATATTCTCCTCCATCCCTTGCATTCTTCCCCTCGTAAAACCTCTTCTTTACTTCTTAATCCTTTTTATCCCGTTCCTTTTTGCCCTCTTTGCCCCTTCTTTTAATATGTTTATCTCAACTTTTGTTTCATCTTGGTACCTGTATCTAATTATTCTCTCTCTTCTACTTCCCTTCCTTTACCTGCCAATCCCTCTTATCCCTCTTATTCCCTTTTCCCTCCTTTCCTCCTGTCAGTCTCTCTCTCTCCCTCCCACACACACCTAACTCATTTATCCACCTATCCATCCAGTACGTTTTCTCCCTCCCTCCGTCCTATTCTGGTCGCTCGAGGACGAGGAACTAGTCTAACCTGCCTTGCCGGTACTGTGTCCAGAGGCTATTTTGAACCACGCGAGAATTCAGAACCTGTTTTCTCAGACGCTTTCGACTCTCGCACCATATATTTACAAAGGCCACAAAATAGATTATTCGGGTTCTCATGAGTTTTTTTTTTTCTTATTCATGATGCAGAAGCTTTGTTAAATTATTACTTGGCTCATAAAACTACCCATGGAAATACTCGCAACCTCTAGGAAAGACTTAACATATGTGGGTGTGTAATCTCCTAAATGTTTGGGCCCCCACGTGAGGAAGGTGACTGGGGGCAGGTAACGCTCTATATAGGGCTGGTACATGAGGAAAGACACAAGAGATAAGTTGTTATGTACGTTCCCAGCGTCTAGTGAGGTGAAGTAGAGAGATTATACCACGATCAGATTAGGTTACTCGATGGTTAGGAAGATGGCCTCTGAAATAGCCTCCCCTTTGTAGTTTCTTCTTGTGTTGTTCTCGTGTGGTTGTTGTGCGCACAGTGTCACGTTGTTTAATTGATTTGTTTTTACAGGTGAGGAAGATGTGATAGAGTTGGAAGTCTGGAGCAGCGGGGAAGTAGAGGCATAAAGGAGTTCTTAGTAAATTAGAGGCAAATTTTAAGTATGTTGTGAATGTTTTTTGCCTTTTTCATTACTGCAACAGAGGTCAGCAGCAGAGTTTAAGAGAGCAAAAACAAGTTTTATGCGTTAGGAAAGTAAATCAAAGAGACATTTATATTTGTTAAGTGAATACAGACAGGAAAATGTAAATAGGTCGTTGTGAAGGACTGGTTCCAATTCCTACTACACATCGGCGTCAACATCAAATACAGAAAACAAACTAATAATGCTGCACCCAAAAACACTCTCGGGAAAAATTACTTTCCGTTAATAAATGACAATCTTCCTTCACAAAACACCAAACAAGTAAGTATCCAATATCCTCAATCATGTGCACTACTTATAACATTCATGTGCACTCCAGCATGTAATGATTAACCGCCTCGAGGGTACAGGAGAGCGCTGAGGATGCTTGGCGCGGGCCCTCGAGGAACAGAGACGGAAGTGCAGCGGGGCAGACAACTGAAGTGGTCTGACTGTCTTGGCGGAGCTCGAGTCTGGCTCAGTGAGTGCCGCCCATAAACGCCCTCAGCCACGGCTCCGGAAGGTCTCCAGGACGAACACTGTATCACTGGAAGACATCCAAAGGGAGGGAAAGAGGAGAGGTTGGCGGGATTACGTGACTTACCGGATAGAGAAAAAAGAGACAAAGAAAGAGACAAAGAAAGACAAAGAGAGAAAGAAAGAGAGAGAGAGAGAGAGAGAGAGAGAGAGAGAGAGAGAGAGAGAGAGAGAGAGAGAGAGAGAGAGAGAGAGATTATTATTTAATAAATTTATTACGCCCAAGGGCGACAGACCTATTGACATTTGTGCAGCAAATTAGTTACATATTGGTGACTCGCAGGACACGTTGCAAATAACTTTTGTAAGACATTCGAACATAGCCTATACGTATAATACCTATCCACGCCAACACACACACACACACACACACACACACACACACACACACACACACACACACACAGTACGTAAATACATGGACGTAAAATACACACACACACACACACACACACACACACACACACACACACACACACACACAAGCAAAATATATACAAAGAACAAAATATTTACAATTAACAGCGCCAAAATGTGGATATTTAGCAAGAACTGTGTCTAAGTTGTCTGCAGTGAGCAAATATTTACAAGTTTGGAGTATGGTCTGTCTGCGTGGGAGTAAATTTGCTACTGTGGGGCACTTGAGGCAATAGTGTTCAAGGGTGTTGGAGTTCGGTTGGTCGCAAAGCTTGCAGGAGGAATAGTGCGGCACATCCTCTTCTTAGGAGACCTGCCACACTGGCCGGTATCCGAGCCTGAGCCGCGCACTCACAACATTGTGTGCCTCCGTACCATGTCGGCGGTACTTGTGACGACACTGGAGCATGCTGTCATGGTGCTGGATGGACCCACTGTGAGAGCTGTTAGAGAGAGAGAGAGAGAGAGAGAGAGAGAGAGAGAGAGAGAGAGAGAGAGAGAGAGAGAGAGAGAGAGAGAGAGAGAGAGAGAGAGAGAGAGAGAGAGAGAGAGAGAGAGAGAGAGAGAGAGAGAGAGAGAGTTTTAATTTCGAGTTAAATCACTGATGTAAATTCACTTGATTGCAAACAGTAAACTTCGTAAAAAAAAATTCAACAATATTTGGTTTTAAAATATTTAGTATTACACGAAAAACTTATTTGGAACGTTTGACGAGTGTGGGCGAGCAGCAGCAAGGGTGTGACGAGTGTGTTGGGGCAGTAGCAGGGGTATAAAGAGTGTGGGCGAGCAGCAGCAAGGGTGTGACGAGTGTGTTGGGGCAGTAGCAGGGGTATAAAGAGTGTGGGCGAGCAGCGGCAAGGGTGTGACGAGTGTGTTGGGGCAGTAGCAAGGGTGTAAAGAGTGTAAGGAGCAGTAGCAAGGGTGTGACGAGGTGTGTTGGGACAGTAGCAGGGGTGTAAAGAGTGTGGAGAGCAGCAGCAAGGGTGTGACGAGTGTGTTGGGGCAGTAGCAGGGGTGTAAAGAGTGTGGGCGAGCAGCAGCAAGGGTGTGACGAGTGTGTTGGGGCAGTAGCAGGGGTGTAAAGAGTGTGGGCGAGCAGCAGCAAGGGTGTGACGAGTGTGTTGGGGCAGTAGCAGGGGTGTAAAGAGTGTGGGCGAGCAGCAGCAAGGGTGTGGCGAGTGTGTCGGGGCAGTAGCAGGGGTGTAAAGAGTGTGGGCGAGCAGCAGCAAGGGTGTGGCGAGTGTGTTGGGGCAGTAGCAGGGGTGTAAAGAGTGTGGGCGAGCAGCAGCAAGGGTGTGGCGAGTGTGTTGGGGCAGTAGCAAGGGTGTAAAGAGTGTGGGCGAGCAGCAGCAAGGGTGTGGCGAGTGTGTCGGGGCAGTAGCAAGGGTGTAAAGAGTGTGGAGCAGCAGCAAGGGTGTGGCGAGTGTGTTGGGGCAGTAGCAAGGATGTAAAGAGTGGGCGAGCAGCAGCAAGGGTGTGACGAGTGTGATGGGGTAGTAGCAGGGGTGTAAAGAGTGTGGGAAAGCAGCAGCAAGGGTGTGACGCTTGTGTCGGGCAGTAGCAGGGGTGTAAAGAGTGTGGGAAAGCAGCAGCAAGGGTGTGACGAGTGTGTTGGGGTAGTAGCATGGGGGTAAAGAGTGTGGGCGAGCAGCAAGGGTGTGACGAGTGTGTTGGGGCAGTAGCAAGGGTGTAAAGAGTGTGGGCAGGGCAGCAGCAAGGGTGTGACGAGTGTGTTGGGGCAGTAGCAAGGGTGTAAAGAGTGTGGGTAGGGCACCAGCAAGGGTGTGACGAGTGTGTCGGGGCAGTAGCAGGGGTGTAAAGAGTGTGGGCAGGGCATCAGCAAGGGTGTGACGAGTGTTGGGGCAGTAGCAGGGATATAAAGAGTGTGGGCAGGGGAGCAGCAAGGGTGTGACGAGTGTGTTGGGGCAGTAGCAAGGGTGTAAAGAGTGTGGGCAGGGCAGCAGCAAAGGTGTGACGAATGTGGGCGGGATGCATATTCCCAATCTCTCTTTTTTTTTTTTTTTTTACAACAAAGGAGACAGCTCAAGGGCACAAGAAAAGGAAACAACAATAAAAAAAAAGCCCGGTACTCGCTGCACCTACAAAAAAGAATCAAAATAGGTGGCCGAAAGAGAGGTCAATTTCGGGAGGAGAGGTGTCTACGGGTGTTTGGTCCCTAAATGGTGACGCTCGGCTGTAGCTCCGAAACTAACCAAGGGGGTGTTCTGGAAAATCCTCTCATTGTGACTCCCACTCAAAATTTCCCATAACTGATTCGAACCACACCTTACCTAACCTAACCTAACCTGACCTAACCTCATGCAACCTGCCCTGTTCAAGAGTAGGCGCCTCATACCCGTAGAGAGATAGGGAATACGCGGGTGGGGCAGCATCAGGAGTGTGACAGGTGTTAGTGAGTCAGTACAGGATGAACAGTGCAGCTTCTCTTCTAAGGTTCGTTTTTTCGGTAAAGGTTAGTATTATTATTAACGCGCCGGTATCTCGCTTCCTACTTACCAACTGCTCTTAGGTAGTCATGTATGTATTCAAGTAACCTTCAAACCTCCCGGAAATCAATACGAAAGATCACATCACAAAATTATCATCTCCGTAGCACAGACTTACATCGGTAGGTATCATAGCAGCCTTTAAACCTCGTTTCAAAGCCATGACAGCGTGGGATAATGACAATGGCGTATGTACACCTTGCCCCTCGGGGTAGCTCATATTACATGCTGGTACATTTTGGAGAGGTCGTCTCTGGTCAACCATTTTGCCATATTCATCTTAATGTAAAAGGAGACAGGAAATACAACCACTACTAAGACTCTAACCACCATCACGGTTATGACATTACCACCATCCCATCACCACACTACCACTAACTCAGACAACCATTGCACCATCACACCACCACCACAATCACTACCACTAACCACCATTACATCATCACCACTACCACTACCACTGACCACCATTCCACCATCACACCACAATCAGACCACCACCGCCACAGTCACCATCACTAACCACCACTCTGGGCCGCCGCAACTTCACCTCGTCAATCGCCAAACCCTTCCCTATCCCTTTTCTCTCCCCTCCCTTCCCCACACACATCCCCGTCACCATTCCCCTTGAGCCTCCCTGATGGCAGTGTCCTTCACCCGAGAGTCCTCCAAATGTCTCCCAGGGCCCGGCATGCCATCGACGCCGAGTGCCCTGATAGCCCCACTGCCTTGGTTCAGCGGCACGGGGCTCCCTCGGCCCACCTGAACCAGCCTCGAGGAAGGGCTGTCCACTCTCGTCAGGCCGCCTTTGACAAGCCTCTATCTGTGGCCACCCACCGCCCCTTGTCACAACAGCAACAGAGGAGAATGAGGAGGAATAGGAGGAGGAGGAGGGCCCTTCGGAATGCAGGCTGATGTGGTTTCCGCCTTAAAGTGAGTGAGTGACTATCTAACTACGAAAGTGATTGAACGCGAAACTAACTAACTGACTAACCACTAAACTACTTACTAACTAACTAACTAACTAACCATCTAACAATCTAACTAACTACCTGAATATTTACCGACTAACTGACTGAGTAAAGGAGTGAATTTATAATTGAGTGGTTAACGAACGGGCAAACTAATCATATAACAAGATAACTAACTCACCATCTGACTAACTAACTGACCATTCGACTAAATTAATATAAATGAAGAAAAAAAAGAAAAATAGATATATATGCACTAACAGGCGAATACAGAAACAAGAAAATAATCCTTCCTTCACACCTCTTCGTTTTCTTGCTACCCTAATTAACGAACTTTTATTAAATTTTCTAACCCTCCAAAACTTGCCGAGTACTCTAACCTGCGCGTGGCCTCGTTGTTCATCTCCGTTACATCAGCCCGTAAGCTTAAGATGAATAAGAAGCCATTAGGAAACATGACATCCGCGGTACAACCTTTTGCCTGTATCTAATTGTTTTCTCTTTCTCTTATACATCCCTCCTTTACTTGCCAATCCCTTTCATTCAATAGTCCTCCCCTCTTCCTCTGCCCTCCTTCCCACACCTAACCTGTTTATTGTCCTCTCTCTCAAGTACGGCTTCCACAGGTTTCACAGATTCTCATTTATCAGGCAGACGAAGATTGAGGATGTGTAATTTATATGTATCATTAGAGCCCAGGCCCCCACATCCTGCCCCGCTGCCCATCCCTCACCCGGTGTCATCTCCTTTAATAGCCTTTCCAAGTCTGCGTCATGTTAGATGAAAAACATTCCTGATTAAAGGTAAACATTTTTCCCTATAATTGTAGTCCTGAGCTTGCAACAGTGTAAATGCATGCTCTAAGGATACATCATAATTTTGTTAGAATAGATAATAGTTAATAGCTAATAGTTGATAAGGTAATACCCAATCACAGTGGTATCCTATTTTGAGTTCACCTGTCATGATTATTCCTATATCTCTCCTCTGCACCCTTATCGCTCTCCCATGTTACTGTACCCACCCGTTTGAAAGGCCACTCGTTACCTTCCATTACCTCCCCTCGCCTTAGCCCTCTCTACTTCCTTCCCTTGCACGGGCTTCCTCATTGAAACGCCACAAATTTGAGCCCTTAAGCTGTGCTACTCCATGAATTCAACACTCGTGTTAGGCAACTACACTGCACGTGGAATACCTTTGAGCATTTTGCCAAACTCTTCCCTGCATTATCTTGGGGCTTCTTTGTATTTACCGCCCAGTGAACCGCCGAGTGTGTGTGTAGGGAAGAAATGGGGGGTCGGTGTGTGTGTGTGTGTGTGTGTGTGTGTGTGTGTGTGTGTGAGGGGTGTCTGTGTGTGTATGTGTGTGAGTGCTGCATCATTCACTTTTTATTTTATATTACTCAGTAGCAATGATCGTTTAGAACTTTGGAGATGGAGTGATCAAGACATTAGTGTTATGTGTCGAGTTGGTCCAGTAACTTTGGTGGAAGGAGTTTAGTTTACAGGAAGACTTCATTATTGAGCTTGAGTTTCTTCGGGACCTTGCTTGATGCGCCAGGACGGGTATGAAGGCACCATTATCAAGAGTCGCGATATTGAGCTGCTCTTGAAACTTTGGATGTAGTTTGTTCAAGTTAATTCATCGTTTAGTGCACTTGGATGTGTATGTAGGCCACTATCCACACCATAAAGGGTCATGTGTATCGTGTTGTTGCCGGCGAGGACGACAGAGGAGAGGTATCGTCGCTTGTTGCAGGGGACATCGAGCGTTCTTTTCCTCACACTCAGTCCTCAGCCAGTGATCGTGGGTGTGTCTGGGGCCACAGCGTTAAGTGAGTTAACCAGTGCGGGTGGCTGCATCCCGAGCCCGTGGCGCCTCACTAACGAGGTTGATGTCCAGCTGTCAGCAGGGCAGAGAGCCCGGCGTCCCACACTATGATTAATGCAGCGGTGTCTTACGTCGGCAAATATGTTCTGTCCATCATGCCATACACGGGATGGAAGATGAAGTACAGTTGTGTGACACGTGTGGGAGGGCCGAGGGGCGAGCCATACGTGCAGCTTGTTGTTGGCCGAAATCTTGTATGGGCTGAGTTATAGAATTAGTTCTGTGCATGAATCGGCCACACGTGTATATTTGCCTTTACTTATGTTGCTACAAAGGAGAAAATATACGTTTCCTCATATGAAACACGATGTCTGATGCAATTATTTGTGCATGGCTTCACCAGCAAATTTCATAGAATTCTGTACCGTCCGTGAGCTGCCGCCGCTGCAGACAAGCCATTGATGATTTTTTTTTTTTTTACTTAATTACTACAACTAATTATTTACTGTTTATATTATATACTTCTACTACTACTGCTACTATTACCAATAATAATAATAATAATAATAATAATAATAATAATAATAATAATAATAATAATAATAATAATAATAATAATAATAATAATAATAATAATAATAATAATAATAATAATAATAATAATAATAATAATAATAATAATAATAATAATAATAATAATAATAATAATAATAATAATAATAATAATAATAATAATAATAATAATAATAATAATAATAATAATAATAATAATAATAATAATAATAATAATAATAATAATAATAATAATAATAATAATAATAATAATAATAATAATAATAATAACAGTAATATAATAATAATAATAATAATAATAATAATAATAATAATAATAATAATAATAATAATAATAATAATAATAATAATAATAATAATAATAATAATAATAATAATAATAATAATAATAATGATAATAGTAATAATAATCATAATAACAATAATAATGATAATGATAAAAATAATAGTAGTAATAATAGTATCATCAAAACCACTAGTGAGGATCAGAGAATTCATTCAACATTGGATGTCCCGCCCCGTGGCCACGAAGCACAGCTGTCTGTAATGTAATGCCGCTCGCATAGGAAACATAAACTACAGACCATGTCGAAGGTTTCCTGAGTCCCTAGATACCCATGCAATTGGTATTCTGTGGGAAGGCTGTGGAAAATGGATGAACTAGGCTGGCGCAGTGAATGGTCTCTGGGACATATAGGGTCATACTCTTCAATATTTGGGGCCCAGCACACATATTTGACAAGGCTTTCATATGAGTTTTGGGCATTTCCAGGGGTAGTTAATGACCCTTTTGCTAATTTAATCATTCTTGCGTATCATGAACCTAACAAAACGCTCGTCAGAACCCGATTGACCTTTTTTGGCCTTTGGAAATATTTGGTGTCAGAGTCGAAAGCTTCTGAAAATACCGACCATAACCTCCCTATCTAGAACGAACGAGACTGCTGGCGGTGGGCTGGGCTTTTTCACGGGCAGTCATTATGAACGAACGAAGCGGAGAAGGTGATCCCACTGGTGCCTGAAGGGGATAAATCAGTCTTCCTCAGGGTGTGCTAGATCTGTCCCAGCGCTTGCAGAAGTCAGAGTTGATAGAGTGTGTGTGTGTGTGTGTGTGTGTGTGTGTGTGTGTGTGTGTGAAGGAGGCGGTGGGAAGGGAGTGGAGTGTTAGGGGGGCAGGGACGGCCGAGGATTCTGAGGAAATACGAAGAAAGAGAGGATTGAAGGCCACTTGTTTTGATTGCTTGGCTTGCGCTAATAGAAAGATTAGTTAGAAAGGCTGCGTGTAAAAATACCTTTAGTCTTTTGTTTGATGTTGTTTCTGACTTGTTGTTGTTATGTTGTTCTTGTGTTGGTGTTGGTGTACGTGGAGGGTTGGATGGGAGACGGTTCTAATGTTTGGTGTGTGTTGCATCCCTTGTTTTGCGAGTGAGTCAATGGGAAAGAATGGCCAGGAGAGCGTGTGTTTGTCTTTGTGTTTGAGTTTTCTTCTTGGTCTTTTCCGTTTTGTTTTAGTTTAGTTAAAAGGTGGACAGAAGGGTGTTTTGTGCGCTTAATGTCTTTGTCTCAGTCTCTCTCTCTCTCTCTCTCTCTCTCTCTAAAACACACACACACACACACACACACACACACACACACACACACACACACACACACACACACACGCAAACTGGACTCCATGTTATTTTCTTTGTTTTTTTTTACGCGTCTTACACTTTTACATCTCTTTCTTTTTAACGTCAACTCAGCCATTAATCATTATCGTCGAAATTGAGTTTGAAAAATAGAAAATTAAACCGCTAGATAAACTGCGTGCTGGAAAACTATCAGGGACTCCAGCACATTAATTTTCCCATCATTATTATTATTTCACGTTGTTTACCACACGCATTAAGTCAAATTTGCAGAGATATATGTTCGCCGTAATTGTCTCTAAGTGGTTAAGAACTCTAGAATGTGTTGAGTGTTTTAGCTCGTCAAGTACTTTACAAATATGCACATTCTTCAGTGTCAAAACGAGTACGTCGGCGAGTAGAGCAAGGCTATAGCTTTAGAACAAGGGTGATCTCCTTTTTATCAACCCTTTTATAGCATCAAGACAAATAGTAGTAGTAGACACTGTAATAACCATTGCTCTTAACACTATTATTGGTTATTATTATTTTTATCAGCTGGCACTGTATAATATTATGATGGTCGCCTGGCTGAGCTACAGGTGATTTGCGCACTCTACCTTTAAAGTATTTTATGTCTAGGTGGTGAAACATTTACCTAACTTTAAGAAAATGTCAAAATCAACAAAAGCAAATAAAAGCAATAAATGTATAAACTAATAAGGAAATAAATAAATCAACAACGAAGGAGTAAACAATTATTTGGCCGAGTATACACCCGCGCCCCGGACACAGGAGGGGAGGTAAGCTGAGTCTGTTAACACATTAAGTAAATTCAGGAAGTGTTGCAGAAAAGCAGAAAATGGCAATTACTTTTTATTTGAGGAAAACTGGTTAACCGAGTTTGCTGAAACGCCGGTGGAAACTTTGAATGTAATGAATTACTATGATTATTTTATGCTGCAATGTAATATAATCAACAAGGTGGCGATGCTCCGGATTAATATTCTAATTAGTAAGTAAAATGTTGATACAATGGTATAAGCAAAAACTAATACATGTCCTTAAACAGTTTAGTTACTCCTATAGTAATACACGTTTTCTTGTTGGTTTTGTTCATACACAGCGTGACTGTGCGGCGCCAAAACATTACCGCTGCGTCGTGTAGGTGTACTCGAACTCTAGAACCCTTGGTTTGTAGTTAGCAAGGAAGATAGAGGAAAATAAGTAAGAGCGGTCTAATAAAATATGAATAACTTTCCCAGGCAGTTTTGACCCTTTAAATAATTTGCCATGATGTATCTTTTATCAACATAATCAAAAAACTTTTCAGATTCAGGAACCGTGCTAGAAACCGTGCAGTCAAAAGTATATAACTGAGCAATGAGGAGAAGTTGAATCAAAATAAATGGAAGGAAAGAATGATAATAGCGTCAGTGTATTCTTTTATGAATACTAAGTGGTAGTGTTGATATCGGTAACATGTGAAGTGTATGAGATAGTCGGCTTTGGATCCAGCTGGCACAGTATAATATGATGGTCGCCGAGCTGAGCTACAGGTGATATGCGCACTCTATCATTACAGCAACTCTATGGCTGTGTGTAGGAGCTGTTGTAATACAAATTGAAAAATGTTAGTGAATATCAACAAAAGGAAATATGACAAAATATGAATAAACTAGAAAATAGTACATAGGAAATAAATAATAAAAACGAGTACAAAGACAGCAAATTATAAGAACGCTGTAATATATCACAACTGCCTCCCCCCACCGCCACCCGCGAAACCATATTGTCGTACTCAACACTGTTTTTGTCGATTACTAACCCAAAGTTTTCGCCCCCCTCCCCCCGTACACAATAATAAACAATATTCAGTAATACTTATTATTAAAACCGTTAACTATTGATGTTTTGACAGATGGAATCCTAACCTTACATAATCTTTAGCGGATCTGATTATTGTATTTTAGAAGGGCTTATCGCACATCTGGGAATGCCGCCCGCCACCTGTCAGTCAGTCTTGCTTGTTCTTGTTGCGGACTTCGCGGTGACCTTGGGTATTTTTCCGTTTATTGGCCGTCTACTACATCGTTTCCACGTCCAGGTAAGAAATGAAGAACTCAGTCACACTGTTAGGTAAAGGGGAATAGTGCGAGAACCATAGATGGTTTGCTTGATATCATAAGGTAAACAAAATCCTTTCCCGCGCAATAACTGCCTAAGAAGAAGCTTATTTGTGTGTGTTTCGGGTTTTATTGTGTTTTCGTTCTTTGCTTGATAATAATAAGATCGTAATACAGTGGAGGTTGACTTAGATAATATCCACAAAACGATGGAACTGTGTTATTCATGCGAAAATGGGAAAAGGCGTGAAGAGGTATTAGTAGGCTACAGTTATTGGCCTTTTTTTTTTTTTTTTTTAGTTTCTCTCTCTCTCTCTCTCACACACACACACACACACACACACATACACAGAAAGAAAAAAAAATCGTTACTGCTTAATGGGTGTGATAAGAAGCTTAACTATCGCATTACATAATTAAATAAAAGGTTCTTAAGCCTGTCGTTCATTAAAAGCTATTTATTTTCCTCCATATATATATTAACGGTGGCGTGTGTGCGCTACCTATGATAGTAAAACCATTATTGCACCATAAGATAGTAGTTTAGGATGCAAATCAAATGTGAAGTACACACACACACACACACACACACACACACACACACACAGATAAATTGAGTCATCAGCCCCTTTGATATAATGCACCAGCTATAAATACTTCATCTTATTTTTCATAATGCAACGTGTAGTACTATTGAAAATTAATGGGAATGGAATCATGGCGGCCGTCGAAAGTGAAGGCATATTAATATATTATAATTTTCTAAACCTGTCCCGCTTTGGCTCAAAGCTCACCACTCGTTGTTGTTGTAGTTGTTGTTGTCGTTGTTGTTGGCATTGTAATAATGTGGTATGTGTGTGGCTGCAATTGTAGTTGTAATTGTTTATATAATGTCAGTTCTTGAAAATCAGCTTTGTCACTTTTATCAGTTATCAGTATTGGTATTATTATTATTATTATTATTATTATTATTATTATTATTATTATTATTATTATTATTATTATTATTATATTTATAATTATCATTATTTTTATTATTATGGATAATATTCACGAAAGGGTAGCCTCCTCTGGCGGCGGCGATCCAGCCAGTGTTGCGAGAAATACCTTCTCGCAGAGGAGGATAATAACCGAGAATAATAACCTTTCCAATGATTCACATACTGTTGTACTTCCTCTAGTTTTACTGACGCATCATACATGTTATGTTAGGTTAGGTAAAGTTCAGTTGGAGTAGTTTGAACATGCTCCCCCACCCAAACCCCCGATTTCCCACGGGTCCCCCAAGTTGAAAGTCCCTGCAAGATATTTTGCGGCTGCGGCGGCGGGTGCACAAAAGGCATTGAAAAGTCTATCATTTAGTGATTTCCGGAGAAAAATACTATCTCCATAATAAACAGCATCATATTTTGTCCAAAAATAAGCAGTCAGCATCTCGAAATTAGTAGGCTACACTTTCGTGAATATTCTCCATTTTTATTGTTATAATCACATTTTTGCGGTTGTTGTTGCATTTGTCGTTGTTGTTGCTGCTTCTGCCTTTACTGTTGGTGGACGACGTGTTTTAATATTATTATTATTATTATTATTATTATTATTATTATTATTATTATTATTATTATTATTATTATTATTATTATCATTATTATTATTATTATTATTATTATTATTACTATTATTATTACTATATTTATCATCATCATTATTATTATCAACATTATTATTATTATTATTATTATTATTATTATTATTATTATTATTATTATTATTATTATTATTATTATGTAATTATTATCACTATTTTTATTATTAGCATTATTGGTTACATCATTACCGGTCCACTGATGCTGGGCAGTCCATAAAAGCAAAATGATAATGCCGGTAATGTGAACTCTTCATTCGCCGAAACAGTAGCTGGGAGCTTATGTGCACACATACTGGGCTCATTAGGCAGGCCTATGTGTGTGTGTGTGTGTGTGTGTGTGTGTGTGTGTTGCCTTGCTACCCCTGACTGACTTTCTCTTGCAGAATGAAAAATATCTGCCCATTGCCACAGCTCACAGTTCGTCTTTCCTTTACGCACTCCTCCCACACGCATTTCACGCTCTCGTAATATCCATTATAATCTCACTCGCAATTCTTCCCGATTCCACCTACTTCCTTGTTTAAACTCATTCATTCCCTTTACTAATCCATTACTACTCTTTGCTCCACACATCAAACACTCACTCGGCTGTTAAACTTTTTTACGCTCATTTTCATTCTTCATACAACTTTTCCTGCGTCTTTGTCCGCTCTCTTTGTCCACGACGGTCCTCTTGCACCTTTTTAACGGTTCATCACAGCGGTAAAACTATATATATAACTCCATTCACACACACACACACACACACACACACACACACACAAACACACTTCTGGGGCTTATCATTATATTTTTGTCATACAGTCTGGCATGTTCAGGGATTCTCGGTGATTTGCAATGACAAGTATAATAGCAAATTGGTACGCCTCACGGCTTCTCAGCGTGTTGTAATACTATATATATATTGACATAATCGTCTAAATAGTCTTCCCAGTGTTTTCAGGTATTAGTCGTAATAGCCTACATCCTAAGTGCTGCTCAGTGTTCTTTACAGTATTATTTTGGCATTATGATAATTCGTTGGTAATATTTAGTTTATTTTTAGTCATTTATATTTTAAGGCTTTCTATCTTACTGTTATTTTTAGGACTTTGCCGATGTAATTTGCAGCCTTTAATTGCGACGGCTTTGAACCTTTAAAGCACATCGTAACTATTGCATTATAACATCAAACGTTTTATTTTTAGCATAGAGTTAATGCCTTTGTACTGCTGGGGAGGGAACTCATGACGTAATGATGCGTGGTGTGGCCGTGGGTGGGGCGCCCCTCCAATATGGACCCACCGCATCACGTAATACAGAAGCAATGAGACAACTTCTCCAGGCTCTCCCAGTCCTTGCTGGAGGACCTGTCAGAAGTACAGTTAATCGTGTTTTTGTGTGTGTGCCTTACGTTTGTTTTTGCTTTACAGTTCGCATTCGTTTATCAAGTGTAAGTAATTCATGGCGGGCGTTGCGCAGGCTCTGGGCGGCCCTGGAGCAGTTGAGTGATGGGCTGTCAGGGTACAAGGAGGCGTACCGACAGTAATCCGCTCAGGATATGCAGTACGAATACCCAGCGATTTCAAGTACCTTTTATATTCCACAAAATAAGCCTTCCAGAGTACAATTTTAATCCAACGGAACAAGATGATTCCCAGAAAAAAGGCAATTGCATTGGTTCACGTGAAGATTAATCCACTCCGGAGATACAACAACTAATTGGCGCGTTGCACTCTACATGGCATCGAAATAGACTTCCCAAAGTAGAATTCACCTTTTTAAGCCGTCCTGGTATCAACGTTGTAATATGGATTGACTGAAAGTTGTGTGACCCTCAGCATCCAGCCGTCAGCAGTCAGCACTTTCAGCAGGCAGGCTGGTACTTGAGCCTTGCTTGTCTGCTGGGCGCTAACTCACCTAGTCTAAGGCATGAATGTATCCAGCCCATTTGATGTTGGCTCCTACAGAGATCCCTCCATCTCTCACTCAATCTCAGCGTCTCCTATCACTCACCCTCGCCAGCTCTTGCTGTCCTCATGGTCGCGACATCCTTCCGCCCTCGGGGCTTTTTGAGGCTGATGCAGCACTCCCTCTATCCCTCCAGAGCGGCCGCAGGATCACCAGAACACCTGGCGGGGACGTGTACCTCCCGGCATTACGTTAGGCGAGACGCCCCCTTGCGCAGTTTTCCCCATTGCTAAAGACGCCATGAATTTCCTGAGGCCGCCGTTAGCACGCCACCAACGCTCCGCCGGTAACAGATCTGGGCCACCCGCTCGGCCTCCACCGCCGCCGCTTCCTTGCACCGCCCCCGCCAGTGGTCCGCACTTAGCAGCAAACACGCTTTCATAGAACTGTGAATTAGACAGGGAACGGTAAGAGTTTCCAAGATTTATTTGTTCCGTACCTAGACAAAGAGAGGAAGGAAAATAGCCGCGGTTGCCCTGACAAATGATCTTCAGGAACGTTAAATGAAAACCTCAAAAGCTGTGGTTGTGGTGGACCGAGGGAATGGCTGTGACGGAGGTTCGCAGCACGAGGCAAAAGATTGTTTCATTACTCTTGTCCGTACCCTGAAAGTTTCCACGGTCACGCAACCTGTACGTCGCTTTTAAGTCCACCGGGCCCCCACTGGTCGACCCAAAGTAACCTAAACCCTGACCAGCACTTCGGGCTCGGCATAATCGCGTTCCATAGTGCAAAGGTGAAGTGGATGGCGAGAGTACGGCAGCACATTAATCATCCACACCACCCCCATCGTCTGTGTGTGTGTGTGTGTGTGTGTGTGTGTGTGTGTGTGCCGCCAATAGACCACACAGCACACGCTAACACCACCTATTGCCTCGCTCGGCTGTTATTGTGCAAATATAAAACAAGTGGTGACTAATAAACGTCAAGCCACGCGGGGTTATCACAAAATTAAATCATCCTATTATGACAGCCTACTAGTTACCTTGGGCTATAATTAAGAGTGAGCGACCGTGACCACACGCACACTCATTTTGATTGCGTCGGGATCAGAAAAATTGCAAAGGGGACCACTTGAAGGGGGCCCGATAGCATTTTTCCCGGCGAAGCTTCCGTGATGGAGGTGGGAGTGCGTCTGTAATCACGCCGCGAACACAGGAGTTAAGCAGTTTCAAGAATATCTCGTCAGCACATAATGATATACTTGAGTCTGAGTGCTTTATAGATGTCAGAGTTCACACCCCAAGAAAGAAATGTCACCTGTGTGTGTGTGTGTGTGTGTGTGTGTGTGTGCGTGTGGGTCGTGGGTGGGAAGGGGGGTGTGATGGGATGGGGTGGGATGGGATGGGATGAGATGAGACGTGGTGGGATGTGATGTACTGTAGTATGGTGTGCTGTACTGTGGTGTATGTGGGGAAGTGGAG
Organism: Eriocheir sinensis; assembly: GCF_024679095.1. Taxonomy (NCBI): domain Eukaryota; kingdom Metazoa; phylum Arthropoda; class Malacostraca; order Decapoda; family Varunidae; genus Eriocheir; species Eriocheir sinensis. The sequence continues at coordinate 10,609,522 of NC_066516.1, forward strand.
GTAAGGGATGTGATTGTGTGTGTGTGTATGTGTGTGTGTGTGTGTGTGTGTGCGTAATTGACCAAGGCCTGATCACGAGTTGGACTCGCAATCGCCAGCAGATACCCTCCCGACATGAGCAAGTGCTCTTTATAATCGATCTATGGGTACTGCCAGGACCTCACACACCACACACCCCATCCCCCCTGCTCAACGGAGGACAGTAATCACTCTTAGTCAACGGAAAGAATCCGACCTGAGCGGGGCTCGAACCGCCGCCTGTCAGGCTGTGAAGCCTAACCAGTTGAGCCAGCGGAGTGTGTGTGTTTGTGTGCGTGTGCGTGTAGGTGGCGGAGGGTAGCAGGTGTGAGGTGGGTGGATGATGGCAGCGAAAAATTAGCGTAGTAACGTGATGAATGGCCAGTCGTGTGACCTGATGTGTGCGCCAATAACTCTCTCTCCTCATTTTGCGAGGCGAATAGGATCTGCGCCGGACATTTCCTCTTTCTTTCTTTCTTCTACAGCAAGGAGGCATCTCAAGGGCAATAAATAAAAGCAGCAACAAAAAAAAGCCCCGATAAGGCGGGGTTCCCACTATTCCGTTTTCACGGATCAGTCGACCATCAGTGACGTCATCAACGGAGCCCGTCCAGAGGTGAACTCAAGTTATTTTTTGGATCCGAGGTGGGGCTGGTGGTGCCAGTCCAGTAATGTTGAATATTCTACATATCATGAAAATATGAAATAGAAGTACTTAGCTACAAAATTACATATACAAGAAGTCGCTGCCGAGCGGCCGCTGTTTCGCTGACGTCATTTTGACGTCATTAACGTCCACAGATTCGTCAAAACGGAATAGTGGGAACCCCGCCTAAGACAGAACGATAGGCCAGAATAGAGGTCAATTTCGATATAGAGGTGTCCAGATTCTCTCCTGTTTTGTGTTTAGGTGGAGGAGGGTGCGAGGGTGGAATGGTGGAATAAGGAGGGGGTGGAAGAAGAGGAGAAACAGGAAGAAAAATGCGAGGAGAATGAGAATGAGGATGGGATGGACGAGAAGGAGAAGGAAAGAGAGATGTAAACAAAGAATAAAGAAGGGAAAGTAAAAAGGTGCAGTAGAAATAAAGAGTAGAGGAAGGAAAATAGAAATAAAGGTGCGAGGTGAGGGTGGAATAAGTGGGCAGTATTAATGAGAGTGAAGGATGGTGAGGGTAAAGGGTGGATATATCACGAAGAGAACTTGTGAAATGAATAGTAATCAGTCAGTCAGCTCGAAAGAAAGAGAGGCCGTAAAATTACAATATACAATGAAGTCAGTTGTCACAAGAGCGTTGAGGGAATAGAGCGTAAGACTTTTTTTTATATAATGTCACTTCCGAAAACTGTCATTAGGGTTAAGCGCTTCAGAGATAACATTAAGTATATATGTTTTTTTTAGTACTTTATAATTCGCCATATAAAAACAGGAATAACTAAAACCAGCCATTAGTAGGTGGAGTTACATAAGGACATAAGTCGTTCCAAAGCGGATTTTAAGATTATTACCACAACAACAAAAAAATAACGTTAAGTATATATTTTTTTTTTATACTTTATAAGTCACCATATAAAACAGGTATAATTAAAACCAGCCATTAGCAGGACATAAGTAGTTCCAAAGCGGATCTTAAAATAATTACCTCAACAACCAAAAAAATAGAAGCTAGGGAAAATTTTATAACCTTTACTTTCGGGGAAGGAGTTAAACGCATGAGGCAAGTGTTATCATAAAAAGTAAGAGCGTTCCAGGAAGAGGGTCCAGCAGCGGTAATGCCAAGTGAAGGTGACGGGTGAAGCGGCACTACTATAAAAACCAGAGAGCCGGCATAGTGTTGGGAAATGCCACGTTACAAAGAGAGTGCGTTGAATAAGAAGGCATCGTTAAAGTCAAGCAGCCACGAAGGAAGTGTTAAAACAGTACTTTGAAGGCGGCGGGTGAAAAAGGTTTTGCAGAACGCTGGAGTATAATGCAGGGGAATGAAGAGTAGGAGGAGGGGATGGAGGGGAAGGAGAATAAGAATGATGAGTGAATGGAAGAGGAAGAGAAGGAAGATATGTACGAGGAGAATGAGAATGTAGAAGGGGTTGGAAGAGGAGGAGAAAGAATAAAATTACGAGAAGAATAAAAAGTGGGTGCACAAGAAGAGGAGGAGAGGAAAGAGAAGAACGTGGAGAATGAGAATGAGGAAGGGGTGGAAGAGGAGGAGAAGGAAGAAAATAATGAGGAGAATAAGAAGTGGGTGAAAGAAGAGGAGGAGAGGGAAGAGAAAGAAGTACGAGAAGAATGAGAATAAGGAGGAGGAGAAAGAGGAAGAGAACAAGAACGAGTACGAGAATAAAGATGATAAGAAAAAACTAAGATTAGAAGAGGGAAAATAAAACAAAATGCAATAAATGTAAAGAATAAAAGAAGGAAAAGTAAAAAAAGATACAAAGAAGTAAAGAATGAGGAAGGGGTGAAAGAGAAGAAGGAAGAGAACAAGAATAACAAGAAAAAAACAAAGAAAAGAAGAAAAAGTAAGATAGTGCAAAATAAATATCATGACAGGAAGTGAAATGGAAGGAAAACGAAACAGAGAAGGAAGAGAAGGAAGAACAAGGCAAATGAGTAGCGTGCCCCGGGACCATAGGAGGAGGTGGAAGAGGGAAGGGGAGGAACTGCTGCTGAGTGGACCTGGAGTGGGTGATTTGTGGGCACGTGATGTCATGGTGGTGGTGGTAGTGGTGGTGGAGGTGCATGGACGAGAGTGCACCATGAGGCTCGGTGGATGGTGGCGAGGCAAAGAGAGCTGGGTCACGGTCACACACTCCTCCTTAATGATGATGATAAGGAGGAGGAGGAGGAGGAGGAGGCAAGAGAAGGAAGAGGAAATGCAAGGGGAACAAAGAATAAAGACACAAAAGAAAGGCTAATTAGCAGGAAGTTCCGAAATTAACCAAAAACAGAAAAGGGAATGTGAAATTTTCAGTCATCATTATCATCATCAGCATCGGGAAGGAGGAGGAGGAGGAAGGAAAAGTGCAAGGGGAGCAAACAAAGAACAAAGACACAAAATAAAAGGAAATTAGGACAGGGAACAGAAAATAGGAGCAAAAGAAAGTATGTGGGGAATTATCAGTCATCATCATCATTATCATCAGCAACAGCACCATGACCAGCCCCGTTCCTCCCCACATTAGGAGGGAGTTTGAGTAATCATGTGACTTCTGACGTAAAACATGGAAACATGGAAAGGCAGGCAACATAAAGCCTACTGGCTCACTACGATGTTGCCTGCTGAAGAGCCGTGATCTGCCTGACAGTCACTCGGCGCCTGCAGAGCAGTTCAAGGCCCTTCGGCGCGTATTTACAGTTGACTCCTGTCTCCGCGAAGTAACGGTCGATGCGATTTTTTAAGGAGTTGGTGGTTTCTGCACTTACTACTTCAGCAGGGAGGTTGTTTCAATATCGTATGATTCGTTTAGAGAGAAAAAAAATTACCAATGTCTATATAGCATCGCTTCGCTTGAATAGGTAGACCATTGTTTCTGGTTCTCGTGTTGGTCTGTAGTTCAAAGGAAGGAAGGAGGAGGAGGAGGAGGAGGAGGAGGAGGGGTTAGAGGTAGCCTTGTCCAGTTGTTGTTGTTGATCCTACATCGACCAACATCTGTGTCAACAAAGTCCTTCACGCCTCGCCGTCCTCCTTACTTTTCCTTTCCTCCTTCCGTGCTCACTTGGGTTTCCGTATTTCCTTTCTTCCATTGACAAACTGACAGACTTTCCTCCATTACCGCCTTTCCCACACTCTCCATACGCTCTTCCTCCCCAGCGTATCCCCTCTCCTCTCTACAGTACACTATCCGCTCTGCTCCCCTCCCCTTACTCCCCGCGTCCTACTCCCCTTTCCCCAACACTCCCCCTTAAACCACCCAGGCAGGTGATGCCAGTGACATCACCAAGGCTTCAACTACCCCAGCAGGTGATGCCAGCGCCCCGACTCCTGCCTCAGGTGACATGGTCGTTGGTATGGAGAAGGCCGGTGTGGTGATGACCCCGACGTCGAACTATGAGGTCAATGATGTAAAGGAACCCAGCGGCACGGCCCCTGACTCCACCAGCCACACTGTCCGCCGGAGCGACGCCGCGATTCCAGAGACACGCTTCACGCCTTACACTTGGACGGACGCATTTGTGGACGGTACGGCAATCTGTGCCGTTGTCGTGGCCATGCTTCCCGGCGTACTTCACGTGCTGGTGAGGCGGCGCCACGCCCTCCTGGAGGTCTTGCTGGGCACGGGTCATTGTCTCGTATCTCTTTCTCTAACCCTATCTCCCTTACTATTCGTGTGCATGTCGCAATTTTGTATCTTGGCGCAGCATCTAGCCGGCCTTATTGTTCCTTTTTTTTTTTTTTTTTTTTTTTTTTTTTTTTTTTTTTTTGGTGGGGGGGGTCCCCCCTAGCTGTAAAAAAAAAAACTATAATAATAATAGCAATAAAATGGAGATCATAAAGATGCACGAAAGTGGACAGAGCAATGAAAATCCGAACTGACAAATTGAATGAACACTCCATATTTCTGTAGAAGGATCGAGGGTTTCCGTAATTGTATTCTGAGGCTGACCTTCCTCAATGGATGTGAAGTATTTTTGTGGCAAGGAAATGAAAAGCAATTGGAGAGAGCTGTGGAATTGGACATGCTACGGAATGGTCGTGGGATACGCTCAGAATACGAATGGTTTGGAATAACGGGTAGCGGAATAGGTGTGAAATATGGAAGTTATGTTACGAGATAGATAATGAATGTGTGGGGAGGTGACGTGGTCTTGTTGAGAGAAAAGATCGAATGGTGTGAATGGTGTCAATAGTCTGTTGTATAAGATGGAGGGAAAGTGAGCTGGCGTGGCCTAGCCCTGGATGATAGCGGAATGGAACGTAATGACACTGCGAGCAAAATAGAGATTGAAGTAGGAGAGTCAAGAGAGTTGACGACTGGCCGGAGTAAATGACTTATACAAACAGCAGAATACATAAACTATTGTAGCGTCGAACCTATTTGTCTCATAATCTAATAGTCGTTATTTATCTTGTCATTTGACTTATTATGTTGTTGATTCTTGTTATAGTATTGTTATTTATGTATTCGTTTTTTTGTTCTTCGCTAAATGTATATTCAATTATTCATATCGGATTTATATATTTATCCATGTTCTTAATCTATTCACTTAATGCTTTGTAATGTATTTATTTATCTGCTAATACGTTTGCATATTTGCATATTCACTCCTAATGTAACGGTGTTTGCTTCTGTTTTTATAAATGATATGCAAGTTTTATTATGTTTCATGTTTTTTTTCTTTATCTTTTTTTATCTCCATTGTGCGGTTACGTTGCTGTTTGTTTAATGTGTGTGTGTGTGTGTGTGTGTGTGTGTGTGTGTGTGTGTGTGTGTGTGTGTGTGTGTGTGTGTGTGCGCGCGCGCTCTCCAATTAATCGAGTGCAGCAGCTCAACCGGCTCAAGGAGGGATTATGTGTTCGAATTAATCACAAAGTAAATGCATACTTTATTATTTTTCATCTGATTGGTTCATGCGCCGTATTTCATGAGTAAAGGCGAAACAAAGAGCTACAGTGTGACAAGTTTTCGAGCAATCACCTTTACAACCTTTTTTTATCAAGTGTATATTTATATATATAGGAAGAAAAGGAAGTGGGTTAGTGGTAAAGGTACAGGTGGGGGAGAAGGAAGACCCATTCGCCTCGTCTGTCTCCCCTTCCGCCACCCTCCCTGGTATGCTCTGCTTCATGCGATCGTGTCTCGTCCCTTCCAGACTCAAGGTTAACCAGAGCGAGGAATGATCAGGTGGCGGCTTCGTGGCTCCGTGTCCTCGCGTGTCTTGAGTGCCGCTGCTTCTCTCCGTAAGCCAATGTGTCAGCGTATCAGCGGAAGCATTACCTTGATGAAAGAGCTAAAGCACCCCCAAAGTTTTCCCGAGTGACAGAATGGCATACGTACACACGATATCATTACAGTATATGCGTGGTGTACGTCCTTGTTCTCCGTTTTATTTGGTTTGTTAGGAACTGACAATCAACTCGACGAGGAGAATGAGAATGAGAGAATGGTTGGAAGAGGAGAAAGAGAAATACGAGAACAAGAATGATGAGAGAAAATACGAACCAGAAGAAGAACGTGCTCTGCCTTGAAAACTCTGCAAGAAACGGGACCATCACGAGGAGGAAAAAAAGTGGTGTAGTTTTACGGAACAAAGATACAAATGAGACTGACAGCCGGTGACGCGCATTTTCCTCCCCTCTGATGCGACTTCTTCAGGAGGGTAATGAGGGGACTTAACTATCATTACCTCGACACCGAACTTTGTTGGGGAAATTATACTCTTCCTTCTCTTCGTTGCCTTCTTCGCTGTTGTTTATAAGCGTAGTGTAGGCTGTCTAGTTACACCGCCTCCTCCTCCTCCTCCTAGCTCTTGTCCTCGTCGTATCTTCCTCTTCCTCCTCCTCTTCCTTTTTTTCTTACTTCTCCTCCTCCCTCTTCCCCTTCTCATTTCGTTATCCTCCTCATCCTCGTTCTCCTCACTCCTTGTTTTCCTTTTCTTCTCCATCTCCTCATCCACCTCCCTCTCCTCTAGCTCTTCCTCCTCTTCCTCCCACTTCCTTTCCTTCTGCTTTTCTTTCCCCTTGTCCTCCGTCTCCTGTTTCCTCTCCTCCTCCTCCTCCTCCTCCTCCTCCTCCTCCTCCTCAGTGTGTCTTGGATTCCTAGGTGGACTTGAGGCCGCTTGTTTCCACCCGTCGAAGAAAATAGGAAAAAAAAACAAAAAATCCGAGAACTTATCTTTTTTTTTGTTTTTTTGTTAGCAGTAAAATTGTCTGACTCGTCCCCCCTCCTCCCCTTCCCTTCGTCTTCTCCTTTCCTCTTTTCCTCTCCTTCCCTTTCTTCTTCTCCTATCCTCCCCTTTCTCCTCCTCCCCCCTCCCATTCTCCATCTCCTTCCCTTTTCCTTCTCTCCTCCCTTCCTTCCTTCTTCTCCTTCTTCTCCTCTCTCCTTTCTCTTTCTCCTCCTTTCCCCCTTCTCTTTTCCTCTCCTCTTTTCTTTTCCCCTTCCATTTTTCTTCTCCGTTCCCTCCTTCCCTTCTCCACCTACCCCTTCCCTTCTCCTTTCCTTCCCCTCCCTCCTTTCCTCCTCCTCCCCTTCCCTTCTCCACCTACCCCTTCCCTTCTTCCCTTTCCTTCTCCCCTCCCCTCCCCCTTTCTTTATCATTCTCCTCCTCCTATCGCTCTTCACTTTTCCCCTCCTCCTTTCCTTCTTCTCCTTCCCCTTTCCCTCCCCCCTTTCCCATTCCCTTTCCCTTCTTTTCCCCTACCCCGTCCAATCGTCTCCTCTCACCTTCTCTTCTCCCCATTCCCTTCCTTCCCCATCTCCCTCCCCTTTCCCATCTCCTCCCCTCCCTTCCCCCCTTTGAATACATGGACGAAGCACCATGTTTATAAGCCGTGTTTTTTTTTTCTTTGTTTGAGGGGGAAAGGCGAGTATTTTGTTTGCTCCTTTGTGTGTGTGTGTGTGTGTGTGTGTGTGTGTGTGTGTGTGTGTGTGTGTGTGTGTGTGTTCAGGTGTACTTTTGTTGCTGTTTCTATAGACTCGCGATGCAATACCAGACAGTAAGGAGGGTGGTTGTTATTGTTATTGTCTTGTTTTTTTTGGTGGGTGGGTGAGTGGGTGTCTGTCATTCTCCCCTCCTCTTTCCCTTCTCCTCCCCTCCCACTTCCCATCTTCTCACCTCCCCTTTCCTTTCTCCTCCCCTCCCACTTCTAATCTCCTCCCCACCTCATTCACTTCTTTTCCCCTCCTCTTTCCTTCCTTTCTTTCCTCCCCCTTTCCATCTCTTCCCTTTCTCTCCCCTTCCCCTTCCCTTCTTCTCTTCCCCTTCCTCTTCCCTTCTTTTCTTCCCCTTCCCTTTTTTCTCTTCCCCTTCCCTCCTTCTCCCCTCCCCTTTCCTTCTCCTACCCCTCCGTCCCTCTGTCCATCTGTCTCTGGTAACACGACATTAAACTTGGATTCTGCTGCTGCCACTATCTAATAATAAACCGGGTCAAGAATTGGTCACACTGATGCACTTGTAAATTAGTGAATGTTTGAATCCGACACCCGCCGTGACCCAGAAGGGTTTTAGACGTATTATGTAAGAAGCAACTAAATGGAATAAGCATACAAAACAAATGAAAACAAAGAGTAGGGAAAGGGCAGGGAGGCGGCGGCATGAGACTATATGATGAACGATGAACCCAAGACGAAATGAACGGAAATGAAGATGAAGAGGATGAGGCCAGAGGAAGGAGGAGGAAGAGAGCGGTGGTGATATGAGCGTATGATGACGAACCTTCGAAGACCTCAAGATGCAGCAAAATGAGACGTGGTAATACAAGTGGATTGATCCTGCGAGAGATGCGAGACGAGGACGAGAATTATTAATGTGGGGCCTCGGGGACGGTTGGGTCGACTTTGTTGTCTGACATCCCATAAGTGGAAAAGAAGAGGCGTGGCCGGAGGGGGGCAGAGTGGTTGGAGGGGGACAGGCAGGCAGGCAGGCAGGGAGGTGCGGATGAGCTCTTCGGCGTAATGAAACCTGCCGTGGGGAGCGCTGAGAGGATGTGGGCGGCGTTTAGTGTGTGTGTCTTGCCTCTGGTTGTGTTTCCGTTTGTTAGTTTTTTACTGGGAATTGTCTGGAAAATAATAACTGCCTATGTGATGAAATTGCAATGTCTGTCAGGAATGGAATTTCAGAGAGAGAGAGAGAGAGAGAGAGAGAGAGAGAGAGAGAGAGAGAGAGAGAGAGAGAGAGAGAGAGAGAGAGAGAGAGAGAGAGAGAGAGAGAGAGAGAGAGAGAGAGAGACCAACCGAAACAGAAACACACACACACACACACACACACACACACACACACACACACACACACACACACACACACACACACACACACACACACACACACACACACACACACATACAGTGTTGCGTCGTGCCTGCCCCGGGACATATATTGGAGTATTGAGCTCCGGATGGCGGCAGTGTATGCAGAGCAAGGACGAGGATGCTATCTGGATGTTTGGTAAATCCAGAGGTAGTGTAACTCCATCATACATTCAACCATTCCACGGCGCATCACTCCCAGCAGTGAAGCATTTTCTAACACCTTATAAATTGGAGTGTAAACTAGCCCTCTTCTCCTTTTTTTCTCGTTCTCAGGCATGCGTTTCTAAACTGTTTGCCCAGACATCACGCTACTCGTATTCAACAGAAGCTCCTGTGGGGGGTGCTGGATGTTGCTCACGGCTCAAAGGTTGCATTTCAATGTCCCTTGTTGATTGGCGTCTTCTGCTGCTCAGAGTCTTAGAATAATAAGAAAACATTCAAACTATTTCCTGACTCCTCCATTTCTGCTAGTTGTTTCTTGTGTTTTATGCCTCCCCCGCTGGAGTACTGCTCGACAAGTTGACAGACGTGCCTTCTGTTGCCGGATGTCACTTGGCGCTAGTCGATAACTTTCTTCGAAAATAAAATTTTCTGTGTGGTAAAAATGTAATATATGACCTAGAACATCATCGTACTGTCATTACTTCCTGCATGTTGTATGAAATTCAGTCGAATACATTTCATCCTCTCATCCAATTCTCTTCGTATCATCTAGTTCTAAACCAACTAGATATTCCTTAGCATAACATTTGTTATCCCTGCAGCCAGCGGTGCTGTATCCCATAACTCAGTTCCAGAAGTGTCTTTTCACAAAAGTTGTTCGTGACTGAAATGATCTGTTTGAATTATGCAATGCGGAGGTTAACGCGTTCAAGTCGAAGTTGATTCCTTTTTGCAGCAGTAACATAAGAACTGGCGCTCAGCCTGTGCGCCTCTCGTGAAATAGCTTAAATTTAACTGAGGGTCACTATATTTTACTTTAACTTATACATATACATATATATATATATATATATATATATATATATATATATATATATATATATATATATATATATATATATATATATATATATATATATATATATATATATATATATATATATATATATATATATATATATATATATATATATATATATATATATATATATATATATATATATATATATATAGCTAGGGATGGATGCATGAGAACAGGTGTAGCATATGGCATGTAGAGAAAGACAAGTAAAGATATATCTGACTTTCTTAATATAGTGATTCATAAATGGATATATATATATATATATATATATATATATATATATATATATATATATATATATATATATATATATATATATATATATATATATATATATATGCGACGGCTGAGTGGTTAGCGTGCGGGCCCTGCATTCACCGCGTGCTGGACGACGCGGGTTCGAATCCCCACGCTACCACCTGGGATTTTTCAGTCACCGCCGAGTGGCCTAAGACTACCCACATGCTGTCCTGAAGACCACCCATCAACCCGGACTCTAGAAGAAACCGTCCAAGTGAATCAAGAATGAGTTCCGGGGGGCAGCATGAGCCAAGAATAAATGGCGCCACTATAAAAATTGCCTGCGCCATGACGGGCTTGGGCCGACCACCAGGCCCCTGAAGAAAGCCTACCGGCGCTATAGGCGAACACGTTAAAAAATATATATATATATATATATATATATATATATATATATATATATATATATATATATATATATATATATATATATATGTATTATTAATAATAATAATAATAATAATAATAATAATAATAATAACAATAATATAGCCTCTGTCTTGTGTCTCGCGCGAGCAATCCTCGTCTCGTCCGGGCACAACTAAGCCTTCAGGGGGACGATTAGCGGCGGTCGTTGCGGGGCCGTGACGGTGTGCGGTAATAGTGTTGTCCGGGTAATCAAAGGAATGGGATGCTGCAGCGAATGTCGACTTTGATAATGTAAAATTGTTACCACTGGCGGACTCTTTGAAGCATTCATCAAAGGAACAGCCGCTTAGGTTCAAACACTGGTGGTTGTCTTGTTTAGGTTAAGAAAATTACGAACCTCCGGGAAGGAAGACGCGGCTACGCAAAGCTCCGCGCGCTTCAGATGTGACGCTATGAGCCTCCTTGGCGCTGAAATATTCTGGTGTGAGTGTGACAGCGTCATGTGTGTGTGTGTGTGTGTGTGTGTGTGTGTTGGTGCTTTTGGGTTTCATGTTGATTTCCCTTGCTTCTTCAACGTGAACGCCGCTGAATAATCCGGAGAGCTGTTTTATAAGGATAGGACTGTCGGAGGATGGCAGGAGGAGAGCGAGGGCTTTGCAAGATGCCCAGTTGGGATCTAACTCCTGAGAACTTAAAGGGAAACAAAAGGAATGTGAGGAGTTATATCGTAGTGCACGGCTTTACTCCGTGACTCTGTGGTGGAGGCGGCGGGGAAAGGCGGTGAAAGGACTATTGGAAAAAAAGGAAGTTTCGTGTTTGACAAAAAAAAAATGCACTCCGAAAAATGTTAAAAAAAGACGTAGCGAAAAAAATATTTGATTGACGTAGTATGGTCTTCTTCTCTCCCTGTTTATGGAGCATTCTTTTTCAGTTCATCGCTGCATTTTTTTTACGTTTCTTACAACATTATCGGAGTAATGCGCGTAAAACAATCGCTCATGTTGAATCAAACAAACATTCAGGATAATGATGAATGACGAGATTTTGCACCTCATATTAGTATTCCATTTTTACATTATTATATACCCTGGAGGCTTTTAATTCATATCTTCCAGCGTTGCAGCAAAGGCACATGTTTTCCATCTACATGCATACGTTTTTTGCATCGTATACATATTTCGCGCCTCTCTGAAAAAAGGGCAGAGGGTCCATATATAGCAATCACGTGTAGGCGGCGCAGCGAGATGATGGAGACTTTCATATCGGATGACAGCCATCCATCAGCTTAATATGCTCAGTAATGGCGACAGCGGCGGGCCCGGCCCCATCAGGACCCAGTAATGCCGCCGCTTCATCAAGAACTGTTCGGAAAGGTAAAATGGCACAGCTACGCGTCCTCGCCCTCGTCCTCGTCCTCCTACAGCACGTTGTTTCTTTTATGATGTATACCTACCGATGATTTATATATTCGGCATTCATTCTGTTTCATTTATATTTATTTATCCGACATATACGAGAAGCAACACGAAAATGGAAGAGCAAAACTTCTCCTCGAGTGCTCAATTTATCGTTCCTTTTCATCTTCTTGTTTACTCGTATCATTATGCTTACTATTCATTGTCTGTATATACTTACAATATTCAGCAGACACATCCATTTATGAATCATTATATTAAGAAAGTCAGATATCTCTTTGCTTGTCTATATCTACATGCCATATGCTACACCTGTTCTCATGTATCCATCCGTAGCTATATGTCAGTGACTATTGATAACACATGTATTTACTCCGAGTTTCCTGCAGCAGTGATGTAACCTAGGCAATGCCCGTGACAGTCCACCGCGCACCCCACGCCGCCTCATCGCTGGGATCATTACGCGCGGCGACAGTAACGAAACGAAAAGGGTTTAACGAGACGTGAATGTCCCTCAATGGCGCTGTTGTACCGACCTGTTCTGAATAGTTTTTGTCGGAGTAAAATATAACTAAATAAATAAACGGCGTCAGCCAATCCGCAAATTTCAATAGATGATAAAAATAACAATTACAATCGTTTTCATGGAGGACGTAAAAAAATCGGGTTATGAAATTTTTCGCTGTGTGTATACAGATTAGGCTCAAAGGCTAATATGACGGAGATGAGTATCGAGGCCACGCGCAGCTATAGCGTATGCCCCCAACTTTACCTTTACCTATAATGTTACAGAGATTACAATCGAAGCAAACCGAGTCGTCAGGGATAGGGAGGGAAGGGGAGGGGAGATGGGGGGAGGGGGAGGAAGCTGAGGTCCACAATCTTAAACTTATTATGCTCCTATGGTGACTTTTTTTTTTCAAGACCACAGGGAAGATTAACCGGGGTTTCATGGATCACTTTCCCGTTGAAGATGCAGAACCCTTGTAAAATTATCACCAGAAACACAAAACCGTCAATGAAAAGCTCAGCAACTTCTACGAGACGCTTTTCAAACAGGACCGTATTAAGTGCCGATACGTTTAAGAGTATTACGGGCATGGAAGTAGCACGATCGGCGACGCTGGTAGTCAAGTATACGTGCCGGCAGCCCTCTAAGGGGGGAAGTGTGCTTAGCTTAACTTGGGTCCCTCGCTGCTAATTAAGACAAAACGCCGTCAAACTGTTAAGTAGACGCCTGTGTCAAGAACCTGTGGAGAGCTAATGCAGAGGAGGGGATGAAGGGAGGGAGGGAGGGCGGAAAAGAGAGAGAGAGAGAGAGAGAGAGAGAGAGAGAGAGAGAGAGAGAGAGAGAGAGAGAGAGAGAGAGAGAGAGAGAGAGAGAGAGAGAGAGAGAGAGAGAGAGAGAGTATAGAAAAGAAAAGAAAGAAAGAAAGAGAGAACTAAAATAAAGACGGAGGAAGAGAAAAGAGAGAAAGAAAAAGAAGAAAGACTGAGAGACAGAAAACAAAGAGAAGAGACAAATAAAAGAAAGAGAGAAAAAGAGAGAGAAAGAAAGAGAGAAAAGCGAAAGAAGGAACTAAATAATGAAAGAAAGGGAAAGAAAGAAAAAAGAGAAAAAAAAGGAAAACGGAGAAATAAAAAGAAAGGGAATAGACAAAGAAATGGAAGAGAGAGAGAGAGAGAGAGAGAGAGAGAGAGAGAGAGAGAGAGAGAGAGAGAGAGAGAGAGAGAGAGAGAGAGAGATGAATAACATGCATGCGTGACGCGGCGTGAGGGGCGGCGGGGCGTGTGACGTGTCGAGGCCTTCAAGACGCAGCCGGGCATGTCGCGGCGTGAGGTGGCATGCAGGAGGATCTTGGCTTAGCATCACGTAAAGGAGCGAAGAGCCGTGCAGGGAGACAAGAAAAAAAGAGCCAGGCAGATATAAAGGCAAGCAGGGAAAGTGGGAAAGTATAGGAAGGCAGGAAGGAAAGTAAGGCAAGTATTGGCAGGAGGAAATTAGTTCATGCGAAGAGCCGTGGAGAAAGACAAGAGGAAGGGAAAGCTAGGCAGGTATATAGGCAGGCAGGAAAAGTGGGGAAGGAAAGGAAAGTAAGGCAAGTATGGGCAAAAAGTAGGCTGTTCTTGTAAATAAGTAAAAAGCATTGATGGCCAGAGGGGGAGAAAACATGATACGAAAGCAGATAGACAAGCAGGGAAAGTGGAAAAGTACAGGCAGGCAGAAAGGAAAGTAAGGAAAGTATACGTAAGAAGGAGGCAGTTCATGTATAAACCATCACGGGCCTGACGGGAAGCAAACATGATCCGCTCCCTGAGTCTGCATACACAGGAGGTGAAGGGAGATGAGGTGGGAGTTAACGGGATGGGGATTGATGAGATGTCCATGAGCGGGGCTGTGGTGGTGACGGCAGGGTAAAGACGCAGGGTGAGGGGTAAGAGGTGTGACAAAGGGCGGATTAAGGTTTGAGGCGACGATGAAGTAAAGAAACGCGGTGAAGGATAAAAAGTGTGATACAGGAAGGAGTGGTTTCTCAGGCGAGGCAGGCAGTGATGGAAGATAGGGGTAGATAGGTATAGAAAGATAGAGGTAGAGTGATTAGGGGAAGCTAGGGTGATGGCGTGATGTATGTAATAAGAGTATGTAAGTATGTGAGAAAGTAGGTAAGGAGAGCGAGCGTGGAGTACATTAAATAGAATAAAAATATGAAGAATAGTATGATGAGGGGATAAGCAATGTGTCACGGAGAGAAAAGGTTAGATAAGGAGAGAGGAAAGGCAAGGCGCGTAAGGATAAGAGGAAGAAGATGTGATGAATGAGGGAAGGGAGTGAAGGAGAGTATGATGAAAGAATAAGGAGTTAGGGAGTAAAAGTAAAGAAAAAGCAATTTGTCTGTCATCAACACAACACACACACACACACACACACACACACACGCACACACACACACACACACACACACACACACACACACACACACACACACACACACACACACACACACACATCCAAGGATTCATTGTCTGATCCATTTTTATCCTTCCTCTTGATAGGACTTCACCGGATTTTCGACTTTCTAATATTAATTTTGCCATTAAATTTTTGTAAAACCAGCGTTCGAGCTCAGATAGGTCAGTCTGTTGCTTCAAACAATATATTAATTAAGTACATAAGAATGTTTCATGCTGTTATTCCACACAGTAAATATAATTAAGAAATGGCATGAAATCGTGGGGAGTATTTCATCAAAAACGTTTTGTGAGGTTGTACGTGGAATAAAAAGAACTAGCAACAACACAAACAACGAGGAGTTTCACCCTCCGTGCGTTGTGTGAATAACAACAGGTGTGTGTGTGTGTGTGTGTGTGTGTGTGTGTAATGTACTGTATAGAAACACAGCTCCTATGACTCTGCTTCGGAAGCACTTTCAATTTAACTTTTAAATTTTCTCTTCCCAGCTGTTGTACCTAAAAATTTGAGTCCATTAATAATGGCAGTATTAATAAATTCAATCTGGGCCCAATAATACCCCGCCTGCAGTGCCTCCCTTAATTAACAGGCAGCGGTGCCGCGCCGCCGTGTTCCTACGCGCGAATCGGTACAGCATCGGATGTGTGTCCGAAACATTTCCTGTTGCTTCCCTTCGACCCCTTTGAAGGAACGGTTCGGGTAAACTCGTGGAAACTCTGCTCGGCGAGGAACACCGTGCTAATGCTGCCTCTCAATGGCTCTCGACAAAAACATGAAAATAAACAAAGAAGAATGATCAGCAGAACAAATTAAATACTAGTGGTCCTTGAAACTGTGAAGTATGAACAGAACTGCAACTTAACCTGAAGAATACAACAGGACAGCCCATACATTCGTGAGATTTCAAGCTGTAAAATAAGAACGAATGTAATTTTAAATTATAAAAATTTAATAGAACAGGCTTTTAAAAGCATGAACTGTGGAGAAAAAAAAAAAAACTTTGCAACGAAACGATCTAAATAATTGTGGTTCCTGAATCGTGAGTGAAGGCGACTGTATCTTTAGACTTAACAAAGAAAAAAAATGAATACGACAGCCCCCCAAAATTTATTACTATTACTATCGGTAGTCTAATAAAGGTATCGGTATTCTAGGTATCAGTATCAGTATTTTGGTTATGGGTGGTTTATTATAGGAATCGGTAGTATTATCGGTATCGGTTTTAGTATCAGTATCGGTATTAGAATCGGTATCGGTATTAGTATCAGTATCGGTATTTGTATCAGTGTCGATTTTAGTATCTATCGGTATTAGTATCGGTATCGGTATTAGCATTGGTACCGGTATAAGAATCGGTATCGGTATTAGAATCAGTATCGGTATTAGTATCAGTATCGGTATTAGTATTTATATCGGTTTTAGTATCGGTATCGGTATTCGAATCGGTATCGGTACCGGTAGCATAATAACACAGCAGCATAGCGGGATCATTCAAGTCGGCAGGAAAAATAAATGGAAGAAGGTTGCCTAATAAAAATAAATAAAAAGAAGAGAGAAAAGGAGGAACACTGGGACGCTCCACCATGTCCAAGTTGTATTCGTCTCATCTCGCCCCGCAGTGTGGCCAGACGCCTTTCTCCTTACTAGTTTTCTCTTTTCTTCCTTCCAACAATTTCTTCCTTTTTCAATATCTATTTTATTTTCTTTCCTTTGTCTTACTGTCTTTCTTTTTCTGCTTATCGTTTTCTTTATTTTTTGCATTTATATATATATATATATATATATATATATATATATATATATATATATATATATATATATATATATATATATATATATATATATATATATATATATATATATATTTATTTTTTATTATTTTTTACAGCAAAGGAGACAGCTCAAGGGCACAAAAAGTAAACATTAATAAAAAAAGCCCGCTACTGCTGCTCCTAAAAGAATCCAAAGAGGTGGCCGAAAGATAAGTCAGTTTCGGGAGGAGAGGTGTCCTGATACCCTCCTCTTGAAAGAGTTCAAGTCGTAGGCAGGAGGAAATACAGATGAAGGAAGATTGTTCCAGAGTTTACCAGCGTGAGGGATGAAAGAGTGAAGATGCTGGTTAACTCTTGCATAAGGGGTTTGGACAGTATAGGGATAAGCATGAGTAGAAAGTCGAGTGCAGCGGGGCCGGAGGAGGGGGAGGCATGCAGTTAGCAAGTTCAGAAGAGCAGTCAGCGTGGAAATATCGATAGAAGATAGAAAGAGAGGCAACATTGCGGCGGAATTTAAGAGGTAGAAGACTATCAGTATGAGGAGGAGAGCTGATGAGACGAAGAGCCTTTGCCTCCACTCTGTCCAGAAGAGCTGTGTGAGGGAGCCCCCACACATGAGATGCATACTCCATACGAGGTCGTACAAGGAACCTGTATATTGACAGCAACTGTGCAGTGGAGAAGAAATGGCTGAGAAGGTACAGAACGCCAAGACTCTAGGAAGCTGATTTAGTAAGAGATGAGATATGAAGTTTACAGTTGAGATTTTGAGTTAAGAATAGACCGAGGATGTTTAGTGTTGAGGAAGGTGATAGCTGGGTGTTGTCAAAGAATAGGGGATAGTTGTTTGGAAGATTGTGTCGAGTGGATAGGTGGAGAAACTGTGTTTTTGAGGCGTTGAAGGACACCAGGTTCTTCTTGCCCCAATCGGAAATAATAGTAAGGTCTGAGGCTAAGCGTTCTGCAGCCTCCAGCCTTGAGTCGTTAAGTTCCTGAAGGGTGGGTCTTCTATTAAAAGAAGTTGAATAATGCAGAGTGGAATCATCGGCGTAGGAATGGATAGGACAGTTCGTTTTGGACAGAAGATCATCAATGAACAACAGAAAAAGAGTGGGAGATAGTACAGAACACTGTGGGACACCACTGTTAATAGATTTAGGTGAAGAACAGTGACCGTCTACCACGGCAGAAATAGAACGGTCAGAAAGGAAACTGGAGATAAAGGTACAGAGAGAAGGATAGAAACCGTAGGAGGGTAGTTTAGAAAGCAAAGATTTGTGCCACACCCTATCAAAAGCTTTTGATATGTCCAGCGCAATAGCAAAAGTTTCACCGAAACGGCTAAGAGAGGATGACCAAGAGTCAGTGAAGCAGGCGAGGAGATCAACAGTAGAACGCCCCTTGCGGAACCCATACTGGCGATCAGATATATATATAGATATATATATATATATATATATATATATATATATATATATATATATATATATATATATATATATATATATATATATATATATGATTCTCCTCCCCTCCCCTACACACCTTAGCCAATATATAGTGTTTACAATGCTGCATAATCCTTTAACCTTACCGTGTGCGTTTTTATGGCATACAACATATTTTCATTGTCTCTTTTCTCTCTCACGACATTTTTCATCTTTAATATTATCGTTCCTTTGTAGCCTTTCACCGCGCAAAGAGAGATACACTTAAAGCTTGATAAATTAGAAAAGTGGTTCGCAAGATTGACAGCTAGTGGCTCTCATTTCGTGTTTTTTACAGTGTGTCGGCAGGATGGGCGAGGCGACGCGCCTCGCGGCGTATGCCCCCATTGCTTGATTTACTGTGTGCGACAACTTCCCTTTTCAAGCTTAATATCTTCGTGCTCAGTATACTACGTCAGTGATCTCTTTTTTATTTCATATTGACGGAGATCTCGACTTTCTCATCCTAAATGGAAATTAGTCCTGTTCTTTTCCTCTAAAAATATTCTCAGTGGTTACCGTAACATCTACTCTGGGGTTTCTCAAAAGATCAAATCATCAGTTCTCCTTGAGTCAATCTATATTCTACCTTGCCTTTTGTCACTCAGGAAATGTCAACTCTTCGATGTAAGATACTTTCGACTTTTGGCACTATCACAAATATCTTCAGATATTTCTCTCTCCACCGTTTCCTCACATCTTCAACCCAGTGACAAATTTTCCCAGTGTGAGGCAAAGCGTTTCTCTCAGAATTTTACTAAAATCTCAGCAAAGGCACCACCCCAGCGCCGGCCCGCCGCGTTACGTTTGCCAGGCAGGGAAACGCGTCCAAATAATGTTTGTTGCCTTCACTCACTTCGTCTGAGAGAAATACTTATTTCTGTCTAGAGTCGCCTAAGACACTTCCATTACACTTCCCTAACAAATCAAAAGTTATCTGTTCATCTGCTTTTGAACTCATATTCTAAGTCACATTTTCCATCATATATTGAAGTCTTTACCGCTCACGAAAGCTTTCTCCCCTATATGACCTCTTTTCAATTCGATACACAGAAGAAAAGGCCTTTTTGTGGGCAGCGTGCATATTTACTTAGTTTATTCACCATGTCACTGATGATGTCATGCATTAATAAGTTTGAAAAAATCTGTCAGACTCTCTATTCTTCCATATTTTTCATATTCTTAGTTGCATTATACTAAATGTTGTGATATTTAGTAAAATGAATTCTTCCGACCATCCACTCCTAGAATTTTTTTCGCACATAATCTTCCCAGTGCATGAAATTAACGGTTACCTTCATTTCTGCATCCTCTCTCGGGAAACAATATATATATATATATATATATATATATATATATATATATATATATATATATATATATATATATATATATATATATATATATATATACATATATATAGTATAAGTTTAGTGTCTTTCTTCTTTATATTTCCTTTCTGAGTTGTTGGCAGGTGAGTGGCCAAAATTGTTTAATGATTACTGTTCGGTTATTGACCCTTTTACTCATCAACAGAGCAAGGCTCTGCCAACGTTTTTCCTTTTTTTTCTCGACTTAATTAATCAGACACTTCAAAGGGTAAACTTTTGCAGCTTTCTCATTTCCCTTTCCTCGCGGTCAGTGACATCATGCACCTGACACGACTTCAGCAGTCTACAGTCTTCCACTGTAGAATGTGTGAGAATGTTCACATTTTCGCGACCAAACTTGAAACTTTCCCTCGCCATTCCACGGTGTTGGTCCAGGCCTGCTGCGCCGGGCCTTCTCGCCGCCCCCGCCACTTCCAGCTCGTAGCGACTGGAATCTGTGCAGGCAACCACACGTAAAGTAGAATGGCTCATTTCCTGCTGTAATTGCGACAGTTCCTGCTCCGTGATATCCTGATGCTTACAGACAGGGGCCGTAATATCAACACTGAAGGCGCGCGCGGCGAAACAACGCCACTCAGAAAGGAAGGACGGTGGCGCACAGCACATCAAGGAGGCGGAAGAGCATGTGCCGAGGCTTAACGAGGCAAAAACAGCAGGAGAGCACGAGGATCCAAAGAGTTGATGAGGCGAGGCAGAGGTGAAGAGCTTGACAGAGGCTGGAAACGGCGAGCGTGAGGGTGAGCATGGGAAAGGCCTGCTAGGCATCGAGGGAGAGTTGAAAGGGACAAAAAAAAAAAAAAAAACAAGAACAAGGAAACACACAAGAGCAGGACATTAATCTGAGGGAAGGAATACTGGCCGAGGCAGGGAGGGATGGAGAACATTGGGAGATGCCTTTGTCATGCAGTGGATTTTACTGCTGTCTGAAGATGAAGTGAGTAACTTACTAGAGCACCTAAAGAAATCGAGTTTACGTGTTAGAAAAATAAAACATGGCTAGCCTCCGTATGTATCAACTTCACGCAACACTTAAACCATTTGAACGTCCTCGTGTGTTAGCCGGGACACACTTGTACTCCTCAATGTATGGAAATCAATACCAGGCAGAGGGTTTTGTCATTGCTGCTCCATTATGTACTATCTGCAGTGTTTGAAAATGCATCTTTAATGACCTAACGTGTGGTACCTCTGAAAATATGCGGCACACTGGTCAAATATTTGTATGAAAATGAAGAAAAGAATAATGAATAATTCTAACAAAGCCGAGTAGCAGGGCTCAGCGTGCGTACTCGTAATTGTTCATATTTTAAAGGCTTCTAAGGATTTTTAGTCCGTCCTCTGAAATATGTTTCCTTGCATGATACAGTGATCCACAAGTTTCTGCTGCTCATTCAGCTTTAACAATTCGCAATGAAGCAACATTTACACACCTGCATCACACCGCTGTTACGAAGGTGTGGAAATCACTCATCGTCGGGTGCTTTAATGGGAGTACAGGTTTCCTGGTGTGTCTGTTATTTCTAAAGAAACTTAAGTCCGATTATACGAATAGACTTTTCATTTCCATAAATGAAAAACTGATGATATACAAATAAATGTTTCATAAGGGGAATAACATTACAACCGATATATTCTAATGTTTCGCTTCTGATTTTTTTTCTTGCCAAAACTGATATTTTCTAGGTATTCTTCGATATTTCTGTCAATAATGAAATAATCAAAGATGAAAAATCGAATATGAATAGTTACATGCTTATCATGTGTGGTACACCGGTCTCTGTCGGGCCAAGAAACGTCACCGCTCCGGTAGATTCGCTCCGGACCCACAGCTCGTTAGTTCTATTCAAACACACCTGTTGATTTGGGTTTCTAGAGTTTAAACCTTGCAACATCCGTCTCTCGTGAGCGTCTAGGGCGCCGAAGTGCCCGGAAAATTTGTTGCCTCATCTCATTGGAACTCAATTTTTTTTTTTTTTATAAGAGGACGACAAAGATAGAAAGTATCTCCTCCAGATACTCTTTATATAGACGATAGCTCCATGTAGAGCATAAAGGCAAGCCTCACTGGCTATTTATGGAATGTATACAAGGAGCTCATCACAAAGCTGCCTGAAGCACTCAACCAACGCATTTTTTTTTTTTTTTTTTTTTTACAGCAAAGGAGACAGTTCAAGGGCACACAAAAAGCAAACATTAATAAAAAAAAAAAGCCCGCTACTCACTGCTCCTAAAAAGAATCCAAAGAGGTGGCCGAAAGATAGGTCAGTTTCGGGAGGAGAGGTGTCCTGATACCCTCCTCTTGAAAGAGTTTAAGTCGTAGGCAGGAGGAAATACAGATGAAGGAAGAGTGTTCCAGAGTTTACCAGCGTGAGGGATGAAAGAGTGAAGATGCTGGTTAACTCTTGCATAAGGGGTTTGGACAGTATAGGGATGAGCATGAGTAGAAAGTCGAGTGCAGCGGGGCCGCGGGAGGGGGGGAGGCATGCAGTTAGCAAGTTCAGAAGAGCAGTCAGCGTGGAAATATCGATAGAAGATAGAAAGAGAGGCAACATTGCGGCGGAATTTAAGAGGTAGAAGACTATCAGTATGAGGAGGAGAGCTGATGAGACGAAGAGCCTTAGCCTCCACTCTGTCCAGAAGAGCTGTGTGAGTGGAGCCCCCCCACACATGAGATGCATACTCCATACGAGGGCGGACAAGGCCCCTGTATATGTCATTATTAGCTGTGCCAAATCCCCGGAATCTTCTTTCATCTCATTGAGGTAGTATCTTGAGCACCTCGTCAACATCCTTTGTAGGTACAGAAGAAAACTTTGTATATATTTTCAATGTATTTTAAAGGACAAAGAAGAGTGTGTATTGAAGATGTACGGTAATGGTTCCTTTGTTGTGTAGTGGATGCACCTGTTAGTGTAATGTGTACAAGGTTTGACGTTACTTGTTTCGTAATTGTTCAGTGCAGTGCATAACATATGACGCCAATATTGTTTTTAGAGGATAATAAAGGTTGAAGTTTATTATCTATGCTTATGTTGACGCTGTAGTAAATGTGTTAATTTCTCTGCCTTGCATTTCAAAAGGTAAAGAATTTCAGCCACGAACAGTTTTGCGAAAAGATTACTCTGAAACTTGTATGTACGACCTCTCACTAGCTGCAGCGGTAACAAAATATTGGTATACTACTATGCGGGGGATGAGATGCATTTAACTGAGAATCGTAAAACATGCAAAGAGTACTGACAGGCACGCCCCGCCGCATAGAATATTAGCCATCCAATAAACCCTACCAGTTAGTGCCGAGCAGCAGAAGCCAAGCATGGCAAGCATTAGGCAGGGATGGCAGGTATGAGACAAAGAGTATAATTGTCAAAAATGGAGGAATCGGCAAGAAACGAATGCTAGGATGTCATTATACAATATGAAACCCTCGCACCAGAAGAGATGTGTGGGGGATGAAATTACAAACACTTGCTGTAAATGCCGTGTTGCTGGCACGGTCTGTCCATAAAAAATATAAAAAATTGCCGCATAAAACACGTGTTGCACAGCACTGCATCATCAGTCTGGAACCAACATCGTTTCATTTCGGTGTTGCAATTGACTTTCACTGCCACCACCGTGACCGTTTGATGTCACATTGACTTAAATTTTTTGTCAACTTTTTTTCATTCTGATAATGATTTTTTCAGTTTTTTTTTTTTTTTGTACTGTTAAAAAAACTTCCTAACCATGATTTGCTCTTAAACAATAACGATTCTTCACTAATTAAGAGTTTAATGAAACTTTTCTCAAAGAATTGCCCTATTAATTATGTCAATGGTTGCAACCCGCTCATATCGCAAAATGCTTATATAAGTTATGAAGTGTATCTGTTATTCTATTCATTTTGACATTTATATCGTTTCATTTATGTCCCAATGATCATTCCCTTTCTTCGGCATCGTAACTATTTTTTTTTTACAATAACAGAACTTGCTCTTTTATGTAATTTCTGCTGAATACAAGGAACTTTTTTTTTCTTATTCTTTCAGGACGACTTTTTGCAACAGAAGGAAACAGACCTGTGCTGGGTGGCCACATGGGGCCTTTCA
Organism: Eriocheir sinensis; assembly: GCF_024679095.1. Taxonomy (NCBI): domain Eukaryota; kingdom Metazoa; phylum Arthropoda; class Malacostraca; order Decapoda; family Varunidae; genus Eriocheir; species Eriocheir sinensis. Next base: position 10,633,330 of record NC_066516.1, read on the forward strand.
CTAGTAAGCCTTCGAGCCATATCTTGACTCGGGGCACGATGGGCTGAACTACCACTAAGCCCTCGGTGTGACCGGCCAGCCATCACCCGCACCAACACCAACACCACCATCACCACTTAAACTCACCTATACCAGCCATTCCTGCCTTAGAGTAAGTACCATTCTCGTTTGCAGGGCTACACAAATCGTTTGTTAAGCCCTTCGTTGTTCCAAAAACTGCGTTGCAAGTATCCCTTGCGGGACTTCAGGCGTGCTCTATCTAGGAGCAACAGTCCGCATTGCGTAAATTTTCCGCTTCATTCTGATCAGTACAAGTGGCCCTGACTCAGAACCATACTTCACCGTATCGTCTCAAAACCACAACTAACATATGGGTATCCGAAAACCTGTCTCTTCCCCGGAGCAGAGCATGGGTCATTCTGAAAAGTCTTTTTAACAATGCCCCCCCCCCCCCCCCACACACACACAAACAGAGGTGGGGTTGATTATTTCCCAGCATTTCATGTTCTCGCTTGTCGTGGCGTCACCCTCTGTCTCACCCTCTCAGGTGGTTGTGAGTCACTGACTCTTCAGTTCTCATACAGGCAGCGTATAGGGAGGGTGTGTGCATTTTTTCCAGCCATAGGCAGAAATATCGGACCCCAAAGTAGGTTTTTGGCAATTACTACCCCGCCTTACCTAGGTGTACAGGAGTGGCGGTACGCTTACACCACCTCAGCCCCGACAAAGCCGAAGAGCTATGTTGTATGTGCGCGGAAAGGATCACGAAAACAACAAGAACCTGCTCATCCTGCTGCCAACCTTTGTCATGACCAAGCCATCCTCATATGAATCAGCTGCCAGTAGGCTCAGGTAAGATCTATTTCTGAACAGTTTTTGCATTGCAATTTATTGTAGACATGATTTGCTCTAGGTCATGGACATATGACAACTTTCCATATGGCGCAAATGCCTTTAAAAAGTCAAAATTTAGAAGAAAACATTATCAACTAAAATTAGGACTTTTATTTATTCTCACAGGATAACTGTGCATCGTGGATGATTGTGTTTCAGGAAGAATGTGCCTCACACACGCCCCTACCACTGCCACTTCACGGTTTACTGACTATCTTATGGTCCAGATTCCAGGTAAGGATTTTATTTATTTTCATTATTTGTTTAAAGATACCTTTACTCAACTTACTATGAATTGCATTCTTTTCTTTTTTTCTTTACACATGATAGAACATATGTTTCAGTTCGTTCAAATGTATTTTCTGTAAGATGTACACTTTTTTTCTTTGTTTCCCCTCATGGGGCAGTTTACGACCCCGGTTACATCTTCCACACAAGTGCATGAACCGTACCAAAGTAGATAAGGTTACCTTACCTAACAGCTGTTGCCTTGAACTAAAATAGTCATTGGTGTGTAATCAAGAATGTTCGGATACTTTTTTGTGCTGGTGTTGGTGAGAGACGTGGGTGGTGTTTGTTATTGTCAGCTCTCGAACAATACTTTTCAAATAACAACGTCTTTGTGTCAGATTATGTAGCACACTGTTCAAAATAGTTTTGGGAGCTGCTGTAAATGTATGCCTGGAGCTGAACGTGCAAGACGGCAGCAACTCTCGTGTCGGGTGCTCGTCAACATGCAGCTGGTGTATTTTAGTAGTCATTTCCTGAAGTTTTGAAGGTAGAATACATCCATTTTTTTATCTCTCGTTCTAGTAAAGCGAGAGCTTATGTTGTATCTGTTGAAGCCTCTGGAGCACTGGGAAGCTTTAGGTTGTGAGGGTGTTCAAGTGAACCTTGAGGGTTTGAGATTCTTAACTGATGGTATAAGTATTTGCGCAGATAAACATCAAAGTGACTGTTTGTGGTCTTTAGATACGAAGTTATCTCCTGCTGAGTGAGACTTTCCCCGTAACTGCCAATCTTTATTATAATATGACGTGGTTTTTTTTTTTTTGTTTGTTTGAACGAATGGAAAATAAGTTCAGATATGATTTAGTACATTGGTGATAAATTTGAACGAATAGAGAAGCTTCATATGATCAGTTTGTTATTCCTCGATTGCAAGCTGAAACATTAGTTCATGGTGTCAAGGGATGAACATTTTAGGAAATGCATCAATACATCTTTAGGAGATTGAAATCAAGCTCATGAGCATCAAAGATACACGAAGGAAAACACCACACATTTTATAACAGTGTGTATCTTAAGAAACAGTGGATGTCAGGGCTGATAACAGACAGGCTGTTCATGCTAGGCAGTTTATCAATATGCTAAGTCCCAGTGCAGCGTACTACGGTGGTGCTAGCAAGGATTCAGACTTAACTTGACTGCTCTTTCTTTTAAGAATATAAAAAAGATATGATAAAGAAGTGAACTAAAATTTCAGTTAAGAGAGAAAATTCCTTCTCCTTTGTTTTAATAGTCTGAAATCTTTCGTAACCGTAAACTCCATCATCCCGAATGGAGGGGAGAGGCTGAGAGCTGTGTTTGGCCCGGCCAGCAGCCGCCGAGGCAGCAGCCGCACCGTCACGGAAGTGTGTACGCCCGGTTGGAGGGCAACGCTCGCCACTGACCTACTGCTCTAAATATTAAACGGGCTCATTTGAATTACACTAATTTGACATTTTTTTCCGGCGCATTCCTGTCTGCTGGAGGCTCAGGTGCATGAACTATCTTGTTATGTGGCTGGTTGGCGCTGGCTGAGTCTGGCTGAAAGATTGGCTTGGTGACTGACAGAGGCCCCTTTCACACTTTCTGGCGAGGCCCGCGTCCGCGCTTATAACGAGGGTGAAAACTGCCCGCCACCCGCACGAAGGTGGAAGGAGGCAGGAGAAAGACAGGAAAATGTAAGGAAAACCAGGGAAAGCAAGGTCATCCATTGGAGGAAAGGAGAGACCAAAATAGAGGAAAAATGGAGGAGGAAGGGAGATAAAGGAATAAAATTAATAAAATGAAAGACCAAAAATTAAGATAGATGGCAGAGTGAAAAGAGAAAATGGGAAAAAGGAGAGAAGGGAGAGGGAAGATGAGGAAGTAAACACGAGGGAGAAGAGCATAAAATTTCTGCCTATATATAAAGTTAAAAATAAAAAGTGAAACAGGAAAATAAACGCACAACAAATCACATTGAAACCAACCCGGATAATGAATGAGTTTTCTCTGTAGAGATGCGCTGGCCGCGGGCATCGCCAGCGCCCTGTGAAAACACACATTGAGCGCTATTACCCTTTGGCTGCTATGCGCGGACGCGGGCCCGCAGATGACCCAAGCGGGGCCCGTGCTGAATTTCGCCCGCGCGCGGACGATCGCCCGCGCGTGGGCGATGTCCGCAGCGTGTGAAAGGTTCCATAAAAAACATCAGTCATAAGTTGACGCGGGTCCGCGTTATAAGCGCGGACGCGAGCCTCGCCCCCAAGTGTGAAAGGGCCTGACTGAATGACAAGCTGACTGCCTGAAGGGATGCTGTATGACTGTCTGAACGGCTGACCCGATCGACTAGGTGGTTATAGCTGGATGGCTGACTGGGTATAAAACTGTATCGCAGGCTGGCAGGCCGCTTGCCTTACTAACTGAATGGCCGACTATATAACTGACTGGTAGGCTATCCCTATGACTGACTGACTAGCTGACGGGCTGACACATATTCACTGGCTGGCTGGCTGGCTGAGGCGTGCGTGCGTGCCTCCTTCTAAGGACGGACAGGCACATTTACATGGTCCCTGAAGAAAAAACAACATTTACATAATTTCGCCTCGTTCCCGCCTCGGCGTAATTATCCCTCTCCGGCACGTCGCATGATTATCAGCGAGTAATAAGACGGGGCGGCAGCAGCGAACCCGTGCGGGGAAGCCATCCAAGAATTACATTATACGTATTAGTGCCTGCCAGGGGCTTCAAGCGTGCCCGGGTACGCGTGGGGCTACTCCTCCTACTCCTACTCCTACTCCTACTCCTATTCCTATTCCTACTTTTCCTCCTCTGTCATTAATCATTTCTTTGCTCAACAGTCGTCCTTCATTCTTCTGGCACATAAAAGGGAAAGGGCTCTGAAGCCTATCATATAATTATCTCATAATTCACCCAATAATGCGTAGCTTCCCTCTCTGCAAATAGATAACAGAGACTCGAACAAAAGTAGAACTGACAGGCTTATCAGTCGTTATAAAATATGTCGAAGCTTCCCTTGCGCTAGTGACGGAAAACAATACGGAAAATACAAGATTTCGCTGCTGCATTCTGGGCTTCTATATATGACGCCGAGATGGTTTAAGGGATTTTAACGGCTCCCCATGCTCTCTCTAATGGACGACAGGTGTGCCCAACCTCCGGGTAACATCAACACTGTACTCCGCATATCTTTTACTTCTCTGGATGATTGATACTTTTCCTACCAACAACGCCACTGTCTTTCCATGGCCACAGGGAATAAAATGACAAAATAAAACTTCCTATCAGTGGTATTTGTGGCTGCCCTGTTGCTGTCTTCTTCTTTAGGCGCGCCAATCCACACTCCACTACCTTATCACCTCGTTTCTTCCTTTTACCTCGCTCTTCTTCATCCCTTTCCTCCTCCTCACCCTTTTCATTACTCAGCATAGCATGGGCGACCCTCAGAAGACCCAGAATACTTGACCCCTTCATCTCACTTTCTTTTCCGCCCATCACTATGTCACCCTTTCCTCTCTATACAGAAGCGAGGACCAGCCTTTACCCTGGCTTCAAACGCCCTCCGTCACCTCTCTATCTTTGGTATTGCTTTATATTCACGTTCCTTCACAGCATACCCTCTCGCCGCCCCTTCCTGTCAGTTCCAGCCGAGTCTACTGTCCTGTCAGTCGTTGTATTTTATTTTTTATGCGATTGCGTTTTTTTCTAAGGATTTGTAAGCTTTTATGTCCTTGAGATATCTGTAATTATGCGCTCAAACTCCACAGCATTCTGCGTATACTCTTTAATCAGTTGTTCGGTTCGTTCTTGACGCCTCGCCACCCAGACTCCGTATTTCTTGGTGGTCACCGCAATAGTATTTAGTTCGGTATGTGACTACCTCTCTCAGCATGTGGGAGGCCAGCCTTTCAAACGGTGTATTGAGCTAGAGGATTTGATCAGTATTTCTATTTGTGTGTAAGTTTCAGTCTGGAAAACCTTTATATATATTCTGCCTCAAGGCATCCTCGTTTCGCCCCAGCCGCTTTGGACATGTAGAAAGTACTCGAGCTATGAACAGGTTAAAACAAACCGATTATATCTGTTTGCTGTATGTTGCCATGTGCGCAAAAGTGTATAAGAAATTTTAATTTTCTTTGTGCAGCCTTCCTTCATGTACCAAGACAATTGTGGAAATCATGCGAAAACGCCATAAGATGATATTGCCAGGCGCTCCTTGAAGGCTGTGACCTTCTGAAGTTAGGCACGCGTTGTCTTTAAGAAGAAAATGAAGAAAACTATTTTCTAGTAATTGCTATCACACGCACGAGGCGATGAAAGACGATGCTGTATGTATTTATAGTTTTGTATTTATACACTAGATGTTGATATCGTTGTCACGCAAGTAAAAATGTTGTAGTTCTCACTCACAAACCTGCGGGTATGTGAACATTGGTCTTAGCTCATCAGTGCTTCCTTTATTGTGCTTCATGAGCCGGCACCAGGACCTCCATTATTGCAATATTGGTGAAGCTGACAGTTGAGAGTATCGATAGACGCTTCTTGTAGTATTGATTAACAAATTGTACCAATATGCTGTTTGTAATAGTCATGAAGGCGTCACGGGAAAGACACAACCGTATCTCATTCTTAAACGAAACAGGGGACATACGATAACAAATAATTTACTCTTCCAATTGATAAAACACATAAGAAAGATATGTTACAAAGATATATGATAAAGAATAACAAAACAGGGCTCATAACCCTATATACACTGGTCAATGAAGTCTTGTGTCTGAGATGGCTGCAGGTATAAGAAGACTTCCCATATTTTCAACATGTCCAGTGAGTCAGACAGGATCATAGAAACATATAGGTAGAAATCTTTTTTTTCTCGAGCCACACTGATGCCGGAAGAGATATTCAAAGTAGCATTCTTTCATGTTTGGCATTTCTCCATTTCTTTTACCAGTGGCATTAAAATATCAAAGCTCTTTTTAGACAGCCTTCCACTTTTATTCCGAGGCTGCATCACCGCCAGTCACTCCTAAATTATACCGTCACTCATCTCCTCCTCCTCTTCCTCCTCCTCCTCCTCCTCCTCCTCCTCCTCCTCCTCCTCCTCTTCTTTCTCCCCTCCTCCATCTGCCCTCCTCCTCCTCCTCCTCCTCCTCCTCCTCCTCCTCCTCCGCCTTCATCTATTCTGTCCTGTCCCTACCACGTAGATTACTAGTAGTTGCGGTAGTAAACAGACACCCTCGCCATAGACCGATAAGTCTTCTGGTGTCTGTTCTTCCTATGTATTCCTATGTATTCCTCCTCCTCCTCCTCCATCTCCCTTTCTCCTCCTGTATAAGAAGAGCATAAGAACATAAGAACTCAGGAGTCTGCAAGAGGCCGGTAGTAGGGTTTCCTGTTTGGGGGATTTTATAGCATCCCGGGATTCCGGGAAAAAGCAAGACATTTCCCGGGATACCGGGATTTCCCGTAGCAGATAATGTTTGCTAATACTCCTGCTCTATCGTAACTCGTAAATGAACCTCAGTAGTATATACATTATAAGTAGTTACTTGCCCTGTGAAAGTGTGAAATAAGTATTTTTAAATGACATGGAGCAAAGTGTGGAGTTTCCTTGTATGTATGTATGTATATGAGTTTTTGCATACAATAGCATATCCATATGGAAGCTTGGCCAGTGGCACAGGCCACCCCAGTGACCCCCACCACTGTAAACTACACAGAAAATGAAACTATGGAGTAACCTGTGCATATATTCAACATGTAAAATAATTTGGACATCATATTCCACAAAAGCTAACCAAAAAACTGAAAATTCTAAAATGCCCTGAAATAAAAGATTGATAGATATAACCTGGTATTTTATCATTGTACGTATTGAAATAAAGCTGAAGACAACAATGAAAATTCTGCAATGCACGTACAAAATCATAAGTATTTGGAATTTAGGCCCAACTCTCCAGACATGGTAAACAAAAAAAAGTGAAATGGGACTCAAAACACTCAATACTAGAGTATGGAAAGGCCTGTAAAAAAAAAAAAAAATCAGACAGCTGCAAAAGCAGTCATACACACTAAGAATTATTCATGAAACAACATTTCAAAAAGCACAAACAGTCAATACTAAGATCACTGAGCTTTGATCTTAATTTGCAGTGGCCACCTTCAGTGACTCTCACCAAGCCTCCATGCTCCACAGAGAGAGATATGCCTGGGACCTAGGCATATCTCTCTCTCTCTCTCTCTCTCTCTCTCTCTCTCTCTCTCTCTCTCTCTCTCTCTCTCTCTCTCTCTCTCTCTCTCTCTCTCTCTCTCTCTCTCTCTCTCTCTCTCTCTCTCTCTCTCTCTCTCTCTCTCTCTCTCTCTCTCTCTCTCTCTCTCTCTCTCTCTCTCTCTCTCTCTCTCTCTCTCTCTCTCTCTCTCTCTCTCTCTCTCTCTCTCTCTCTCTCTCTCTCTCTCTCTCTCTCTCTCTCTCTCTCTCTCTCTCTCTCTCTCTCTCTCTCTCTCTCTCTCTCTCTCTCTCTCTCTCTCTCTCTCTCTCTCTCTCTCTCTCTCTCTCTCTCTCTCTCTCTCTCTCTCTCTCTCTCTCTCTCTCTCTCTCTCTCTCTCTCTCTCTCTCTCCTCTCTCTCTCTCTCTCTCTCTCTCTCTCTCTCTCTCCTCTCTCTCTCTCTCTCTCTCATACATTTTCATATTTTAGCAGATGTAAAGAAAAGTAATAAAAAAAGTATCCCAGGATTTCCAGGATTTTACAAATTCCAGGAAGAAAAAAACTTTTATGGCCGGGAAGGAAACCCTAGCCGAGTGAGGCCCTGTACCGAGCAGCTCCCGTGTAGCTCCGTGTATCTAAGCCCGCCTAATATCGCCGTCCATGAATTTATCTAATCTATTTTTTAATATGACAATTGTATTGGCACTCACCACGTGACTGCTAAGCCTATTCCACTCATCCACCACTCTGTTAGTAAACCAGTTTTTGCCTATGTCCCTGTTGAATCCGAATTTATCAAATTTAAACCCATTATTTCGTGTCCTACCCGTTTCTCAACAAAACCTTATGAATATCCCCCTTATTGAGGCCCTTCATCCATTAATAAACCTCGATCATGTCTCCACGCACCCTTCGCCTTTCTAGAGAATGTAAGTTTAACTGTTTGAGTCATTCCTCGTATGGCAAGTTTCTCGACCCCTGAATCATCTTAGTCATCCTCCTCTGCACCGATTGCGACATGTTGATATCCATTCTATAGTAAGGTGACCAGAACTGAACCGCATAGTCAAGATGAGGTCTAACTAATGCTAAATATTGTTTGAGGAAGACTTCGGCGCTTCTGTTGCTTACGCTCCTTGAAATAAATCCCAGTACCCTATTTGCTCGATTTTCTAGCTTGAGTCCATTGTGCCCTTGGACGGAGATTAGAGCTCACTAAGACCCTAAATCCCTCTCGCACCCAGACCTGCTTATGAGAGTGTCATTTAAGCGATAGTTATGTGAGGGGTTGTTCCTACCTACACTCAGAATAATGCACTTCCCTACATTGAACTCCATCTGCCATTTATCCGCCCATTCATACAATCTGTTTAGTTCACCCTGGAGAATACTAGTGTCCTGATCCGACTCAATTACTCTACCGATCTTGGTATCATCTGCAAACTTACTGACATCACTACTAATTCCTGTATCTAAGTCATTGATTTAAATAATAAACAAAAGTGGACCTAATACCGAACCTTGTGGGACCCCACTCGTAACATATCCCCAGTCAGATCTTTTACCATTAATTTGCACTCTTTGCTTCCTATTGCAAAGCCACGTCTTGACTCAGTTCAAAACTTTATCCTCTACTCCGTGAGCCTGTAATTTAAGCAACAGTCGTTGGTGAGGAACTTTGTCAAACGCTTTACTAAAATCAAGATAGATTACATCATAATTTTCATCTGTCTACCGTCTCAAATACTTTATTGTAGGACAAGAGATTGGTGAAGGCATGACCTACCTTTCGTGAACCCATGCTGCGAGTCGTGAATTAAGCTACGTTTCTCTAGATGCTCCCGAATGTTCCTGGCTATTATGGACTCCAGCATCTTGCCTATAACCGATGTTAAGCCAACTGGGCGATAGTTTGAAGCAGCTGGCCTGTCCCCCTTTTGAAAATCAGCGTCATTAGCTACTTTCCATAGGCTTGGCACATAGCCAGTATTTACCGACATCTTAAGATGTTGGTTAGTGATCACTAGTACATCACCTAATTCCTTTAATACCCTCAAATATCCCGTCAGGACCTGGCGACTGTTCTTCTTAAGCTTATCTATCTCATCCTGAATTACTTGCCTGGTAATGATCATCCCTCAATTTATCGCTATCCCCGCCCTCGTACACCCTGAACCCTTTCGGTATAGTCGTTCGATCCTCCTGTGTAAATAATGAAAGGAAGTAGTCGTTCAACAATGTGCTCATATTTTCGTGATTTTATACTAGCTCCCCTGTGTTTGTTTTCTGCGGTCCAATTTTCTCCCGTGTTTTTGTTCTATACATCTGAAAGAAGCCCCTAGGACTACTTTTCGCCTCATTTGCTACTTTGATCTCCATAGTTCCTTTTAA